>NW_006408590.1:15387471-15393493 GCF_000296735.1 Chrysochloris asiatica
CTTAAGGTTCGCAGCCCGATTCGTAACCACTACACTACCAGAGCTCCTTTTGCAAGTTATACATGTATTTTTTGAAGTTCACTTTGACTCCTATCTGAAAGCCTGTTTTCTTCCTTTGAGCTTTCTGCCTGTTTTCTGACTGTTGTTGTTAGTTACTGTCTATTCAATTGGTATGCAAAGTTGGTAATTTTTTTTTTTTTCAGAGCAGAAGATAAAATAACTTAGAGTTGCTATCAAAGAACCCATTACTTCACTCCAAGAAAAAATAAAATCTCTTTCCTCTTTTGATGGTTAGTTCGTTTGAAGGAGTTTTTCTATATGAAATTTAGAATAGAATATGGCAAAAGTGATAAGATGGTATACTTATGGCTTTGTTATGTCACATGGCAAAACACTTTGATGTTATGATATATGCAACTTTATCCAGCTAGAAGATATACTGTTGTTGTTGTTGTTAAGGGCCGTCAAGTCGGTTCCGAACCATGCTTTTTTCTGTGTTAATGAAGTAACCACCATGTGGAGAAACCAACATGGCCAGGGATTGTACATAGCCTCTAGGAATCATGGATGGCCTCAGGAACTGAGGTTGACCTCTATTTGACAACAAGAAATAAGGCCCAGATACAAGGAAATTAATTTTGTTCACAACTTAGAATGCAGTCTTGTGAAACTCTAAGCAGAGGCCCCAGATAAAGCTAATTGTAAAATGGTAATGTGTGTGTGTGTGTGTGTGTGTTTAAATATTATATTAGCTATTTTGATTCGTAAGTTTCAAGAAAATAACATCTGCTTATATGCTCTTTATAGAGTATGTAGAATATGTCTGCTCTTTTGCTATATGCTTTCCAGATTACATATATTGGGAAGTCTACCATCCTTGCTTTTAATTTATATATCGGTCACAGGTGGAGCAGCTGAAATGGAATCAGTTTCTGGCCACCTTGTTATTAGCACTAGATATCAATGTATGGTCTGGGGAAAAATGGAGTCCCAGAGACCCTTTCAGGATTTAATTTTCTCATCTCCTTCTTCCATGAGTGTGCACTGTAGAATTTTCCAAAGGCCACTTCTATTATTGTGTTTTGTTGTGCTTTAATTTGCGACATATTAAATAAAATAGGACTTGATTAGCAACAATAATAACAATCCTGACTTCTGGTCCATTTGGTAAACATAAGCTGTCTCCAACACATATATGTTAAAATCCTAGTAAACTGAAGATTTGGAGGCCTTCAATATCCAGATCTACTTATTATCACTTATTTCTAGTAAGCATCCCTGTAAAATTTTCCTGAATATAAAATTTTAACAAACTTAATACTTTTCTAATTATCCAATAGTTCTTTCTAAATTGAACCTATTAAACCAATTTTTAGTGAATTATTACTATTTGTTGGGTGAAATTCTCTGCTTCAAGCTGGGCAATACTTTATTTTTTTTAATGTTTTATTGTGAATTATGTGCTAGTTTACAAGGGAGAATGTTAGCTTACATTCATGCTATCTTATAACATTACATTGCTTTGGTTACAATCCCCTCCATGCATCATCAACCAATCAAAGGGTACACCATGCAAGCCAGCCCCTTGGCCTCAACACACAGCCCCTCTCCCTCTCTGGGTCTAGAGTTCCCAGCTGCTCCATCTTTCCACATCATTGTCTCTGTCTTCATCTGTGGCATAACTGTTTCTCTGGGTAGGGTCCCGAATTCTGCTCTTTTCACATGATAGAACCAGGGACTTCTGCTCCAGGGCTGCAAAGTCAACACTCCCCTCGTTTTGCTACAAAATGTCTACCTTTACATATCCAACCCTCACAGTCAGTCCTGATAGCTATCATTCACTTTTGTGCCACATGAGAGTCATTCCCATCTCCTTTAATCAGCCCACACAGGCAGATTGGATACTACTCCATGGAGATTCTGCCTTCCTCCACACCCTCTAGATCTAGGCTCCCTCTTGAAAGCTTGTCAGCCAGTCGCTTCTTACCTTTGTAGCACCCCATTTTGGGTAGCCAATGTCCAAGTTGCCCATCCCCATCTGACCCTGTATCGAGGGGGTGGGAATGATCCTTGCTGTAAAGATTTGTTCCCTCTTTTGAGCTACTGCATTTATAGGTGTAGGACAAGCTCATCAAATTATATCAGATTACTATTTTTTTTCCTCTTCTTTCTTCTTCTAGTTAAATTCTGATCATCCAGCCATTGAAGCAGGTCAAGTGAGTATTATCTGCAAGTGTGGGTGTTCTTGTGCATATGCCCTCACTTCTTATCAGCTGGACACTCCAAACTCCACTCTAGTCCTCTGTGGCTATGTCACTGACTCTGGGACCAGGAGTCCCCAGGTCTTGCCAAACTGTTGGCCAACCAGGTTTTCACCCAGGTCCACAGGAGTTATTGAACATGGTTGGACTTAGTTCACAGCTTCATTGCTGTTTTTCCCTCACTTCCCCTTATTGGTGACCAATGTGGTCCCTGGTCAGAACACGTGACTTCTCATGTATTCCCATTGAGTCTTAGTCTTGGAAAGGGGTTTGCCCTGAGGGGACCTGACCACTTACCTTGATGTCTTCTGGCGAGCAACTTGCTTATTCTTGTAGTAATTAGTAGGACTGCCAATATTCTTCTGTATTTTTCCTGTTGGTCTTTCTTTCAAGAAGTATCCTCTGTTCTTCTAGCCACTTCAGAATGGTCTGCTTGAGTTTTCAAGTGGAAATATCACACCTCAGAAGATCTGGATGGAGTTCAGGATTCCACCTAAGGTCTTACATAGTGCAGAGGTTCCACAGGAAGCCTCCTTCACAGGGTGTGTTATAGCCCCATTTTAGTTGTTCCAATCAGTTATTGACAGAAGACAGACTTACAAGATTTCTATGGTGATATTTCTGGCTATTCCTTTCTTTCCGCCAATTATCTATTTTATAATAGTATGCCAGGGAAAACAAGATTCAAAAGACAACCAAGCATCTTAACATTATCCCCCCACCTTTTGCCCATTCCAACAATGTCTCAATCCCTGTATCCCAGAGCCCTGTTGTTCCAAGGTTGTGCAAACATCATTATTTACCTCTGTCCCACTTAGCCCATGCAAACCTGCCTAATTGTTTTCCCATCTGCTTTGCTCTTTCATTCCCCAACCCCTTCTTGTGTACTGCCCTATTCCTTAGCACCCAAACTATCCTGTGTCTATTCCTTACTCTGTGCTCCACCTTCCCCGCCATCCCCTAATCCCAATCCCCACATCCCAGTAACCAGCAAAGAATCAGCACCCTCCTTTAGTATGGGTTCTTTTCTTAGTCTTTTACAATGGAGGTCTTATGCAGTATTGCTCCTTTTGTGACTGACAATTTCACTCAACATAATGTCCTCAAAGATCATTCACATTATGTGATAGCTTACAGCTTCCTTGTTGTTCTTTGAGGCAGGATAATACTCATTATGTGCATGTACCACAGTTTGTTTATCCAGTTTTTCTGTTGAAGGGCACTTAGGCTATCTCCATCTTTTTGCTATTCTAAATAGGGCTGCTATGAACATTGGTGTGCATATGTCTACTCATGTTATGGCTCATATTCCCTGTGGGTAAGTAACAAACAGAGGAATTGCTGGATCATAAGGTATTTACATTTCCAACATTCTGAGGAAGCGCCATATTGTTTTCCAGAGACGTTGGAACATTTTGCAATCCCACCAGCAATGCAAGAGCATCACAGTCTCTCCATATCCTCACCAGCATTTATTGTCCTCTACTTTTTTGATCTTTGCTGTTATTGCTGGTGTGAGATTGCTAGTGATTGTGAACATTTCTTTATATGTTTGTTGGCTGCCCGGATCTCCTCCTGGATGAAGTGTCTGTTCATGTCCTGTGACCATTTTTTAATTGGGTTATTTGTCTTTTTCTTTTAGAGCTGTTGTAGTTAACTATATATTTTAGAAATGAGTCCCTTGTCTGATGTGTCATTGCAAAAGATAATCTCCCATTCTGTGAATTACCTTTTTACTCTTCTGGTGAAGTCTTTTGATGCACATAAGTTTTACATTTTTAGTATGTCCCAATTATCTATTTTGTTTACTTTTGAATGTGTAATTTTCAAAATGTTTGGTAGTCTGTGTATTCCCTGAATTAGAGCCCTCACATTTGTCCCTATTTTTTCATTGATGGCCTTCATAATTTTGGGATTCACATATAGGTCTTTAATCCACGCTGACTTGGTTTTTGTATAAGGCATGAGATAAAAGTCTTGTTTCAATCTTTTTTGTTTTATTGTGAATTATGTGTTAGTTTACATGGGAGAACATTAGTTTTACATTCATCCTATCATATATAGTTTCACTGTCATGGTTACAATACCCTCCATGCATCATCAACCAACTACAGGGTATATGCTGCAAGTGTGCCCCCCTGGTCATCAGCACACAGCCCCTCTCCGGGTCTAAAGTCCCCAGCCACTCCATGTCTCCACATCATCGTCTCTGCCTCCATCTCTGGCATCACTGCTTCTCTGGGTAGGATCCCACTCTTCACTCTTCTCCCTTGATGGTCCCGGGGACCATCAAGCAAAGTTAATCACTCCCCTCCTTGCTACAAAACATCTACCTTTACATTCCCAACCCTCACCATCAGTCCTGATAACAATTATTCACTATTGTATCACAAGAGACCTATCTGCATCACCTTTCATTAGCTCCGCCTAGACATATTGGATACTACTCAATGGAGATTCTACATTCCTTCATGCCCTCTGAATCTAGGCTCCCTCTTGAAAGCTTGTAAGCTGGTTACTTCTTGCATTTGTATCCAACTAATTTTTGTATGTTGATCTTATATCCTGACACTTTGCTGAATCTTCCTAGGGTCTAGTAGCTTTTTTACTGAGTCTTTGGGGTTTTCTACATATAGGATCACATCATCTACAAATAGGGAGAGTTTTACTTCCTCTTTGCCAATTTGGATGCCTTTAATTTCCCTGTGTTGCCGAATAGCTCTTGCTAAGACTCCCAGCACAATATTGAATAGGAGTGGTGACAAAGGGCATCCTTATCTTTATCTGGTTCCTGTTCGCAGAGGAAAGACTTTGTAGTATTTTAATATTTGTAAATTTATGAAAATTTGTTTTGTGGCCTAAGACAGGGACTATTCTGGAGAATGTTCAATGTGCACTGGAAAATAATTTGTATTGTTCTGTACACATCTATGAGGTCCAGTTGTTTGCCTTATAGTCTGTTAACTTTTCTCTCCATTAAGAGCAGTCTATTTTATCCTAGAATCTACCTGACCTTCTCACCATCTGGATCTCTGTTACTACATATTTACCTGCTTTTACATTGTAATGTTTTGAACATAGACTGACCTCCAAGATTCTCTGAGTTTGTGCTTATAGTTTTGTTCTGTTCTTGACTCTTTTTCTGTTGATTTAATTCTGGGAGGTGCTGCCACGCATGTCAATCTCTGGTTGCTGTCGGTTCTTGTTGGTTCTCAGTCCACAGAACTCCCTTTATGATGTTTTGTAGCGCAGGGTTGACTTTAGCAAAATCCCTTAGTTTCTGTTTATCCTGGAATGTTTTGATTACATCATCGTATTTAATTGATAGTTTTGCTTGGTAAAGTATTGTTGGTTGGCAGTTTTTTTGTTTTGTTTTGTTTTTTGTCTTTCAGGGTTTTATATATGTCTCCCCACTGCCTTCTTTCTTGCATGGTTTCTGCTGGGAGAACCAAGATTAATTTGAGTTGCTTGCCTTTGTATGTAACACTTCTGTTTTCCCTAGCTGCTTTCAGGAGTGTCTCCTTATCTTTGATTTTGGAGAGTTTGATTATGCTATGTCTCAGTGATTTTCTTTTTAGGTCTATCCTTCCTGGGGTTCATTGAGCTTCTTGAATGTTTATCTTTTCACTTTTCAGGATGTTAGAGACATTTTCTTCCAGCAATTCTTCAACTACTTCCTCTCTGAACTTGTGTGATTCTTCTTGTTCCGGAATGATGATAATTCTTAAATTATTCCTCTTCATGTTGTCCAACATGAACCT
>NW_006408590.1:15394273-15396282 GCF_000296735.1 Chrysochloris asiatica
AAAAAAAAAATTATCAAAAAAGCAACAACAACAAAAAGACAAAACTAGACTGAATAGTGTATTCTATAATCACAGAAAAGGGAAAGGAGGGAGAGAGAAAAAAAATCTGTAGCCAAATATGAGTGTGACTTTAATGTCCTCTCCTCAGCTTCTTGCCTTCAAAGCTGCCTGAGAGATTTCAAGATGTCACTGTTGGCTGTTATGCTGTACCTCAGGATTTAATTAAATTTTGGCCTGTTTTATTTTAAAACTCTTTTCCCTCTGTTCACCTCTGTCCTGGCATTTCCCATATTTGAAAAAACAACAAGAACAACAGTTCAGGGACAGCTCTTGGGCTGAGAATATCTGTGTGCATGCATGGCAAAAGAACCTACCAGTGGTGAGGGTGGGGGGTGTCCACTCGCTCAGGCACCATCTCTAGTCACCAGAATAGAGGTGCGCAAATAGTGTGGGGTGGGAAGCAATGAACAGATACAAAAAAAAAAAAGAAAGAAAGAAAGAAAGAAAGAAAGAAAGAAAGAAAGAAAGAAAGAAAGAAAGAAAGAAAGAAAATCAGAACAAAGCAAACTGACAAAGTGTACTGTCCACCTTTGCTCCGAGTGTCCCATGGCATTTTTCCATGTTGTGTCTGCTCCCCTGCTTGGTCTTGCTGGTGATTTCACAAAAATTGTTGGTTTGGGGCCTCTGAACCCAACAGATTCAAAAGTACACGATTTCTTACATTTGCTACTAGTTCCAATAGCTATATAAGTCTTCAAACCTTTTTAATATTGCTATCTCTGTGGTTCCAAATTTTGGAGCTCTGCCCTGAATCTACTTTACCTGGTATTCTGTGGGATCGCTGATGGCGAACTTCAGTGCATCTCCACATTAGCCACCATCAAGCCCCTCCTCCAAAATAAATGTACTTTTCTTAGAGCCTAGAACATGTATATCATCACCCTTGGTGGGTGGATGTCTTAACGTTTTTAGTTCCAGATTGCCTTATATTCGTAGAGAGGAAGCTGTAGCCAATCTGGTTTCTGTCTGCTTTTAGGTCAAGTGATTTCTGAACTGCAGTGAGATACTTTGAATTTGTTTTGTTGCAGTTCTGAGCCTATACGATGGTTGTCTGGATCAGCAGGCAGCAGCAGCGGAAATATTGCTTCAATCTTTTGCATATCGCTTTCCAGTTCTGCCAGCACCATCTGTTGAAGATACTATCTTCTCCCCATGTGATATATTTAGGAACTTTTTCAAAAATCAGTTGGATGTATGTGGATGGATTAATTTCTGGATTCTCGATTCAGTTCCATTGATCAATGTATCTTTCATTGTCCAGTACCAGGCTGTTTTGACCACTGTAGCCATGTAATAAATTTTGAAGTCAGGGAGTGAGAGGTTTACAACCTTATTCTTCTTCTTAAGCAGTGCTTTGCTTATCCTGGGTCTCTTTCCTTTCCATATACAGTTTGTAATTGGTTTTCCATCTCTTTAAAGAATGCCACTGGAATTTGGAATGAGTTTGCATTATATGTGTAAATTGCTTTGGGCAGTATCAACATTTTCACAATGTAAAGTCTGCCTATCCAGTAGCATGGTACATTCTTCCATTTTTGTAGGTCTCTTTTGGTTTCTTATAGTAGTGTTTTGTAATTTTATTTGCCTAGGTCCTTTGTTTCTCTGGTTACATTTATTCCTAGATATTTCATCCTTTAGGTGGCTATTGTAAATGGTATTGCTTTCCAAATGTCCTTTTCAGTGCTGTCGTTATTGGTATAGAGGAATCCAACTGATTTTTGTAAGTGGATCTTATATCCTACCTCTTTGCTGAATCTTCCAATGAGGTCTAGTAACTTTTTTTTTTTTTAATGTTTTATTGTGAGTTATATGATAGTTTACATGAGAGAACCTCAGTTCTATATTCATTCCATCGTATATCATTACATTGTCATGGTTCCAATCCCCTCCATGCATCGTCTTCCGACCAAAGGGCATATCCTAAAAGACCATGCTCTACACTCCCCCCT
>NW_006408590.1:15397111-15398064 GCF_000296735.1 Chrysochloris asiatica
AGCTCCATTCTCCACTTGAGTCCTCCGTGGCCACGTCACTGACTCTGGGCCCATGAGTCCTCGGGTCTCCTCATGCTGCTTGCCAACCAGGTCCCCAACCGGGTCCACAGAAGCCCTCTGAATATTGTGAGGCTTAGCTTGCTGCTACATTGCTGACTTTACCCCATTTCTCCCCAATGGTGATGCATTTGTTTACCAATCCAAGAGTGCATTTCCACCGAGTCTGTTTTTTTTGGGGGGGGCTTACATTGGTGGGACCCGACCAACTGCCCCAATGTCTCCTAGGGGAGCGACCTGTTTGTTCACGTAGTAGCAGTCCATCTGTCACCATTGTGTCATGTTTTTCCTGTAGGTCTTCCATTCAAGACGTATCTTTTGTTCTTCTCACCGTTCCAGGCGCCTCAGCTCGTCCCTTCGAGTGGGGATTTCTCAATTCTGGTGATCTGGATGTGGTTCTGGTTTCTACCTATAGTTTTATGTATTGCAAAGGCTCACAGAAAGCCTAGTTCACCAGGTACACTGTCACCCCGTTTTAGGTATTTCAATCAGTTAAAGGCAGAAGACGGACTTACAAGTCTGCTAGTGTGATGTTTCTGACTATTCCTTTCTTTCCCCCTCCAGTGTCTACTCTATATTATAATGCAAGGGAAACCAAGATTTTAAAAAACAGTCAAGCATTTTAACACGATTCCCCATGCATTCCGACTATGGGTCAATCCCTGTATCTCAGAGCCCTGGAGCTCCAAGGCTGTGCACACATCGTCCTTTATCTCTGTCCAACTTGGTCCCTCTAAACATGCCTTATTGTTCTCCCGTCTGTCCCTTTTCTCCATTTCCTTCTCCCTCCCTGTATATTGCCCCCCTCCCCATCACCCAAGCTCTCCTGAGCCCAATCCCTGCTCTGTGCTCTACCATCCGCCCTTGCCCCCACCCACCAACCATTTCCCAGCAAC
>NW_006408590.1:15401459-15411474 GCF_000296735.1 Chrysochloris asiatica
AGTGGTGTATTAAAATCACCCACTATTATTGTTGATTCATCTATTTCTTTCTTCAAATCTACTAGAGTTTTTTTTTTAAATATATTTTGGCGCTCTTTCATTGGAAGCATAGATATTTAATATGGTTATTTCTCTTGTTCAATTGTCCCTTTAATCATGATATAATGTCCATCTTTGTCTATTATGCTGGTTTTTGCCTTCAAGTTTATTTTATCTGAGATTAGTACTGCCACTCCTGCTTGCTTTTTATTGCAATTAGCTTGGTATATTTTTTCCCATCCTTTGTCTTTTAATCTGTTCTTGTCTCTGTGTGTGAGATGTGTCTCTTGCAGACAGCATATTGAAGGATCTTGTTTTCTTATCCATTCTGTCACCCTCTGTCTCTTAACAAGTGCATTTAATCCATTTACCTTCAGTGTAATTATCGATAGATATTAATTAATTGTTGTCATTACATTTGTTTTTTTGTGGTGTTGCTGCTTCTTTGTTCTGTTTGTCTTTCTTTGTTGAATTCATGATTTTTGTGTTCTTTCTTGTGAGTTTCCTGCTAGATTTAATGTTTTCCTATTCTTCTTGGATTTTCATTTTCTTGGTATGTTCTAAAGTGTTAATTTTCTTTGAGGTTGCCTTATAGTCCATTAACGTTTCTGTCCATTTAGTGTAGTCTATTTTATCCTGTAATTGACAAGACCTTCTCCCTATCTGGGTCTCTTTTCCTATGTGTTTACCTTCTTTTAGATATTACTTGTTTTGGTCATAGACTGACCTCCCAAAGTCTCTGAGTTTGCTCTTATAGTTTTGTTTTGTTACCAATTCTTCTTTTTGTTGACTTAATTCAGGCAGGTGCTGCCACATATGTCAATCTCTGGATGTTTTCTGTTCTTGTTCGTTCTCAGTCCACAGAACTCCCTTTAAGATGTTTTGTAGTGCGGGGTTGGCTTTAGTAAAATCCCATAGCTTCCATTTATCCTGGAATGTTTTGATAACACCATCATATTTGATTGATAGGTTTGCTGGATAAAGGATTCTTGGTTGGCAATTTTTTTCTTTCAGGGTTTTATATATGTCTCCCCATTGCCTTCTCGCTTGCATGGCTCCTGCTGAGAGATCTGAGCTTAATCTGACTTGCTTGCCTTTGTATGTGACCTTTCTGTTTTCTCTGGCTGCTTTCAGAAGCGTCTCCTTATCTTTGAGTTTGGAGAGCTTGACTATGATATGTCTTGGTGATTTTCTTTTGGGGTCTGCCCTTCCTGGAGTTGGTTGAACTTCTTGTACACTTATTTTTTCACTCTTCAGGATGTTGGAGACATTTTCTTCCAGTAGTTCTTCGACTATTTCCTCTGTGGACTTGTGTGATTCTTCTTTCTCTGGAATTCCAATAATTCTTAAGTTATTACTCTTCATGTTGTCCAGCATGAATCTTATACCATCTTCAGAATTTTTTATCCTTTTTTTGTGTTTGTTCTTCTATCTTAGTGGTATTGAAAGACCTGTCTTCCAGCTCACTGATTCTTCCTTCCATCTCATCTATTCTATTCCTCTGCCCTTCCAGAGAGTTTTCTATTTCTGCCATTTTGTTATTGATTGTTTGTACTTCTTTCTATAGGTTTTGAATTATTTCCAATGCTGTATCTATCTTATTTGGTTGCTCCGGTAGCACTTTCCTGACTTCTTTCTTATTTTTCTCAACTCTATTGTAAAGTGTTTTGAAATATTTAAAATCATTTTTCTGAATTCCTTCTCAGGCATTTGAAGGCCTGCCCTCCTTCCAGAATGTAGTCCAGTTCTACCTCTAGGTCATTTGTCTTAGACATTTTATCTTGTTTCTGGACATGTGCTGATATGGTCATCTGCTTTTGTTTCTTGTACATGTTTAGTGTTTATCTGTGGCCTTAATACTTAATTAAGTATGTGTTTTGTTATGTTTTATGCTTTCTGATTGCCTCCAGGTAGATGTCATCAGGATGTGGGCTTCCCTTTTCACTCTTCTTATTGCTTAACTCCAAGTAACTTTCTCAGGTGTTAACTGTCTCCCTGTTATATGGCAGTTGGTATTGGTTCTTTCCTAGATTTTGGTGTTTTATAGAATGTGATTGTAGCTTGACTATATGGCAGCAGTTACTATCTCCTCCTGGGTGATATAGGGAGATAGAGTCCCCCAAAGGTAGAAGGGGGGCATAAAACATCAAAACAGCAACAGCAAAAATGCAAACAAACAAACTACAGCAACAACAACAACAAAAAAACCTAGACTGACTATTGTCGTCTATAATCGCAGGAAAGGAATAGGAGGGAAAGAAGAGAAAAAAAAAAAAAAATCTGTAGCCTAATATGAGTATGACTTTAATGTCGTCCTCTCCTCAGCTTCTGGCCTTCAAAGCTGTCTGATAGATTTTAAGATGTCACTGTTGGTTGTTATGTTATATACCTCAGGATATAATTAAATATTTGGCCTATTTTGTTTTTAAACTCCCTTTCCCTCTCTAAACCCTTTGTTCTAGCTTTTTCTGTATTTAAAAAAAAAAAAGTTCAGGGCTGACTCTTGGGCTGAGAATAACTGTGCACATGCATGGCAGAAGAACCTACCAGTAGTGAGGGTGGGGAGTGTCCACTCTCTCAGGCATCCCCTCTAGTCACCAGAATGGAGGTGTGCAAACATTTTGGGGCCAATGAACAGATACCAAATAAGAAAATCAGTACAAAGGAAAACTGGCAAAGTGTATTGTTCACCTTTTTCTCTCAGCTTCCCGTGACATTTTTTCATGGTGTGTCTGCTCCCTGCTTGGTCTTGCTATTTGGTCTCACCTAAGTTGTTGGCTCTGGGCTGCTTCAATTTTCACTAGCTATAAGCCTTCAAACTTCTAAAATATTCCTACTTATGTGGTTCCAAGCCTTGGTGCTCTGTCCTGAATCTGCTTTGCCTGGTAATCTGTGGTATTTCTGACGGAGAACCTCACTGCACCTCTACCCTAGTTGCCAACACGTGCCGCCTCTGCCCCCAACCAGTATTTAATAGTTTCTTTTTAATGACCTGGCACAGCACTCTCAAACCTCACAATTATACAGAGTTTGTTACGGATTAATTTTATCCTCCCAAAATGTGTGTCTAAATCCTAATTATTATACCTATGGATGAAATGTTAGGTAATATAATATAATATAATGTGACCAGTCTCTGGAGAAGGATATCATGTTTGATAAGTTGAAGTGTCAGAGAAAATAGAGGAAAACCCCCAATGGAGATTGGTAAAGTGGTAAATGCGCTCAGGTGTGGCAACAATTGTGAGGTTAGCTCAGGTCGGGGCAGTTTTTCATTCTGTTGTGCATAAGGTCGCTATGAGTTGGTACTGACCCGATGGCACCTAACAACATTAATGACATTATAATGTAATGTAATATCTACCCTAATGTTATTTGGTGGTGGTGGTTATGTGCTGTACTGTAGGCTCCGACTCACAGTGATTCTGTACAAGATTTCTGAGGCTGTAAATCTTTACCAGTGCAGAAAGCCTCATCTTTCTCCTGAAGAAAAGCTGGTAGTTTGGAACTGTTGACCTTGAGGTTAGCAGTCCAACTTTTAACCACTATGTTATGAGAGCTCTTTATCTAGTGTTATCTAATGGTCTGTAAATGACAGTATGCTACTGAAAGGCATGTCCTAAACCCAATCACTTGTGAGTTATACAAAGAACAGATAAGACACAGAAACAAACACAATCAAGGGAAGGGACAACTATGTGAGGATCCTCTAGTGAAAAAAGGAATACCCCATGATTCTGACAAGCAAAGATTGGACTTTTTCAGACCCTGATTTGGACTTTAAGTTGTCAGAATGTAAGAAAATAAATCTGTTCTTTAAAGACACGAACTTGTGATATTCATGTGACAGCAGCACTAAATAACTAAAACAAAGTCTTAACAAATATTCATATGAAATCGTTTAATATTTAGGGCTATTTTGTTCTTGGTATACAGTCTAAGTATGCACTGTGAGTTAATGAACTTGACTGCAAGGTCAGTTTGAACTGCAAGATCGGCAGTTCAAGCTCACCAGCAGCTCCTCGGAATCCTTCTACAGGGTTGGTGTGAGATGGAACTGACTTGACAGTTAACAACAACAACAATAATACAGTCTCAAACCAAAGAGGTTTGCTCATGCACAATGAAACTGGTCTCTTTTTCTAGGAAATATTTTTTTAAAAAATTTTAATGTAGCATTTGGAGAATAATGATTAATATACCGGATAGGTGTATTCAGAAGCAGGCCAACATGTAATATGTGCCATCAGGGTTTCTTAACAATAGCCACACTCTATCTACCATCTTCTTCACTGCAAAATCTTGCTTAGTGTCTCACTTGGCCTTATGTAAGGCCTATGTATTCTCTGTAGTAAATTTATTCTTCCATTTACCATTGTTGTCCTCTCTACTTTGCCTATGTCATCATGCTATTCTCTTCACTAGACAAGTACAGCTTCTTCAGAGACATTTTATCATCTATGTTGTACTCCATTACGAAAGTCCATTGTAAGGATCTCTGATAGTGTAGTGGTTATGAGTCGGGTTGCTAAGCTCAATGTAAACAGTTCAAAACTACTAGCCATTCCATGGGAGAAAGATGAGGCTTTAAAGATTTATAGCCTCTGACCCTATGTAGAGTCACTATGAATCAGAACTGACTCCATGATTCAGTTGTAAAATGCTTTGGTTTGGGAGTGTTGCACATATTAGTAAGATGTCTCTTTCAACGGACTTACAGGATTTTTCTTACTGTCAGTACAGGTGGGTCATTTTGATTCCAGTAACACCTTCCATTTAATTCCTAGAACTACCAGTAAACTGCATAAATTTCCATTGTCAAGTTCAGATTATACCCGATTTCTTCCTTCATGATAAATTATTTCACAGGAATTTCAATATCTTTCTATTCAATTTTCATTGTTTTATGACAAAGCAGCAACTCTGGTAGGCTGCATATAGAAACCCCAATGCCTGAATATAGCTTGAGAATTTTCTTTTTATTTCACTATGCCAAATGGACAAACACATACTTTTCTGGCTCAAATGTGTTCTATTTCACTAAAGAATAATAGTTTTGAATATTGATAGCAACTTGCAAAATGTAATAATTTTATTTGACATTTAAATGACCTCATACCAAATATCTATTGTTATTTTTTCTTAGAACCCAGTATTTGAAACTGGTAAAAATTGATAAAATTTTGTTGTATTTATGACGCTGTTCCCTGGATTTTATTTTTACTATTTATTCCATTGTAAGAGCTGGGGGGAAAAAAAGATTTCAAAGGGCAACTTGAGAAGACATCTCACTGGGGGCGTCTTCCTCTTTTTCTCTGACATTCCACCCTAGCAATATGATATCCTTTTCCAGTGACTGGTCCATCCTGACAACATGTCCAAAGTATGAGAGATGATGTTTGGCTCCTCCAAGGAGCACTCTGGCTACACTTCTTGCAACACAGATCTGTTGGTTCTTTGGGAAGGCCATGGCACTTTCAATATTCTCCTCCAACACCATAATTCATAAGCATCAATTCTTCTATGGTCTTCCTTGTTCAATGTCCAGCTTTCACATGCATATGAGATTGTTGAAAATACCACGGCTTGGGTAAGTTGCACCTTATTTCTCGAGCTGACATCTTTGCTCTTAAACACTTTAAAACGGTCTTCTGCAGCAGATTTGCCTAATGCAATATGTCATTAATTTCTTGACTTGCTGCTTCCATGAGTGTTGATAGTGTATCCAGGAAGAATGAAGTCCTTGACATCAATCTTTTCTCCGTTGATAAGAATGTTGTTTATTTGTCCAGTGGTGACGATTTTCATTTTCTTTACATTGAGACACAATCCATACAGAATACTGGGCTTTTTTATCCTCATCAGTAAATATTTTAAATCTTCTTCACTTTCAGCAAGCAAAGTTGTATCATCTGCATATCACATGTTGTTAATGAATCTTCCTTCAATATTGATGCCATGTTTTACTTCATATAACCCAGCTTCTCGCATTATTTGCTCAGCATACAGGTTGAATAAGTATGGTGAAAGAATACAACCCTGTCACACACCATTACGAATTTTAAACCATTCAATGTTCCTATCTTCTATTAGAACAACTGCCTCTTGGTCCATTTACAGATTCCTAATGAGCACAATTAAGTGTTCAGGAATACTCATAATTCGCAATGTTGTCCATAGGTTTTCAAGATCCACACAATCAAAGGCTCTGTGGAGTCAATAAAGCAAAGGTAAACATCTTTCTGATATTCTCTGCTTTCAGCCAAGATCCATCAGACATCAGCAATGATATGCCTCGTTCTACAACCTCTTATAAATCCAGCTTGAAACTCTGAAAGTTCTTTGTCAATGTCTGCGTGTAGCCATTTCTGTACTACTTTTAGTAAATCTTTACTTGCATGGGATATCAAAGATATTGTCTGATAATTTCCAGATACCGTTGGGTCACCTCTCTTTGGAACCAGCACAAATACGGATCTTTTCCAATCAGTCGGCCAGATAGTTGTCTTCCAAATTTCTTGGCAGAGATGAATGAGTGCCTCCTGTGCCACTTCACTTTCTTGAAAGACTTCAATTTTTACTCCATCAATCCCTGGTGCCTTGTTCTTTGCCAATTCCTACAATGCACCTTGGATTTCTTCCTTCAGTATCATTGGCTCTTGATCATATGCTGCCTCTTGATACAGTTGAACATCAACCATTTCCTTTTGGTACAGTGACTCTATGTATTCCCTCGATCTTCTTTTGATGCTTTCTGCATCACTCAATAATTTGCCCAATGATTCCTTCAATAACTAAAGTCGAGGCTTGAATTTTTTCTTCAGTTCCCCCAGCTTGAGAAATGCTGAGTGTGTTCTTCCTTTTTCATTTTCTGATTCCAAATCTTTGCACGCTTTGTTATAATATTTAGCTTTATCTTCTCAGGTGATCTTTGAAATTTTCTGTTCAGCTCTTGGACCTCCTCATTTCTTCCTTTTGCTTTAGCATCTCTACACTGTAGAGCAAGTTTCAGTGTCTCTTCTGACATCCATTTTGACCTTTTCCTTCTTTCTTGCCTTCTCAATTACTCTTTGCTTTCTTCATGTGCGATGTTCTTGATGCCATCCCACAACTCTACTGGTCTTCAGTCTTTAGTGTTTAATATATCAAATCTGTTCTTCAGATGATCTCTAAATTCAGGTGGGATATATTCAAGGTCATATGTTGGCTCTCGTGGGCTTGTTTACATTTTCTTCAGCTTCAGTTTGAATTTCATAGGAGCAGTTGATGATCTATTCCACAATCTGCTCCGGCCTTGTTTTGATTGATGATACAGAGCTTTTCCATCGCCTCTTTGCACAGATGTAGTAAAATTGATTTCTGTGTATTTCATCTGGCGAGATCCAGGTGTATATTCATTTCTTATGCTGTCTAAAGAATGTATTTGAAATGAACAAATCATTGGTTTTGCAGAATTCTATCATGTGTTCTCCAGCATCATTTCTATCACCAAGACCATATTTTCCAACTACTGCTGCTTCCTCTTTGCTCCCAACCTTTGCATTCCAATCACCAGTAATGATCAATACATCTTGATTGCATGTTTGATCAATTTCAGATTTAAGAAGTTGATAGAATTCTATTTCATCCTCACTGGCTTTAGTGGTTGGAGCATAAATTTGAATAATCGTAGTATTAACTGGTTTTCCCTGTAGGCGCATGGATATTATCCTATCACAGACAGGGTTGAACTTCATGACTGATCCGGAAATGCTCTGTTTGACATTGAGTGCAACACCATTCCTCTTCAATTTGTCATTCCCTGCATAGTAAGCCAGGTGATTATCAGATTCAAAATGGCCAATACCAGTTCATTTCAGCTCACTAATGCTTAAGATATCAATGTTTATGTGTTCTACTTCATTTTTGACAATTTCCAGTTTTCCTAGATTCATACTTCGTACATTCCATGTTCCAATTTTTAATAGATGTTTACAGCTGTTTATCTTCATTTTGAGTTGTGCCCCATCAGCAAATGAAGGTCTGAGGGCTTTTCTCCCACAGGCTTTACTCCACTCGCATCATCACGGTCAACCCTGCTTTGAGGAGGCAATTCTTCCCCAGTCGCATTTTGAGTTCCTTCCAACCTGAGGGACTCATTTTGTGACACTATATCTGACAGTGTTTCTCTGCTATCCATAAGGTTTTCAGTGACTAAATATTCGGAAAGTAATTTGTCACTCCTTCTTCCTATTCTGTCTTCATCTGGAAACTCATCTGAAACCTGTCCACCATGGGTGACCCTGATCATATTTAAAATACCAGTGGCATAGCTTCTAGAATCACAGCAATTCACAAGCCACCACAGTAGACAAACTGACAGACATGTGGTGGTCCAATTCATAGCAACCCTGTATAGGGTTTCCCATCAATTGCATATTCAGTATGAATTTTGAGTTCCTTTCTCCAACAGTTGCACTTCTTTCCAAAAAGTGAATGGGTGAGATGAACAGAAACAATTCTAGGGTATGGTCCCTTCACAATGTCATTATAAAATCTAGATCATTACATAACTATCTGCTGATGATTGAACCTCAGGTGTGATTATACCAATGTCTTTATTTCTTAAGATCAAGCCCTTATCCTATTTAACTGCATTGTTTGGCAAAAGCATTTCTGTTCTTTTGGTTTTGTTTTATTTTAATTCTGTGACATGATAGTTTTATTTCAGGCTGTCTTTTCCTTGGGTTTATTTGCAAACATCTTTTCTCTGTTTGTTTTTTTCTGCCCAAAATTCTATTGTTAATGTTTTTCTTTTCTTATTTCTCACACATTCCAATGTCAACCACATCTGCCCTCTTCATAATTAAGTAATATTTTCATTAGTTCATACATATCTCTTTAATGACTCCCCTTGCTTTGAGAGCTCATATATTGTTCAATTGAATTTTCTAATGCTCTGGTAGCATAGTGGTTACGAATCGGGCTGTGAACCTTAAGGCCAGCAGTTCGTAACTACCAGCAGTTCCGCGGGAAAAAGATGAGGCTTTCTGTTCCCGTAAAGATTTACAGCCTCGGAAACCCTGTACAGGGTCGCTATGGGTGGAAGCCGACTCGAAGGCACTTAGCAACAACAACAACAACAACCCCATATTTAAAATATTCATAGTTATAGCCAACCCATTGATTCCGCTGATGGATATGATCTTTACATGTCTGCTTCCATATTTGCTTTTTTTAAGGATGATTTCCATGGGTAGGATGTTTTTTTCCTTTTGTCTGGTTATTTTCTGTGTCCTTTAGGGTTTCTTTTAAAAATTTCATTCTCCAGGGACTTTCTTTGATGCTCTTTGACTGGATTATCAGCAGTTTCCATTCTCCTTCATAACACTCTGTTCTTACTCTATTAATTCACTGACAACCATGAAGTATTATTGCTTGTTTAAAATTTAATTCCCGCTGATTTGTCAAATACTTAAGGTAGCTACATGGGAATGTAATTGCTTTTAAATATGTTCACTAACATATTTCATTAATAAGTCACGGTTTAGGATTATAGAGTTGTAAACAAACACTAAATTTTACCTAACCTATTTTATATGTTTCTTAATTGAGCTTTGAGAAATAATGTCATTTGTTTTATGCCATAACTTGTTTGTGTGAAAAAAAAAAAAAATCACAAAATGATCACAGGTCCTGGTGCTAACTGTATCCAGCATTTTTAGCACATTGTCAGGATATCTCATATCAAATCTAGACAAAGGACTTTAACTGTCTGGTTGATGTTGTAGCTAATAAGTGCTGTTTAATTTGTTCTGACTCAGCCACCCTGTATAGGGTTTCCCAGCCTAAAATTCTTTGTTAAAACAGAGTGTCTCTTCTTTCTCCCATGAGCAACTGATGGGCTCAAATCACTGACCTTGCGGTTCACATTCCAGTTCTAATCATACAAGTCCACTGCACTCCCTAAACCTTTGGTACAACCCATATATATATA
>NW_006408590.1:15411574-15416914 GCF_000296735.1 Chrysochloris asiatica
GATTAAACTATTTGAGTATAGCAAATACATTTGCTTACCATTTGCTTCTAACAGAGTAGAAAATGCTATGTTCATCTATAAAATGATTTTAGATCCTAAATGAAAAGATGCTATTAATACATCTATCTGTTTTGTTTTACTTCTATGTTTAAAGTAGAATGAAGAAAACTATTCTGAATATCTATTGTCTATGATTTTTTCACATAGCTTGGAATTTTGATTTTTAAGAGTTTGCTTTCTATAATTACATTACTTTCCTTCCATTACTTTTCATTTAATCTCTTCAGAGAATTTGCCTGTTTATTACCCAGTGCGGCTGTGGGTTAATGCACTGTAGTGCAGTCAGTTTGATGGTGGTTCAAGCTCACCAGTCGCTGCTCAGATGCCCTGTACAGGGTCACTATGGGTCGGAACCTACTTGACTGCACTTAACAACAGCAGCATTACAGACAGAGATTTCTTAGCAGAATCACAGAATCCTACTTTATATTTATAACTATGCAAAGCTGTCATCTGTCAAAAGGATAAATTTACACACAATACAAACTTCCTTTCCACTAAGCTGCTCCTCTAACAGATACTTGCTAAAGACATTCAAAGATATATTTAAAGCTAGAAGATGTAAAATGTGTTAATTAAAACAGTTTTGTTCCTTTTATAGGTCAACTTTCAGTTTTATTTATTTTGACACAAAGGGATTTTACTCCTTTACACCAATGTGTAAAATCATTAATAACTTGTTGCCAGTATATTAGAATACATGAAAGTTAATACTGTCAACATGGAGTCAGTGCCAGTTAATATTATGATACAATTATGCTTGACATTTCTTATCAGCTTGCTCAGTGAGGGCCTTTCCATGCTATTAAGAAAATTAATTCATTGCTCATGATATGTGCAGAATTGATAACCTTGGGTATTGAAACAGAGTCACTCAATCAGTGTACAATAAAATTGGTATTCAGAACAGACTGGGTAAGTCATTTTATTTTCTCCATACCTCAAACTACTCATGCACTTTGTGCTTCATCACCATATGAGATAATGTCTGCAACAAATTTAATATCTTGATCATGGTAAAGGAAATGTAAAGAAAAATATGTATTATTTTAGAGAGTGATTTGCTTTAATGATAAATAGGTAACCTCTTTCACTGTAAATTTGAAAGAATTCAAATCTCCTCAGTTATTTTTTTAACTATCTTGTCTAAAAATTGCTCCTTTCTACTTCCCATACAAAATATGATTTAGAAGCTTGTTTTCCAAGCTTCACTCATATTTATATTTGATCAGTAATATCTAAAACTTTCTAGGGGATAGGTTATGTTTCTTAGACATGATGAACTTAACATATTGTGATCCACATGTCACAAATTTTATGAGACAAGTAAAGCATGTTTATTAATAGCCACCAATACTCAGACTATGTTTTAGAAAAAGCTATAATAAATGGATTAGATGTTTTATAAAAGCATACATCTATACCAGTCACCCCTTGGTAACTCTATATCAGGTCACTATGAGTCAGAAATGACATGACAGCACTTAATAACAGCAACAATATCTATGAATATATCTATATCTGCATCTGTATCTATCTACATATCTATCTATGCACATACAATTTTTGTTGTTGTTATTATGTACCGTGGAGTCGGTTCCGACTCATATAATATAAAACCTGTGAAATTTGGGACCTGTATACTGTGTGACCTGTTAAAGAAGAAAACTCAAATCTGCTCCACTTATATAGAAAGATCTGCCACTGATCTCTCAGATTGTCATACTGTGGTAGCGTGTGTGTTACTGCAATGTTACAAACTGTGCATGGCACTGTAGGATAAGCACTAGACTGGAAGGTTGGTTGAACTTTAATGTCAGGATACAAACTCACCAGCTGCTCCTTGGAAACCCTATAAAGGATTTCTAGAAGTCATAACCACTGCAAAGTTTCCCATGGTGGACAAGTTTCAGTGGAGCTTCCAGACTAAGACAGACTAGGAAGAAGGAAAGGTAGACAACTTCTGAATGTGTTAGTCGCTGAAAAGTTTCTGAATAGCAGGAGAGCTCTGGTAGCATGGTGGTTACAAATTGGGCTGCGAACCTTAAGGCCAGCAGTTCGAAACCATCAGCCACTCCGCGGGAGAAAGATGAGGTGTTCTGCTCCCGTAAAGATTTACAGCCTCGGAAACCCTGTACAGGATCACTATGAGTCAGAACCAACTCGACGGCACTTAACAACAACAACAATTGTCAAAAATGCCAAAAGTGGAGCCTTTCAGATTGGAAGCCATGCAAGATCAAAAGTAGAGTTAATCATAATAATGTGAATGGAGCAAAGTTTTGAGACAGTCATTTACTGATTGGGTATAACTCAAAATGTTATAATAATAATAGCTGAAAGCATGCATTAATAATTGGGATGGGAATGTACTAAGTATGAATTTAGGAAAATTATTAATCATCAAAAAAATAAAGATCAATATTTTAGGATTAGTTAGCTAAAACGGACTAGCATTTTGAGTCAGATAATTATAGGTCATTATGCTAAGAATGATAAATTGAAGAGGAATGTCATCTCATTCACCAAAAAGAAAATTTCAGGATATATACTGAAGTACAATGTTGACTGTGATAGGATAATATCCATAGGCCTACAGAGAAGATCAGTTAATACCACTATTATTCAAATTTACACAGCAATCACTAAAGCCAAAAATAATGAGATTCAGGGGTGGGGCTGTGAGTTAATGTGCTGGGCTGCAAACTTGGTTTGAACTACTAGGTTGGCAGTTCAAGCTCACCAAATACTCCTCAGAAACCCTATACATGGTCGCTATTGATCGGAGGAGACTCAACGGCACTTAGCAACAACAACCAACTTCTTCCGTTTGAAATTGCTCTAACATGCAATCAAGATGTGCTGCTAATTAGGGATGACTGGAATGCTAATAATTGCAAACAAAGATCAGTAGTTGGCAAATATGGCCTTCATGATAGAAAGGATATTTAGATTGCACTACAGAATTTTGTAAGATTAATAACAAATTCATTGCAAATACCTTTTTCAACAACATAAAAGGTAACTATACACGTGGACCTCACCAGATGGAATACACAAGAATCAAATTGACTACATCTGGGGAAGAAAAGATGGAGAGGCTCCAGTATCATCAGCCAAAACAAAACTGGAGGCCAACTGCAAAATAATCAACAGCATATATGCAAGTTCTGGCTGAAGATGAAAACAATTAAAGCAAGACCACAGGAGTCAAAATGAACCGAGTATATTCCACCTGAATTTAGATCCATCTCAAGAACAGATTTGATGCATTAGGCACTAATGCCTGAAACCAGAAAAGTGGTGCTATGACATCAAGACCATCATCCATGAAGAAATCAAACAGTCATTTGAAGGCTAGAAAGAAATTAAAGGACCAAAATAGATGTCAGAAGAGACTCTGAAACTTATTCAATGCAAAGAAATAAGGAAGCAGAAGAGCTGAAAAGAAAAGTTCACAGAGCAGCTAGAGAAGACAAAGTCAAGTATTATAGTGAAACATGCAAAGACCTAACTTTGAAACCCTAAATGGAAGAATGTGCTCAGCATTTCTCAAGCTAAATAACTGAAGAAACAAATCAAGTCTTGACTTTAAATATTGAAGAATTCTATGGGCAAAATATTGAATGATGCAGAAAGTATAAAAAGATGATGGAAGGAATACAAAAGTGACTGTGCCAAAAAGAATTGAGTGATGCTAAACCATTTCAAGAAGCACTGTATGATGAGCTGATGGCATTTAAGGAATAATTCAAGTTACCCTGAAGGCATTGATGAAAAACATGACTTCAGGGTTTGACAGCATAGTAATTGAAATATTTCAACAAACAGATGCAGTGTTGAAAGAGTTCACTCATTTATGATAGGAAATGTGGAAGACAGCTAGCTGACCAACTAATTGCAAGAGATCCATCATAGTGCCCATTCTTAAGAGAGAAGACCCACAGTAATGTGGAAATCATTGAACAATATCATTATTATCATATGAAAGTAAAATTTTGCTGAAGATAATTCAAAAATGGTTGGAGCAGTACATCAATAGGGATCTGTGAGAAGTTCAAACTCAATTCAGAAGAGGACTTGGAATAAAGGATATAATTTCTGACCTCAGAATGCTCTTGCTTAAAAGCAGAGAATAGCAGATAGATGTTTACTTGTGTGGATCATAATAAACTATGTATAATACTGCAAATGATTGGTATACCATATTATTTAATTGTGGTCCTGAAGAACCTGTACATAGATCAAGAGTTATCTGTTAGAAAAGAACAAAGAATACTGACTAATTTAAAATGAGGAAAAGTATGAGTTATGGTTATATCCTTTCATCATGTTTATTCCAACTATATTCTGAGCAAATAATATAAAAATCAGATTATACGAAGAAGAAGGAGGTATCAGGATTTGAGTAAGACTCATTAACAATCTGTGATATCCAGATGATACAATCTTGCTTCCTGAAAGCAAAGATGACTTGAAATACTTATTGATGACGATCAAAGGCTATATTCAATATGGATTGCACATTAGCTCAAATAAAACAAAAATCCCCACAACTGGACCAATAAATAACATCATGATAAATGGAGAAAAATGGAAGTTGTTAACAACTTTCATTTTTCTTGGGTCCACAATTAACAGTGATAGAAGCAGCAGTCAGGAAATCAAACAACATATTTCATTTAGCAAATCTGCCTCAAAAGACCTCTTTAAAATATTCAAGAGTAAAGATACCAGTTTGAGGACTAAGGGGCACCTGACCCATGCCACACATTCAAATGCCCTATATAAAATTGAAAATTGGACAATGAACAAGGAAGACTATAGAAGAAATATGCATTGGAATCATGGATTTGGTGAAAATATTGACAGTTCATATACTTCCAGAAGAACAAATGCATCTCTATTGGAAGAACTAAAGCCAGAATGCTCCTCTCCTGTACTGGAGAAATCAGTCTCTGGAGAAGGACATTATGCTCAGTAAAAGTGGAATGTCAACATAAAAGAGAAAAAGACCCAATCAGATGGATTGGCACAGTGGCAGCATTAATGGGCTTAACCTAACAATTGTGAGGCTGGCACAAGACTGGGCAATGCTTTGTTCTATTGTGCAGAGGGTTGTTATTAGTCAGAACTGACTCAGTGGCACCCAACAACAGCAACATACATATATATCAAAACTAGCATATATATGGAGAGAGGGAAATAAAGTGAACACATGAATGTGAATTATAAAACAAATGAGGTAAAATATTTATAGTAGATGAATCTAGGTTACAT
>NW_006408590.1:15417014-15425326 GCF_000296735.1 Chrysochloris asiatica
TATGTATGTATGTATATGTTGTGCTATTTTAACTGTAAAAGAGATCAGATGCACCTACTTATTCTTCAGAAGGAATATCTCATGTCCCACGCTACTAGACCACTGGACCACTTGAAATTTCGCTGAGGTGGAAAGTAGCTGAATTTTTGTCAAGTTGATTTCCCAATCTTGAATACAGTGGCTCTGTAGGATAAACACTGGAGAACAAACCACTAGCTAATCCATGGGAGAAAGAGGAGATTTTCTGTTCTTACAAAGATTTACAACCTCATAAACCTTATGTAGATCTCTATAAACTGATTGCCTTTGACTCTGTGGATCATGACATGCTATGAATAACTTTAGCAAGAATTAATATTCCAGAACACTTAATTGTACTCATAGGACTGTGTACGTAGACCATAAGGCAGATGTTCTAATGAAACAAGGAAATACAGAATGATTTAAAATTAGGAGAAGTGTCACCAGAGTAGTATTCTTTCACCATACTATTCAATCTGTATGCTGAGAAAATAATCTGAGTAACTGGATTATATGAAGAAGAATGTGGCATCAGGATTAGAGGAAGCATCATTATTAACAACCTGCAATATGAAGATGACACAATTTTGCTTTCTGAAAGTGAACAGGACTTAAAATACTTACTTTGGTTAAGATCAAAGACCACAGTTTTCAGCATGGGTTACACCTCAGTGCATACAAAACAAAAATCCTCACTACTGGAACAATAAATAATATCATGAATATGAAGAACGTGGTTTCAGGATTTACAAAGCTTTTTTTGTGCTGCATGTAAATCCTGAAACCACGTTCTTCTTCGTATAATCCAACTTCTTGGTTTATTTGTTCAACATACAGATTGGATAAGTATGTGAATGGATACAACCATGGTGCATCCTTTTCTTGATTTTATATTATTCAGAATTCCCTCATTTTGTCCTAACAACTACCTTTTGTTCTGTGTACAGGTTCCTCATGAGCACAATTAATTGTTCTGGTGTACCCATTTTTCACAATGCTATCTATGATGTGTCATGGTCCACAAATTTGAGAGCCTTTGCATCATCAGTAAAGCACAAATAAACCTCTTTCTGGTATTTTTACTTTTAGTCAAGATCCATCTGACACAAGCAATAATATCCCTCGTTTCAAGTCCTCCTACATGTCTGGCTTGAATTTCTGAAAGGTCTCTGTCAATGTACTTTTGTAACCATTTTTGCATTATCTTCAGAAAACTTTACTTTCATGTGATATTAATGATAATGTCCTATTATTTCTGCATTCCATAGGGTCACCACTCTTTGGAATGGGAAAAAATATATATACCTTCCAATCAGTTGGCCATCTAACTGTCTTCCAAATTTCTTGGTGTAGATGAGTGAGTGCTTCCAGTGCTGCATCACTTTGTTAAAATATTTCAGTTTGCATTTCGTCAGTTTCTGGAACCTTGTTTTCACCAATGTCTTGAGGTCATATTGTACTTCTTCCTTTAGTACCATTGGATCTTGATCATATCTTACCTCTTGAAATGGTTAAACATCAATCATTTCTATTTAATGCTGTGTCTCTGTGTATTTTTTCCATCTTCTTTTGATGGTTTTTGTGCCATTCAATATTGCAAATAGAGAGTTGAGTTTTTCTTCTGTTCCTTCAGCTTGAGAAATGCTGAGTGTTTTCTTCCCATTTGTTTTTCTAACTCCAGGTCTTTGTATATTTCATTACGATACTTGACCATGTCTTCTTGAGTGGCCCTTGGTCTTTTTCTGTTCAGCTTTTTTATCTTCTCATTTCTTCCATTAACTCTAGTGTCTGTATATTCAAGAGCAAATTTCAGTCTCTTCTGACATTGGTTTTGTTCTGTTCTTTTTTTTACTTGTCTTTTTAGTGACCTTTTTCTTTCATACTGTATGATGTTTTTGTGTCATCCCAAAACTCTTCTGGACTTCGGTCATTAGTGTCTAATGCATCAAATCTGTCTTTTACCCAATGTGGTCCAGTAGGACACAGATGGCAAGGTATTTACCATGGGTCCCCAGTTTTGACTCAGGTTCCCTTGCCCCCTTTGGCCCACACTGTTTCTTGCACTGTCAGATTCTCATGGATGAGCTGGTCTTCCCACAACTTACTTATCAGAGGAATTGGCAAGGGTTGAATGGAACACTGATGAACCCTTATCTGAGACATCCAATCAAATCTTACACTTTAAAAAAATGCTATTATAAATTAATCATAGGGGAACAAACAAGATGGCAGATCGAGTAACAGTGCAGCGAGGACCTCCGTCAGCAACAACACAGAATACTGGACCAAGCAGGCTCAGGGGATGGTGCCAGAACTCTGCACTACATATAAAAGAATATTTAGAAGGTTAGAAGTGGAATTCGTAGCAGAAACAAGAAATCCTGTGCTTTTTAGTTCAAGATGCTCAGCTGCTCCCAGAGCCACCATCTTGGGAGAGACCAAATGGTTTGGAAATACCTGAGAAGGAATTCAGAAAAATGATTATAAAATGTATCAAAACATTATACAATGGAATTGAGAAAATTAAGGAAAAAATCAGGAAAGTGCTATAGGAACAATCAAATAAGATAGATACAGCATTGGAAACAATTCAAAACCTACAGAAAGATTTCCAAATGATTAATAATAGAATATAAAAAATAGATAATACACTGAATGGGCAAACGAGAAGAATTGAAGAGATAGAAGCCAGAACTAGTGAGCTAGAAAATAAATCTCTCAACACTACTAAGATAGAACAGCAGGCACAAGAAAGGATTAAAAAAAAAATCTGAAGAAGGCCTAAGATCCATTTTGGACAATATGAAGAGGAATAACTTAAGCATTCAGAACAGGAAGAATCACACAAGCCCACAGAGGAAATAGTTGAAGAGCTTCTGGACGAAAACTTCCCTAACATCCTGAAAAGTGAAAAGATAAGCATTCAAGAAGCTCAATGATCCCCAGGAAGAACAGACCCTAAAAGAAAATTACCAAGACATATAATAATCAAGCTCTCCAAAATCAAATATAAGGACAAAATCCTGAAAGCAGCCAGGGAAAAGAGAAGTGCAACATACAAAGGCAAGCAAAACAGATTAAGCTCAGATCTCTCAACAGAAACCATTCAGGCAAGAAGGCAATAGGGAGACATATCTAAAACCCTGAAAGAAAAAAAAAAAAATTGCAAACCAAGAATCCTTTACCCAGCAAAGCTGTCAATCAAATATGATGGTGTTGTCTAAATATTCCAGGATAAACAGAAGCTAAGGGATTTTGCCAAAGGCAACACTGCTGTGACAAAGATCCTAAAGGAACTTCGTGGACTGAGAACCAACAAGAACAGATAACAGCCAGAGAATGGTGTACATGGCATCATCATCCTGAATTCAATCAACAAATGGAAGAGTCAAGAACAGAATACAATTATAAGAACAGATGATCTGGGAGGTCAGTCTATGATCAAAACAATTACAATATGAAAGAAGGTAAACAGAGGAACAGAGAAGGTAAACACAGAGGAACATAGAAAGTAAACACAGAGGAACAGGTGGTGAGAAGGTCAGGTCTATTACAGGAAAAATTGTTGTTGTTGTTGTTATGTGCCATGGAGTCAGTTCCAACTCATAGTGACCTTGAACAGGGTTTATGAGGCTGTTAGTCTTTATGGGAGCAGAATGCCTCATCTTTCTTCCGCAGAGCAGCTGGTAGTTTCAAACTGCTGACCTTGCGGTTCGCAGCCCGATTCGTAACCACTACGCTATCAGAGCTGGAAAAATAGACTGTTTTAAATGGAGGGAAGAAATAATGGAATATAAGGTAACCAGAAGAGTGGGGTTGGTGTCGGGGATTTAGTTCAGGTGTTGGGGAAGGCAATACACGAAGGGGGAGGAGGTGCAAGAACAAGATAGATAGGGGAACACTGAGACAGGTTTGCATGTGCTAAGTGGGACAGAAGTAAATAGTGATGCATGCTCAACATTGGAACAATAGGGCTCTGTGATATAGGGATCTAGGCATAGTTTGAAGAGGGGAAATAATACTAAAATGCTTGACTGTCTTATGAATATTGGTTTCCATTGCCTACTATTGTAAAATAGACACTTGAATGGGATTGAAAGGAATGTTGAGAAACATGATTACAGAAAACTTGGAAGCCTGTCTTCAGCCTATAGCTGATTGGAATACATAAAAGGGGTTCTAGAACAAAGCCATTGCAGACAACAGGACCTTAGGTGGAATCCTGAGTCCCATTCAGAACCTTATGAAATGGGACATTCCCATTAGCAAGGTCTAGCAGACCAACCTGGAACAGCTAGAGTGACACAAGATACATCTTCAAAGAAAGATCATCAGGAAAAACCCAAAACAAAACTGTCAACATGACTGGCTTCTACAAGAATAAGCTAGCTGTTAGCCAGGAAGCCATCAAGGCAAGTAATCAAGTTCTTTCAGCACAAACTCCCCTGTAAGACTGAAACTCAAAGGGAGAACATGAACAGGCATGTAAGCTTGCTGGTGACCACATTGGTCTACTGGTGAGTGGAAGAGGGCAAAAGTCAGCAATGACGAAATGAGCTGAGTTCAACCACATTCCATTGATTCCTGTTGACCTGGATACGAGAGAGAGAAGAGGAAGGGCTGGCTGCTCCAAAGTGTGATGAGACCTGGGGACACTTGCGCCCATGGACGAGGAAATAGCCACACAGGACTAGAGCTGAGATTGAAGCACCCAGCTGATATGAAGTGAGGGGAGATGCACAAGAAGACCCAAACTTGAAGACAGTACCAATTTGACCTACCAAAAAAAATTTTTTTTGGATAAAGGAAACAAGGGTAAATTGCTACAGTTTGATGAGCCTGACCTATACTCATGGAGGTATAACTCTAAATACCTACAGAGAGGTAAGGAGTCTTCACATCAAGTATCAATGCTATCCCTCTGTACACATGGTAGATAGGGACCGGCGATTTAGACATTGGCTACCTAAAATGAGGGGGCGATAAAGGCACGAAGTGACTGGTTTATAAGGTCTTAAGAGGAAGTTTAGTTTAAGAGTACGATGTGGTTGTTATGTGCCGTGGAGTCGGTTCCTACTCATAGCGACCCTGTACAGGGTTTCCGAGGCCGTAAATCTTTACGGGAGCAGAAAGCCTCATCTTTTTACCGCGGAACAGCTGGTAGTTTCGAACTGCTGACCTTATGGTTCGCAGCCGATTTGCAACCACTACGCTACCAGAGCTCCTTAGTTTAAGAGTATGGGGTGGAAGATAAGAGTCCCCACTGAATAATTTTCATCTTGTCTAGATGGGTCTCTTGAAAAGAGATGGGGATAAGATTCATATGATTCAATAGTGAATAATTGCTATCGTGACTAATTGCAACTGTTAAATTGTAAACGTAGAAGTTTTGTAACAAAAACAGGGGCGTGGTTAATCTTACAGTCCAGAAACAGAGGACCCTAGGACCATCAAGGGAGAAGAGCACAAGCAGAATGCAGGACCTTATCCAGAGAAGCAGCCATGCCAGAGACAGAGGCAGAGATGGGGGCATGGAGAGGGGGAGTGGCTGAGGACTCTAGAGTCATGGGATGAAAGGGACTAAGAGCTGGTGGCCAGGAGGCAGACTTGCAGAATCTGCCCTTAGGAGGTGTAAATTATTATATATGCCTGAGTGTTTCTTTTTCTTAAAAAGAGCTAAAGTGAATAGAGAGAAATACTGTTAACTGATGGTACATAGAGGAGATTATAATCGTAATGAAACAGGGTGTATGATTTGTTGAATGTAAAACTGATGATCTGCCCTTTAAACTTTTCACTCAATACACAATAAAAACCTTTAAAAAAATTAATCATAAACATGCTAAGTTTTGTTATCTACATATAAGCTTTTGCTTTACTTAAATACCTTGCTAAAGAGACAAAACACTTTACAAAAATTTCTAGCAGAAAGGTAGACTATGTTGGATTTATGAAAACATTTTGTACTTGGATTCTACCATACTATAAAATAAAGATTTCTAGAACTCTGGAAGGTGATGAAGTTCAGAAATTATAATTTATCCAAAAATTCCTCAAGAACAGAAATAAGTCAATGAATACACTGGAATGTTATTATGGGCTTTCATAGAGAAACATTATGAGTGTTTTAAGGTTCTATTTTTCTAGGCATAAGAAATCATTTTTTTTTCCTAAATTGTCTAATTGGTGTAGATCTATAAATCTCATATTAAAACTTTTGTTGGTAAATTTATGAAGATAATACCTATAAATAGAAAAAAAGCTAAAGTTCAAACAATGATTTTACAGAGTAAAATGATAAAGTTTTCTTGTCAGTTGTCTCAAAGAAAAAAGTTTTATGTTTCAATAGGTGAGTGTTTCTATGTTCAAGTTCACATACAACCTGAGTTTTATAAAATATAGCTGTTACTACTGCTGCTTAGAACTCCTGGTGTGGCACTAGAGGATCAGCACTGGAGTGTGAACCACAAGGTTGACAATTCAAAGCCACCAGTTACTCCTCGGAGACCCTATACAGGGTCATGAGTCACAACTGACTAGATGGCAATTAGCAACAACAACAAAGTACTGCTCAAGTATATATAAAGTCGAATGGCATTTGTTATTCTTGGTACAGAGACTTTCGAGACTTAATTTTGTAAGTTATTTCAAACCATTGACCTAGTTTGGTTATTTTTTCTACTTTACTCATTTTATAAGGAGATTTGGTAATGTAGTGGGTTACAAGTTGGGCTAGTAACCTCAAGGTCAGCAGTTTTAATCTGCCAGCTCTTCCAAGGTAGGAAGATGAGGCTTTCTGCTCCCGTAAAGATTTAGAGGTTTGGAAACCCTATACAAGGTGGCTGTGAGTCAGCATTGACTCCAGGGCATATAATCTCCACCACCATCACTCATTGTATATTTTAAATATTTCAAATAAACTTGTGTCTAAGAATAATTTTAATTTTAACTATGATCCAGAGAAACTAGTCAAACCACTTCCTTTCTCTCTCTCTGAGCATTGTGCTCTTTTGAAGAATTCAGTCTGCGATTTTTTGAAGAATTCAGTCTCCTTAGAGAAAAAGCCTTGGAATAAAGTCAATCAATACTGAGAGTTTATGGTTAGAACAATATCAGTCATCATTTATTTAGCCTTCAAAACACTGTTGTGATGAGATTTTCACCTACTGGTCATGATCCATCAATCCTTTATTACACATTTTGAATCCAAATCCTCAAGAAAATATCTAGCCTCAGCTCAAGTCAGTTTTGAAAATAAGACACAATTCCCCCAATATGCCTTTGCCCTACAGTTATGATGATTAAAGAATTTCTGTGGAAATTCATGATATGTAAGGTTACATGCACAGGTTTTTGTTTTTTGTCATTTTGCCTGTTTCTAAAAAAGTGACTCAGGACAGTTAGTAGGGAAGGACCGTTTACTCTTGGAAACAACACTTAAAGTTTTAAATAGATCCCTTACAGTAAGATTCATTCTATGTAAATCTTGTATTTCTAAATAAAAATTTTAACTAAATATTTTTCTTCTTCCTTTAGTGACCCAGGTGGCCTGTTTTAGACATTATTTTGCAAAATGTTACAGCATTTTCTATAGGTGAAAAAATGTAATCTCCAAATCTACCTGATTTCCCCCACAAAGTCCCACATGTTAGAAGAAAAATCAGAAGGATTTGATGTTATTTGCTAGTATAAACCAAACTTTGCTAAATTTGACTTTAAACACATGTGTTACAGATTAAAGGAATTAAAACACTTATTTTTTTACTTAAAAATGGAAGCATCCTAGTAACCAAAAACAGACGTTGACTATTTCCAAGATTTTAGACTTTCAGATCTTTGGACGTTACTCAAATCTCTATTGCCTCTAAGGTTGCCTTGCTTTAGCAACTTATGTTTATGGACCAGCAAATTTTACATTTGCTGTTATCTTATTATTTGCTTTTGTATTACATGCCTTAGGTTTCTATAGGTTAATAGGGTTGCTTTGGTGAATGAGTTTTATTTTAAAAGCATTGCCTTATACGTGACCCTCATTGTTGTTTTTAATAGTATTGACCTATAACTTGCTTTGTGACTTTGTGTAAGCTTAATGTTCAACCATTTCAAGAGATACTATATGAACAAGAGCCAATGATACTCATGGAGGAAGTCCAAAGTACATTGAAAGAAGTGGCAAAGAACAAGGCACCAGGAATTGATGGAATAAAAATTGAAATCTTTCAAGAAAATGAGGCGGCACAAGAGACACTCACTCACCTCTGCCAAGAAATTTGGAAGACAACTATCTGGCC
>NW_006408590.1:15426575-15435560 GCF_000296735.1 Chrysochloris asiatica
CATCATTGATGGACTCAAGTGTGGCAGCGGTAGTGAGATTGGCCCAGGATCAGACATTGTTTCGTTCTGCTGTGCATGGGGTCGCTATGAGTCGGTTCCGACTCGATGGCACCTGACAACAACAACAACACCTTCATATTAGCTGTAACAAAAAAAGTTTTTCTTTCTATACTTTTTCATTAGTATTTCTATGTCTATATGGCTGTTTAGAGGAGCCCTGGTAGTATAATGGGTTATGAGTTATGCTGTTAATCACAAGGTCAGCATTGTATCTACCAACCACTCTAAGGGTGAAAGATGATGCTTCCTGCTTCTGTAAAGATTTATATTCTCAGAAACCATTTACAGGGTAGCTATGAGATGGAACCAACTCAAAAGCACACAACCACCACCATCACTGTTGTTTAGATTAATAAAGCTATTAGTGTTCGAATTATAGAATGTTGTATAATGTTTACTTATACAATTTCTCAGGAAACAAATATGCTGACCCTGGAGTAAACCATCTAATAAGTTAAGCCATCTTCATAAATAATAATGATATTTTAATTTACACTCTGTTTATAGTAGGGCCTTGCTGTCAGTATATTAGAGGGAAAGACAAGACTTTGACCAAAGTAAAATACATTTGTCTCTGCTCAATTTTACAATAAACTTTATAGACACATCACTCTTGTTTGAAGTCCTGGCAAAAAGACCGGAGGTACCCAGTGACAAACCACCATGAGTTTAAAGAGCCTACTAGAGCCACCATCTGGGACCCCAGCAGAATCCAGGTTTTGGTGGTACTCAACCTCTGACCAAGAGGAGAGACACTTAAGAGTGTAAAATCTGAAGGAATTTATCCTGTGAATGACTCTAACCTGGGACTCTAGCTTAGATGCATCTGTGCCTTGGTTAAAGTGTTCAGATGCAAATTTCTCTATACTAGCTCATATACCTCTGATGACTGGACTGCCAGATTCAGAAGCAAAGTATAGTTGAAAGTGGGTTTCCAGCCACATCCCCCAGTCACTCTAGGAAGAACAGAGCTCCCTAACAGGGGCTTTAGTGATGGTAGAGCTCACCTAGTTGTGATGTCATAGCCTGAGAGAGATAATCTGTAAGTTTTCCTATTTACAATAGTCTCTTCTATGCTTTCTTAGGTCCTGATACATATATGATGCAATACTGGTGTCAGTCATGGTTGTGGGAGGAGATTCCTCTATTCTCTGTGGCCTACAAAAAGATGGAAGTAGAATTTAGAATTTTCATTATAGCTTCATTGCTAATTTCCTTTACCTTGGTGATCTATCTGTGCTTTGTCATATTTCTACTTCTATTTAAGACTTAATTTGTTGTTGTTGTTAAGTGCTGTCATGTCGGTACCAACCCACAGTGACCCTGTACAGGGTTTCTGAGGAGCAGAAAGCCGTCGACCATATTCCATAGACTCCTGTTGACATGGAGATGAGAGAGAGAAGAGGAAGGGCTGGTTGGTCCGAAGTATGGTGACAACTGGTAACTCCTGGGCCCATGGACAAGTATATAGCCATTGAGGGCTAGAGTTGAGGGTGAAGTGTCCAGCTGATGAGGGGTGATGCACAAAAAATGCTCAAACTTATAGATAGTACCCATTTGAGAAATCTTCAATGGCTTGATAATTAGAACTCGACTAGATGAAGATAAAAACAATTTTTGATAAAGGAAACAAGTGTAAATTGTAACAACTTAAAAAAAAAAAATTGACCTATACTTATGGATGTACTAGTCCAAAATACCAACTGAGAGGGAAGAAATCTTCACATCAAGGGTCATTCCAATCCCCTCTGTACATGGGGTTGATATGGATAGGCAACTTAGACATTGGCTTCTTAAATTGGGGAGGGGAGGGCTATAAAGGCACAAAGTGACTGGCTTACAAGCTTTCAAAAGGAACTTAGGTTCAGAGTGTGCAGGGGAAGGCATAATCCTTACTGAATAATTTTCATCTTGTCTAGATGGGTCTGGTGAAAGGAGATGGGGATTAGAGTCTCCTGATTCAATAGTGAGTAGTTATCACAACTAATTGCAATTGTCACAACTGTAAAGGTAGAAGCTTTGTAAAACTTGGGGGGAGTAATTAATCTTACAGTCCAGAAACAGAGGACCTTAGAACCAATAAGGGAGAAGAGCACAAGCAGAATGTGGGACACTATCCAGAGAAGCAGCAACACCAGAGATGGAGGCAGAGATGATGACATGGAGAGATAGAGCAGCTTAGGACTCTAGACGCATTCAAAGAGAAAGGCTATGTGCTGGGAGCCATGAGGCAGGCTTGCAGAATGTGCCCCTTGGTTGTTTAAATGACTATATATTCCTGATTATTTTTTGTGTACATTCAAAAGAAAAAACAAAACAGAAGAAATAAAAACAAATACTCTTGAATGATGATACATGGAGGGGATTGTAATCATTGCAATGAAATGCTGAGTGTAAAACCGATGTTCTCCCATACAAACTATCATTCAATTCACCATAAAAACTTTTAAAAAAATGCATATTTCCAAAAATCTAAGGGTAAAAATAATGTAGCTGTAGAGCATAGAAAGTAGTCACATGAGTCTTAGTTTCTAATGTAAATATATGTTATATTTTTGCATACATCTTTGGACCCATGTTAGTGCTCATGATTATTGAAGCAAACTTGATGGGAGAAAGGAAATCCAGGAGATATAGATCAATTTGAATCCTACAACTAACCTGTTAACAGTATCATTATTGACTTTATTTAACATACGAGGAAATAGACTTGAAAAGGATGAGTCATTTGCACCTAGGTGACATAGAATGCAATTAGCAAGAGCAGAATTTTGACCAAGTTCAGTCTGACTCTGTAAAATGTGCTGTATTCTATTTTTTGTTGTTAAATACCCTCAACACATAGCGATCTTGTACACAATTTTTCTAAGAGCATCTGGTGGTTTGAACCACTGACCTTATGGTTAGTAGCCCAGTGTTCTATTTATGCAACATATCCTGCATGTGGTATTTTGAATATGTGATAGTGCCCATAGACTGCTCACTACTTTGTCACTTCAGGGTTGTTTGTGTGTTTATATTTTCAGATTATATGAATAACCAGGGTAGCAGTCTTTAGTTATTATCCAAACCAATTCTTTTGACAAAAATTCTAGGGTGAAAATGTTAAAAACTGACAATATCTTTAGGTCAAAGGCTAATTCTAGTGCCAGATTAGCTTAGCCACTTAAGAGGAAGTTCACTTTAGACATTTGTCTACTGTCAATTGCAATATTTTTCACTTGCTAATGGGAATTCATACTTTCCTACAAAATAAATGAGGAAATACAAAATAACAGTACATCAAATAAAAAAAAATTCATTTTTTACTGGAAGGAATTTATAATTTACTTCTTTCCATTGAAGGATGAAAATCTAAAATGCTTTGTCTTTTAAGGTTTTTTTCTTCTTTTTTAATTATCATCTTTTTATTTCTTTCTTCTTTCCTTTTCTTTTTTTTTTTTCTAATCAAATATTCATGGCTAATCCTTGTTGCCCATTCACTAACACCAAACCATTGGCTTTGGTTTCATATGGTGTTCAATGGCTGAATTTCAGAAGCAGATCACTGGGTTTTCTTCCAAGGTTTCTCTGGGTTGATTTGAATCATCAATCTTTTCGTTAAAAGCGGAGTATATTAACTGTTTGCACAACATAAACCCTAGCTACTCAAGGAGTGTTGTTTAATTCATGATCTACAACATGAATATGGCATTGTAGGGAAAGCACTAGACTGCTAATCAAAAGATTGGCAGCTCAAACCCACCAGCTGCTCCTCAAAAAATATATGATGATGGTGGTGGTGATGTGGAGGCATTTCTGACTCATAGCGACCCTGCATTGGATTTCTGAGACTGTAAATCTTTGCAGGAACAGAAAGCCTCATCTTTCTTCTAAGGAGTGACTGGTAGTTTCAAACTGCTGACCTTGAGGTTAGCAGCCCAATTCGTAACCATCATGCTACCAGAGCACCTTCAGAAACCCTATACGGGGTCACTATGAGTTAGAAACAACTATACAAAACAACAACAACACAGTATGATTTAATACCCCACTCTTGACTTATTTGTCTCACCAGATTATGTTAAAAAGGGTATTTGCATTACCAACCAACCTATTATATCCTTGTAGTTAGGTGCAGTCTTATTGTGGCACTGTGGGTTAATGCACCAGACCACAAGGTCAGTTTGAACTACAACATTAGCTGTTCAAGCTCACAAACTGCTCCTCATAAACCCTATACAGAGCCGTTATGAGACAGAATCGACTCGATGGCACTTAACAACAACAACATATTTAGAGAGAACCTTTGTGCTTTATCTATGATTACTTCCATTCAAAGAATTTTACCTACATAGCCTTATTCCTGATAATTCATACAGTCAAAGTAATTTTTCCTACCCTCTGGGGTTGACAAGGTTTCCCAGTGGCACAGTGGTTAACCTCTTAGTTTATAATGCAAAAGGTAGGATATTTAACCACCCATTCCATCTGCAGAAGAAAGATGCAACAGTTTGCTTCGGTAACAATTGTTGTTGTTAAGTGCCATAAAGTTGGTTCCAATTTTTATTGTTGTTGTTAAGTGCCATCCAATTAATTCAGACTCATATAGCGAACCTGTATAGGGTTTCTGAGGAGCAGCTGGTGAGTTTGAACCTCCAACCTCATAGTTGGAAGTCCTTTGCTTATCCTACAGTGCCACACCAGGGTATTGTTTAGGGTTTGTTGTTGTTGTTGTTAAGTGCCATTGTGTTGGTTCCAACTCATAGTGAGCCTGTTAAGTGTTTCTAAGGAGCACCTGGTGAGTTGATGGAAACATTAATCTTGTAGTTCAAACCAACTTTGAGGTCAAGTTCTTAATCCTACAGTGACATACCAAGGGTTAGAGGTTTTAAAACTTTATGGGAGTAGAAAACATAATCTTTTCCATGATTACAGTCTTGGAAACCCTGTGGCAGTTCAATTCTGTTTTATTAGCTCATTATGAATCAAAATTTACATGATAGTAAATGTGTTTGGTTTTCATTCTGACAGGATTGCCTTGAATCTAAATGACTCAATGGTTTGGATTTCAAAAAAATATATTTCATTTGACAATGTAGGACTTTTTTTCATATCTCTGTTTTTTTTTTTCAAAATTGTCTGTGCCATTTTATACAGAATGTATGTACAAGTGATACAAAATGTATATTCAAAAGTACTGTAGCCAACTTCAAGAAGAAGCAAATTTGTTTGCCAGGGAGTCATCAAGTTAAGCAATCAAGTCCAGGACAAACGCCCCTCCAAGACTGAAACTCAAAGGGAACACATGAGCAGGTATGTAAGTTTGCTGGTAACCATGTTGTTCTCCTGGTGAGTGGAAGTAGGGGAAAGGCAGCAGTGTACATATGGGCCGAGTTTGACCATGCTCCCTCAACATCTGTTGACCTGGAGATGAGAGAGAAAAGAGGAAGGGCTGGTTGGTCCAAAGTGTGGTGAGACTTGGGGACTCCTGAGCCCATGGACAAGGACGTAACCATGGAGGCCTAGAACTGAGAGTGAAGTGTCCTGCTTGAAGCGAGGGGAGACACACAAGGACATCTAAAGTTGCAGGTAGTACCCATTTGACCTAGCTTCGATGGCTTGATGATCAGACCTCTACTAAAGGAAGATTTAAAAAAAAATAAAGAAAAGTTTTTTTTTTCGATAAGCAAGTGTAAATTGCTACAATTTGATGAACTTGACCTATTCTTATGTATGTGGTGGTGGTGGTTGTATGCCGTGGAGTCACTTCCGACTCATAGCGACCCTGTACAGGGTTTCCGAGGCTGTAAATTTTTACAGGAGCAGAAAGCCTCATCTTTCTCCTGCGGAACAGCTGGTAGTTTCAAACTGGTGACCTTGAGGTCTTATGTATGTAGTAGCTCAAAATACCAATTGATAGTGAAGGAGTCTTCACATCAAGGATCAATTCTATCCCCTCTGTATACAGGGTTGATAGGGACAGGCAACTTAGACATTGGCTACCTAAAGTGGGGGCAATAAAGGCACAAGGTGACTGGCTTACACATTTTCAAGAGGGAGTTTAGTTTCAGAGGGTGTGGAGGAAGGCAGAATCCTCCTGAATAGTATTCATCTTACCTAGATGGATCTGGTAGAAAGACATGAGGATAAGATTTTAATGATTCAATAGTGAGTAATTACTATCATGACTAATTGTGACTGTCACAACTATAAAGGTTTATAATATAAAGGACGGAGTATTTAATCGTGCTGTCCAAGAACAGAGGACCCTAGGACCATCAAGGCACAGGAGCATTAGCAGAATGTAGGACCCTATCCAGAGAAGCAGTAACATCAGACAGAGTTGGTGACAGAGATGAAGGCATAGAGAAACAGAGCAGCTGAAGTCTCTAGACGCCTGGAAAGAGAAAGGCTGTGTGCTGGCAGCCAGGTGCTGGTGGCCAGGAGGCAGGCTTGCAGAATGGGCCCTTTGGTTGTTTAAATGATTACATATTCCTGAGTGTTTTTGTGTACAAAAGAAACCTCAACAACAGCAACAAAAAACACACAAAGGGAATAGAAGCAAATAGTTTTGAATAATGATGCAAGGTGGTGGTGATTACGTACCGTGGAGTCAGTTCCGACTCATAGCAACTCTATACAGGGTTTCCGAAGCTGTAAATCTTTACAGGAGCAGAAAGCCTCATCTTTCTCCTGCAGGTTGCAGCCCGAATCGTAACCACTATGCTACCAAAGAGATTATAATCATTGCAATGAAACGATGAGTGCAAAACTGATGTTCCCCCATGTAAGCTATCACTCAATTCACAATGGAAACTTAAAAAAAAAAAAAAAATGTACTATAGCCAGTAATGTACCCACCCTTGCCCTTATGCCCTTGGTAACCTTCATAGAATGGATATTTAGTGTGAATGCCTTTTCATGCCTTTTGGCAATAGCGGTCTCCTTCAATATTTGTCCTTTTGTGATTGACTTATTTTACTCAGCATAATGCTCTCCAGGTTCATCTATGTAATGAGTTGTTTCACAGAGTCAACCAAACAATATATATGCCTATAACAGAATAATAACACTAAGGAGGTATAGGCATACATTAGAATAATCTCCCCTTTGAGATCCAAAAGGAAATCATTCATCCAAGGACAAAGTATAGATGGGTTGAGAAAGAAATCTAAATGGAAACAGGGAACAGAGAAGAAATGAAATCAGTGAGATTTTGGAGATTGCAGTTAATGACAAAGTGTATATGAAGTGTGGAAGGGAAAAACTGATCTGTTCTGCAAACATTTATCTAATTCACAATAAAAGTAAAAAAAAAAGCAAAAACGTCATTAATCTGCAGATAGTAATTGCAAATGCACTGGCATATTTCAAAAGTTGTTTTATTTAAGACTTTTGATCAACACTCTCCTTTACATAAATATCATCTCTTGGTGTGGCGCTGTGGATTAATGCGCCAGACTGCAAAGCCATTTGAACCGCAAGGTTGGCAGTTCAAGCTCATCAGTCACTCCTCGGAAACCCTATATAGGGTCTTTATGGGTCGGAACCGACTCTACGGCACTTAACAACAACAGTGTCTACAGCCAGATGTTACAATTTTTCTTGCTTAAATTAGATGTGTGTCAGAGTGGAACTTGGACTTTCTATTTTTATTTAATTTTGCCTACGAGCTCTGGTAGACTAGGGGTTACTAGTTGGGCTGCCAACTGCAAGGTCAGCAATTCTAAACTACCATGGGTTCCGCTGGAGAAAGATGAGGCGTTCTGCTCCATGAAGATTTACAACCTTGGAAACCCTGTACAGGGTCGCTATGAGTCAAAACTGACTCCACGGTACTTAACAACAACAACAACAACAGCAACAATGCTCACAAGAGCTCTAGTAGCGTAGTGGTTACGAGTCCGGCTGCTAACCTTAAGGTCAGCAGTTTGAAACTACCAGACATTCATTCCGTGGGAGAAAAATGAGGCTTTCTGCTCCGGTAAGTATTTAGAGCCTCGGAAACCCTATGCAGGGTCACTATGAGTCGGAATCGACTCCATGGCACATAACCACCACCACCACCACCACTTAATGCTCAATAAGGCGTCTTGGTGTGGCACTGCAGAATAATAATCTGGACTACAAGGTCAGTTTGAACCCCAACGTCGGTGGATGAAATTCATCAGCTACTCCTCAGAAACGCTATACAGGGTTGCTATGAGTTGGAACTGACTCAAATGCACTTAACAACAGCAATGCTCAAAAAATTTCCTTATATTAATAAATAAAATTGTAAAATGGATGCTGTCTTTAAGGTTCAGGATATAGTTCGTTGTTGTTAAGTGCCGTCGAGTGGATTCCAACCCATAGCGACCCTGTATAGGGTTTCCAAGGAGCAGCTGGTAAGTTTAAACTGCCGCAGGATATAGTAGACAGCCATAAAAATAAATTGAGAGTGTTCTTTCTTATATATTTTGGACATGCTGTTAGACAAGATCAGTTCTTCAGAGAAGAACATGATGCTTGGTAACACAGAGCATCAGCCAAGAAAAGACAACCCTTAGCAAAATGAACTTGCACAGTTGCTGAAACAATGTGTTCTAACACAGAGATAGTTGTTAGGAAGGGATAGGACTGGACAGTGTTTTATTCTGTTGTACATACGGTTGCTGTGAATCAGAACTGACTCTACACCACCTAACAACAATACTAACAACACAATACTAATGCTAATCTTATTACTACCATTAGTCTAAATGGCAGAACGAATGCACAGATACAAGGTTAGGTTGCAGAAGACTAGTAAGTATTACAGAGTTTTACTAGAGTTTGGAAAAAAAAAAAAATTCAGGGGAGATAAGCCATAGACAGCAGTGCCTCCTATAGGGGAGACTCGCTGCAGATGGCGACATCCATCCACGTGGTCACAGACCAAAGTCTTTTTTTTTTTTTTTTTTT
>NW_006408590.1:15441305-15461131 GCF_000296735.1 Chrysochloris asiatica
ACTTTTATTCGGTTTCTGTCTCTCTGTGTGAGATGCGTCTCTTGCAGACAACATATTGAAGGATCTTGTTTTCTTATCCATTCTGCCACCCTCCATCTCCTAACAGGTGCATTCAATCCATTACATTCAGTGTAATTATAGATAGATATTGATTAGTTGCTGTCATTGTATTTGTTATTTTGTAGTGTTGCTGCTTCTTTGTTCTGTTTGTCTTTCTTTGTTGAATTCATGATTTTTGTGTTCTTTCTTGTGCGTTTCCTCATAGCTTTAATGTTTTCATATTCTTCTTGGATTCTCATTCTCTTGGTATGTTGTGAAGTGTTAAGTTTCTTTGAGGTTGCCTTACAGTCCATTGACTTTTCTGTCCATTTAGTGCAGTCTATGTTATTCTGTAATCAACCTGACCTTCTCACTCTCTGGATCTCTTTTCCTACGTGTTTACCTTCTTTTACATTGTACTTGTTTTGGTCATAGACTGACTTCCTAGAGTCTCTGAGCTTGTTCTTATAGTTTTGTTTTGTTAACAATTCTTCTTTCTGTTGACTTAATTCAGGGAGGTGCTGCCACGTATGTCAATCTCTGATTGTTGTATGATCTTGTTGATTCTCAGTCCATGGAACTCCCTTTAGGATGTTTTGTAGCACAGGGTTGGCTTTGGTAAAGTCCCATAGCTTCTGTTTATCCTGGAATGTTTTGATTACACCATCATATTTGATTGATAGCTTTGCTGGATAAAGGATTCTTGGTTGGCAATTTTTTTCTTTCAAGGTTTTTTATATGTCTCCCCATTGCCTTCTCCCTTGCATGGTTCCTGCTGAGAGATCTGAGCTTAGTCTGACTTGCTTACCTTTGTATGTGATCCTTCTGTTTCCTCTTGCTGTTTTCAGAAGCATCACCTTATCTTTGAGTTTGGAGAGCTTGACTATGATATGTCTTGGTGATTTTATTTTGGGGTCCACCCTTCCTGGAGTTCTTTGAGCTTCTTGTATGTTTATCTTTTTGATTTTCAGGATTTTAGAGAAATTTTCTTCCAGTAGTTCTTCGACTAGATCCTCTGTGGATTTGTGTGATTCTTCTTGTTCTGGAAAGCCAATAATTCTTAGGTTATTCCTCTTCATTTTGTCCAACATCAATCTTAGACCTTCTTCCGAATTTTTCATCCTTTTTTGTGTTTGTTCTTCTATCTTTTTGGTATTGAGAGACTTGTCTTCTATCTCACTGATTCTTCCTTCCTTTTCATCTGTTCTACTCCTCTGCCCTTTCAGGGTGGTTTCTATTTCTGTTATTTTGTTATTGATAGTTTGGACATCTTTCTATAGACTTTGGATTGTTACCACTGTTGTATCTATCTTGTTTGATTGCTCCTGTAGCACTTTCCTGACTTCTTCCTTATTTTTCTCAGCTCCATTGTAAAGTGTTTTGAAACATTGATAATCATTTTTCTGAATTCTTTCTCAGGCATTTCCAAGGCCTGCCCACCTTCCTGAATGGGTCTGCTCTAGCCCCACATTCCCAGCTCTGCAGGGGACAGAAGCAGTTGCCAGAGCGGGAGCTGAGTGCAGGCGGGCAAAAGCTCAAAATGCCTGTAATTCCTCAGCAGTTTGATATTTTAAAAAGAAAGTTCAGAATGTTGAAGCCTAAAGTCTTATGTTTGCTCAAAGGCTGTTTGTCTAACAGATGGGGTCTCCTCTATGTGATACCACCCCTCTCCCCTACACTTTCTCCAGAGCAAGCGCACCTGTGCTGCCCAGTCAGGGAAGCACCGGAAGTCCTCCAAAATCTTTTTATAATGTGGGTTTAAGCTGAAGAGACAGTTCTGCCACATTTCATAAAAAGGGCAGGCTTTCCCTGTTTGTGCATTTATGTTTCCATGCATTGTTGCCGTGTTTCACTTTTTCCATGCTGTGCGTGTATCTAGTGTCCATGGTGGAGTTTGTTGTGGAGGTATCTAAGTTATATTTTGTGCCTGAAAACTGGTTAAAGGGGAAGGTAATAAATAGCTGATGATTAACAACCCCTGCTGGGTAGCTAAATAAGGAGGGAGGATTCCCAAGCCTTGCTTATTTCCAGACTCACAACTACATAGTTTTTTTTGTTTTCTTTTACTTAACCTAGTTTGTTTATATCATGCCCCCATGACAAGGAGATAGATTTTTTTAATCTCTTGTCCACATCCTGCCCCTCTGTTCTTTGCCATCACTACTGATCTTTTTCCTCAGTAATTTTACTTTTCTCTCCTTACCTTTATAGGGCCACTCACATATGCATGCTGGGGGCTGAGGCAGAGGCAACAGTATCTAAGGAAATGGAACTCTATAGGGTATAACAGTTATATACAATTTCTTTCAAGAGAATTATATATACATACTTGTATTTAGAGTATTTGTAAGGATTAATATTAGTATAATAATTGGCATTATTAGTCACTAAATCTTAAAGAAAAGTGGATTAGGAATTATAAGAGGAAATCATTAAAAAAGAACTTGGATGAATGGTAGCAAAATTATGTAGAACAGAATATGTATAAAGAAAAATAGCACTCAAGATGTTTCAGCAGACAAACTGTTAATGAGTTTCAATGTAAATTAGAGTAAAAATTATGAACTAGACAGAAAAAGAAAATTAATGGCAAAACGACAACTCTGGGGGTAAACATAGTCATCATCATTAAATTTTTTTAAATTCAACCCTTTAAAATCAAGTTGGACTCAGTTGCTACCCTTAAGGTTCTTACAAGGGAATTTAAAATTTTTCATATAAGTGAGGCAAGAACATGGAAACACATGAAAGGAAGAGCTTAACATTGACTGAGAGCAAATACCAGGCAGAAACTGTTCTCAAAGTCACATTTAAGAATATCACATTTAATTATAATGTAATGTCTTCTGCTGAAATTTAGGGTCTCTTTGGGTTTATTATATATAGAGACAGACCAAGATATTTTAGATGTCTATTAATATGACTTTAGTAACATTCTTATCAATGGAAAAAAGATTGAAGTTGTCAAGGACTTTATTCTTCTTAGATCAAGTATCAATACTCAAGGAAAAAGCAATCAAGAAATCAAATGACATATTGCATTAAGCAAATCTGCTGTACAAGACCTTTTTAAAGTGTTGAAGAGCAAAGATGTCAGCTTGAGGACTAAGGTGCGCTTGACCCAAGCCATGGTATTTTCAATAACCTCATAAGCATGCAAATGCTTGACAGTGAATAAGGAAGACCATGGAAGAATTAATGCTTTTGAGTTACGATGTTGCAGGAGAATGTTGAAAGTGCCATGGGCTGCCAAAAGAACCAAAAGATCTGTGTTAGAAGAAGTGCAGGCAGAGTTCTCCTTTGGAGGCTGGGATGGCCAACTTTTGTCTCTCATATTTTGGAAATATAATCAGGAGGGACCAGTCGCTGGAGAAGGATATCATGTTTGGTAAGATGGAGGGTCGGAGTCCTGGTGTGGCACTGTGTTTTAATGTGCCAGACTGCAAAGCCATTTGAACTGCAAAATCGGTGGTTCAAGCTCACCAGCTGCTCCTCAGAAACCCTATAAAGGGTCGCTGTGGGTCAGAATCGACTTGACAGCATTTCACAACAACAACAACAAGGTGGAGGATCAGAGAAAAGTAGGAAGACCTCCAGCGAGGTCAATTGGCAGAAATGGTAGCATAAATGGGCTCAAACATGGCAATAATTGTGAGGTTGGCCAAGAACTGTGAGTGTTTCATTCTGTTGTGCATAGGGTTGCTATGAGTTGATACCGACTCGAATGGCACCTAATAACAACAATTAGGATGACTTGGTTTCCATCTAGGATTACCCTTTCATCATTCAATTAGAGTTATTGTTGACCATTTGATAACATATATATGATCTTTTAAAGGTGCATTGTTGTTGTTGTTGTCAGGTGCCATTGAGTTGGAACTGACTCATAGCGACCCCATGCAGAGCAGAACGAAACAATGTCCGATCCTGGGCCAACCTCACTACCGCTGCCACACCTGAGTCCATAAGTGATGCCACCTGTCTGATCCATCTCGTTGGGGGTCTTCCTCTTTTTCTCTGACCCTCCACCTTACCCAGCATGACATCCTTCTCCAACGATTGCTTCCTCCGGACAATATGTCCAAAGTAGGAGAGACGAAGCTTAGCCATCCTGGCCTCCAAGGAGCACTCTGGTCTATTGGTTCTTTTGGCAGTCCATGGCACTTTCAGTGTTCTCCTCCAACACCACAACTCAAAGGCATCAATTCTTCTACGATCTTCATTATTGTGCATAGTGCTAACAATAATGAAAATATGCTCTTATTTCTCAAATGTTTAAACCCAGTGTTTCCTAATTAAAATTTCGTTGACTTCCCTCTATACCTGGTTGGTACCACCAACATTTAATTATTCAAGTAAAAATTTTGAAAATCTTTCTTGATTGTTCCCTTTTACTTAAATGGAGGTCAAGATGGCCAAACTTGTCTCTCATACTTTGGACATATTGTCAGGAGGGACCTATCTCTGAAGAAGAATATCATGTTTGGTAAGGTGAAGTGTCAGACAAAAAGAGGAAGATCCCAACGAGATGGATTGTCCAAGTCACAGCATCAATGGGCTCAAGCATGGCAACAGTAGTGAGGTTGGCCCAGGATCAGGCAGTGTTTTTTCTGCTGTGCATAAGGTCACTATGGGTTGATACCAACTCGATGGCACCTAACAACAACAACAACAACATAAACCCAACTAATGACTATCCATTTACCTTTGAAAATAAATTTTTCTATCCAATTTCTCCAAAACTTTTTGAAGCATCTGGTATATATTTTTATTTGGGGAGAATTTTCGTTTGCAGGCAGTAAATAAACAATGCCAATTATTTAGATTCTATGGACATTTAGGTTATAAGGATATTTACCACTACAATTGTCATTTTACAAATAAAAAGAGCATAGAAATCTCATTTCTTATTTCATGTAACAAAACAATTTGATGTCATTTTAGAGAAGTGGTAAAATGTGGCACTGTGGGTTAATGCACCAGACTGTAAAGCATTTGAACTGCAAGTTTGACTATTCAAGCTCACTAGTCACTCTTTGGAAACCCTATACAGGCTTGCTATGGGTGGAACCGACTAGACAGCACTTAACAACAACAACATATACTTAGAATTTTACTTGCATTATTTAGTTTAATCTTCCCCTATGAGATGGAATCCTGGTGTGACAACGCAGGATAATGCACTGAAGTGCAAGAGTAGTTTGAACTGAAAATTGGTGATTCAAATTGACTAGCCATTCCTCAAAAACCCTAAATAGGATCTCTATGAGTTGGAACTGACTGCACAGGACTTAACAACAGCAATCCCTATGGTGTACATTTTACTGTCGTTTTTATTTGGCCTATGATATTTGTAAGGCTTCTGAGTGGTGCAAATAGTAAAGCCTATATTATCATCCACAGAACAAAGCTACACAGCTTACTATCCAAAGTGTTGGTGGTGCAAATCCACCCAGAAGCAAGGCCTAATTATCTACCTTGTAAAGTTGATGTCATTTGTTGTTAAATGCAGTTGAGCTGGTTGCAACTCATAGAGACCCAGTATAGGGTTTCTGAAGAGAGGCTGGTGAATTTGAAAGCTGAGCTTGCAGTTCAGACTATCTTTGCAGTCCAGTGCTTTATCATACAGTGCCACATGTTGTTGTTAGGTGTTGTGGATTCAATTCCAACTGATAGCAACCTTGTGTAGGGTTTCCAAGGATCAGCTGGTGAGTTTGGACTGCTGACTTTGTAGCTCAAAAGGACCTTGTGGTCCAGTGCTTTATCCCACAGCATCATACCAAGACGGGGACTGACTATGGCAACTGGGTCTTTTGTTAGTTTTGGTTTTGATGTCTGAGGCTCAGTGATATTATGCAGTTTCACTAATGTAGTCTACCATTGCCACCACCTGCTTTTTAAACTCCAAAAAAATCTTTAGACTACTTCTGAATCACATGTGGAAGATTCTCACAAATGTCTTCAAGAAATTAATTTTTGTTTGAAACTATTCTTTTTGGACATCTAACAAAGTAATGAAGATTCTAAAACTCAAGATGTCTGTATTAGATGTCTTTTTATTGTTTCATCCCAGTCATGCACACAGTCATTTAAAGTAAGACCAGTTTAATTCTAGAATTCCTGCTTCTTTCTCAAGTACAGATGATGATACTGAAATACCCATTTACTTAGTAAGAAATAATTTTAAGAAAGCAAGGGAATATCAAAAACTGTGGTTAAAAAGGAATGACAAGATGTAAACTCTGACAGTGATGCCAGAGATGGAGGCAGAGACAATGATGTGGAGAGATGGAGTGGCTGGGGACTCTAGATGCAGAGAGGGAGAGGGGCTGCCTGCTGATGACCAAGGGGAGGGCTTGCAGGGTATACCTTTTGTTGGTTGATGATGCATGGAGGGGATTGTAACCATGGCAATGAAACGATATACGATAGGATGACTATAAAGCTAATGTTTTCCCATGTAAACTATCATATAATTCACAATAAAACATTAAAAAATGTACACTATGAATTCTTTCCTTTTATTGGTAATTTTAGTTCCATGAATTCCTACCACAGAGCTGTAAAGCTGCTTACTTACATTGGAAACAGTAGCCTTTTTTGTAGGAGGCAGATGGCATTTTCTTGGCACAGCACACAATGTGGATTGCATACTTTCTTGGAGATAATGTGATGAAAAGGAGATGTGCTGTAACTCACATTAACTAATATTCAAATTTCTTTACTAGCTTTATAAATCTTAGCACATTATGTAACCTTACAAAACCTTGGTTTCCTCCTCATTAGAATGGAAATAATAACATTAACTCTGTATATATGTCATTAGAGTTTTGCTGTGGCACTATAGAATAAGCTCTGGACAGCAAACCCACCAGCTGCTCCTTGGAAACTCTATACAGGATGGCTATGAGTCAGAAATGACTCGACAGCACTTAGCAATAACATGTCATTAGGGCCGTATTGGTTAGTATCTAACATAGCAAAACAACCAAAATAAAACGTATTCCCATTGAATCCATCTGACTCATAGCTACCTCATAGAACAGTGTAGAACTTCTTCCTAGGGTTGTCTTTGTTCCTAAGTACCATTTATTCAGTCCAATTCACAGAGGCCAAATATAGAGTCTCCAAGGAGTGAATAATGGGTTTGAATCACCAGCCTTGTAGTTTGCAGTCCAGTGGTTATCCTATAGTGCCACACCAGGACTCCCAGATTCTACTATCTGAAAAAATAGCAAAAAGTTAATGAATACATACTTCTATTCCTATGTAATTCCCAACTGATCAATTTGTAATGACATTGAAATTTTAGCAACGGCCTTTCATATCTTAAGGGAGTGAGTAAATGAGAATTTTAGTCACTGCCAAGGAATTAGACTGAGTAAACATTTTAGGGATTAAAAAGTCACTTGTTTTTCTGGAAATTATACTTAATTAGGGCCTTAACTTCAATAGTTTATTAATATTTGCCAAATAGTACCACTGCTGTTGTTGTTAAGTGCCGTGGAGTCGGTTCTGACCCATAGTGACTCTGCACAGGGTTTCTGAGGCTATAAATCTTTACGGGAGCAGAAAGCCTCATCTTTCTCCCGCGGAACAGCTGGTAGTTTCGAACTGCTGACCTTGTGGTTCGCAGCCCAATTCGTAACCACTATGCTACCAGAGCTCCTTCTAGTAACCCAAAATAAAACCACAACCATATTGCTCCTATAACAATATACAGCCTTGGAAACCCTTTAGAAGTGTTCTAAATCAACTTGAGTTGATAGTTTTGAGTCCAAATCAACTTGACAGGACTGGGCTTGGTAGACTGTTTCTGGTCATAATTGTGTCTCATGCATATGCAAAGCAATTTTCAAGTATGTTGTTGGATTTGTTTCTTTTCCTCAGACACGGTTATCATTATGGAGCAGGTTGGGCTGCAAAGGTAGTTTAGAGAAGCAATTGATATTTGGAAACTGCCTTTGTCCAAGATGAGCTGAACTCAACTCTAAGAAGAAGCTGAAAGCTTTTTTGTGACTTGCTCTGTCCCCTTCCTGCAGGCTGTCCTAGAGGAGTCCTAGAATTCCGGCTGCTAAAAAGACATATGTCCTATGGAGTAAATGTGAACTAAATAAAAGCATAGCAACAGGGAAGCAGGCTTCATTTGTGCTGCTTTGAAACATAAAAGTAACACCTAGTGTAATCAAGAGTCTCTGACTGCTGATCACAATGCATGAAATAAAAGGCACAGGCTGAATGAAAAACAGCTTATTCCCAGGGACATTCTTCTCATAGCTTTACAATCTGATCCATCACTAAATCCAAGCCCTCCTTACTTTCTTGTTTCTCTGTGTCCTCCTGGGGTAACAGAGTGTTCCAAATACTACCTTTACCAGGCTTGCTCTGGCTGAACAGGGCCATCTGCTGTGGCTTAAGACTGCCTCTTCCCTGAGCATAGCAGAAATCCTTCATTCTGTCTTACATCAGCTTCAGGCTGAATGTCTACATATGTTCATTTATTTATTTATTTGTAAGTTTTCATTGTGAATTATGTGTTAATTTACATGGGTGAAAATTATCTTTACATTCATCCTATTGTACTTTGTTTCATTGCAATGATCACAATCCCCTGCATGCAGTTTGATGATGCACCCACACTCCTGCCCCCTGGCTGCCAACATACAACCCCTCTTCTTCCCTGAGTCCAGAGTCTCCAGCCGCTCCCTCTGTCCATGCCATTGCCTCTGCCTCCATACCATTGTCACTGCCTCTCCGGACATGGTCCAGCACTTTGCTTTTTTGCCTTGATGAGATTCCAGGGATATCTGCTCATGGACTGCAAAATCAGACACTCCCCTTCTCCTGCTACCAAACATTTCCATTTACCTTCCCAGTACTTACTGTCAGACCTGATAGCAATCATTCCCTATTGAACCACAGGAGTCCTTTGTCCGTCAGCTTTCATTACAGCATCCAAACAGGTTGGAAACAATTCAGTACCTGTCCCTGTACCTTCTGGAGCTAGGCTTCCTATTGAAAGCTTGTAAGCCAGTCCCCTCTTGCCTTTGTAGTCCCCCCATTTTGGGTAGCCAATGTCTAAGTTGCCCCTCCCTGTCAACCCTGTGTACCAAGGGGATGGGAATGATTCTCACTGCACAGATTTGTCCCCTCCTTTGTCATACTGCATCCACAAACATAGGTCAAGATTATCCACTTATAGTGGGTTACTCCTTTTTTTCCCCTGTCTTCTTTATTCCTCTAGTTGTGTTCTGATCATCCAGCCATTGATGCCAGGTCAAATGGGTATTATCTGAAAATGTGGGTGTTCTTGTGCATCTCCCCTCACTTCATATCAGATGAATGCTTCACATTCCATTCTAGTCCTCTGGGGCCATGACCACTGCCCTGAGCCCAGGAATCCCCAGGTCTCCTCATACTGCTGGTTAACCAGGTCTCAATCCAGGTTAACAGGAGACTATTGAATGTGTTGGACTTAGTTCACAACTTCACTGCTATTTCCTCCCCTCTTCCCCTTATTGGTGACCAACATGGTCAGCAACACGACCATATGCCTGTTAGTTTACTCCATTTGAGTTTCAGTCTTGGAAGGGGATTTGCCTTGAGGGGACCTGACCATGTGTCTTAATGGCTCCCTGGGGAACAACTTGCTTGTTCGTATAGTAATCAATTGGACTGTTGTTGTTGTTTATTCTACTGGTCTTTCTTTCAAGAAGTATCTTCGGTTCTTCCAGCTATTTTCCCATCTGCCTTATTTTTCCTTTCCCCTTCCCTTTCTAATGTATTGCCTCCCTCCAGCACAAAACTATCCTGTGTCTATTCCCTACCCTGTGGTCCACCTTCCCCTCCCTCTCTGTAACTCCAACCCATACACCCCATTAACCAACAACAATAACAAAAAAAGATAATAATAAAAATAAAATGAAAAAATAAAAGATAATTTCCCCCCTTTCAGTGTGAGTATTTTTTCATAATCTTTTACAATAATGGCTCTATGCTGTATTTCTCCTTTTGTGACTGACTGATTTCACTCAGCATAATGTCCTCAAGCATGGCAACAGTGGTGAGGTTGGCCCAGGATCAGGCAGTGTTTCGTTCTGTTGTGCATAAGGTCATTATGGGTCGGTACTGACTCAATGGCACCTAACAACAACAACAACAATGTCCTCAAGGTTCATCCATGTTATGTGGTGGCTTGCTGCTTCCTCTTTATTCTTCAGAGTATCGTAGTATTCCATTGTGTGTATGTACCACAATTTGTTTATCCATTCTTCCATAGATGGGCACTTAGGCTGTCTCCATCTTTTTGCTATTGTAAATAGTGCTGCCATGAACATTGATGTGTATATATATGGTTCGTATTTCTTGTGGGTAAATACCAAGTAGAGGAATTGCTGGATCCTAAGGTATCTCTATTTATGGCCTTCTGAGGAAGCACCATATTGTTTTCCATAGTAGTTGGACAATTTTCCAATCTCACAAGCAATATAGTAGTGTCCTAGTCTCTCCACATCCTCTACTGTCCTCTAGATTTTTAATCTTTGCTATTACTGCTGGTGTGAGAGGATATCTCATTGTTGTTTTGATTTGCATCTCTCTAATGGATAGTGATTATGAACATTTCTTCATATGTTTGTTGGCTTCCCGGATCTCCTCCTTGGTGAAGTGTCTATTCATATCCTGTGCCCATTTTTAAATTGGGTTATTTGTCCTTTTCTTGTAGAATTGTTGTAGGTTCTTATATATTTTAGAAATTAGTCCGTTGTTTGATGTGTGTTTGCAAAATATTTTTTCCCATTCTATGGTTTCCCTTTTTACTCTTTTGATGAAGCCTTTTGATGCACACACATTTTTAATTTTTAATATGTCCCATTGATCTGTTTTGTCTATTTTTGCTTGTGTAAGTTTCAAAATGTTTTGTAATCTGTGTATGCCCTGTATTAGAGCTCTCACATTTTTCCTTATTTTTTTCATTGATGACCTTTGTAATTCTGGGATTACATTTAGGTCTTCAATCCATGTTGAGCTGGTTTTTGTATAAGGCATGAGGTAAAGGTCTTGTTTCAGTCTTTTGCATATCACTTTCCAATTCTGCCAGGATCATCAGTTGAAGAGACCGTCTCTTCCCCATGGAATATACTTAGGTACTTTGTCGAAAATCAGTTGGCTGTATGTGGATGGGTTAATTTCTGGATTCTCAATTCTGTTCCATTGATCAATGTATCTTTCATTATACCAGTACCAGCTGTTTTGACCACTGTTGCCATGTAGTAAACTTTGAAATCAGGGAGTGAGAGGCTTCCCATCTTGTTCTTCTTCTTAAACAGAGCTTTGCTTATCCTGGGTCTCTTTCCTTTACATATAAAGTTTGTAATTGTTTTTTCCATCTCGTTGAAGAAGGTTGTTGGAATCTGGATTGGGATTGAATTATATATGTAAATTGCTTTGGACAGTATTGACATTTTCACAATGTTAAGTTCCTGTCCAGGAGCATGGTATACTCTTCCAATTTTGTAGGTCTCTCTTTTGGTTTCTTGTAGTAGTGTTTTGTAGTTTTCTTTGTATAATTCCTTTGTTTCTCTGGTTACATTTATTCCTAGATATTTCTTCCTTTGTATGGCTATTGTAAATGGTATTGTTTTCCTAATGTCCTTTTCAGCACTGTCGTTATTGGTATAGAGGAATCCAGCTGATATTTGTATGTTGATCTTATATCCTGCCACTTTACTGAATCCTCCAGTGAGGTCTAGTAGCTTTTTTACTGAGTCTCTGGGGTTTTCTATATTTAGGATCATATCTTCTGCAAATAGAGAGAGTTTTACTTCCTCTTTGCAAATTCGGATGCCCTTGATTTCCCGATCTTGCCATATAGTTCTGGCTAATACTTTGAGCACAATACATTTCTGTAATCTTGTTTTGTTCTGAATTCTGCTATCCATCGACCAAGTGCCAAGTGTTGTTGCCACGTCTGTCAATCTCTGGTTGTTGTCTGTTCTTATTGTTTTTCATTCTAAATAACTCTCTTTAGGATGTTTTGTAGCATTGGATTGGCTTTAACAAAATCCCTTAGCTTCTGTTTATCCTCGAATGTTGTGTTTCTTTGATTTTGGAGAGCTTGATTATTATATATCTTAGTGATTTTCTTTTAGTGTCTATCCTTCCTGGGGTTTGTTGAGCTTCTTGAATGCTTATCTTTTCACTTTTCAGGATGTTATGGAAATTTTCTTCCAGAATCTCTTCAACTATCTCCTCTGTGGACTTGTGTGATTCTTCCTGTTCTGGAATGCCAATAATTCTTAAGTTATTTCTCTGCATGTTATCCAACATGAATCTTAGACCATCAGATTTTTTTATCCTTTTTTTCTGCTTGCTTTTCTATTTTAGTAGTATTGAGTGATTTGTCTTCCAGCTCACTAGTTCTGCCTTCCATCTCTTCAAGTCTACTCCTTTGCCCTTTCAGTGTATTGTCCATTTCTGATATTCTATTATTGTTTCCAATGATGTATCTATCTTACTTGGTTGTTCCTTTAGTGCTTTCCTGACTTCTTCCTTATTTTTCTCAACTTCATTGTGAAGTGTTTTGATATATTTTATAATCATTTTTGTGAATTCCTTCTCAGGCATTTCCAAGGTTTGCCCTACTTCCTTTAGGATGCTATGAAATGCTGGATTGGCTTTTATAAAATCTTTTTGCTTCTGTATATCCTGGAATGTGTTGATTGCACCATCGTATTTGATTGATAGTTTTGCTAAATAGATGATTCTTGGTTGGCAGTTTTTTTCTTTTAGGGTTTTGTATATGTGAAGTCAGAGCTTAAACTGATTTGCTTGCCTTTGTAGGTGACACTTTTCTTTTCCCAGGCTGCTTTTAGAATTCTCTCCTTGACTTTGATTTTGGAGAACTTGATTATGATATGTCTCAGTGATTTTCTTTTGGGGTTCTTTTCTGGGGTTCTTTCAGTTTTTTGAATGTTTATCTTCTTGTCCTTCAAGATGTTAGAAAAAATTTTTCCAGTAGTTCTTCAACTATCTCTTCTGTGGACTTCTGTGATTCTTCCTATTCTGGAATGCCAATAATTCTTAAGTTATTCCTCTTTATATTATCCAACATGAGTCTTAGACTCTCTTCAGATTTTTTTTTATCCTTTTTTCTGCTTGCTATCTTATCTTAGCAGTATTGAGAGATTGGTCTTCTAGCTCACTAGTTCTAACTTCCATCTCTTCCATTCTGCTCCTTTGTCCTTTCAGTGTATTGTCCATTTCTTATATTTTATTATTAATCATCTGGACTTCATTTTGCAGAGTTTGGATGGTTTCCAATGCCATGTCTATTTTGTTTGATTGCTCCTGTAGCACTTTCCTGACTTCTTCCTTATTTTCCTCCACTCCTTGTCATAGCATTTTAATTTGTTTCCATATTATTGTTTTGAATGCTTTCTCAGGCAGATCCAGAGCCTGCCCATCTACTGGAAAGTCTGTGTCTGCTTCCAGCTCATTTGTCTCAGTTTTTTGTTTTTTGTTTTTTTTTTCTGTTTTTGGACATGTGTTGATATATTTAATTGTGTTTTCTTGGACAGTTTCAACAGTTATGTGAGTTTTTAATGCTTAAATGGATGCATGTTGTGTTTTTGTTAAGCTTGCGGAGCATCTCCTGGTGGATATGATCTGGAGATAGGCTTCCCTTTTCATATGTAATGCCTAGCAGCTGTTTTTGGCTCTTGTCCAGGTGGTGGGCTACTACAGGATATGCTTGTAGCTTGGCTATATGCTCACAGTTACTGTCGCTTCTTGGGTAAGGTACAGGAAGAAAGCTCCCACCCCTGAGAGAAGAATGAGGCCAAAAGGACCAAAGACAGAAACAATATAAAAGCAGAAACAGAAACCACCGATCAGAAACAAAAATAAAATTGTTATTGACACTGTTCACTGGCCTTTGCTGTGTAAATTGTCCTGCCTAGATTAATTTTTGGCTGGTTCCCAGAGTCAAAGAAGCAGCCTGGGGGTTTCCTCTATGTGCCATTGGAAAACTGTGGGTGCAATGCTGAACCCTTTTGGGGATGTGCTCCCACCCTCCTGAAGGCATCTTGGCTGTGCAGTGAGGGCACAATGGGGGTGAAGAAGAGAGATAAGTGTAAAATGAAAAGTGAAAGATGAAAAATCGGTCACATTTCTTCCTTCAGAGGTGCTCCACAGTGGATTCTAGAGCTGGGTCCCTGCTTCTGCTTGGCTGTGGCCCCTCCCTCTGGCCTGAGGACTCCTGGCTGCCGGCTGCCAAGGCTGGGTATATTCAGAAGTCCCTGTATTTTGCTTTCATCTGCAGATTTCTTCTCAATGGGCGCAGGGAACTAATGCCTGAAACCTTAAACAAGACCCAAAGCTCTGCAGTTTTTCTGTGGAGTGCTTTTTTGGGAGGTTTTGGCAGAGAAGTTTTCACTGTCTGTCTCTGTGTTCCCTGCTTCCAAACCAGAACATGTTCATTTAATTTTAAAAAATATTGTCTTTTTATAATTTCCAAAATACATGATTTTTAAATTGTTTATATCTTTTGAAGACCTTTATATTTATTTTTTCTAATGGTTGTGATATGGATTGGCACATGACTGAAACAGTGGTCTCAAGCATACCTAAAATTGTGAAGAAGGTGCACCTTCTTGCCACTGTTTTGTTCTGGTATGCATAAGGTCTCCAAGAAAGTAAGGAGGTCTTACATTTAGTAATCTATCAGATTGCAAAGTTATGTGACTAAAGAAGGATACATTAGAGCACATTTATCTTAGAAGGGAATTTGTATACATTTGGCAAATGAGTTTATAATATGTTCATTACTTAGCAAACACATGATACTGCAAATGTCATTGTTTGACTTCTTTTACATGAATCACATTTTAAAAAATCATTTTTACTGTATGTTATTTTTGTTGAATTGTGTCTAATCTCTCTCATTCCTCCCCAAATCAATATTATTATTCAAGTGATGGTGAGGTGTCTTTAAGAGTGCATGTAGAAATATCCTTTTCAAATTCTATAAAATGTTGAACACATGCAAATTATATAAAACAGGAAGTCTCTTTTTCAGTGAAAATTGAATAGAACTATAGTTTTTTTAGCCATTAAAGTTACTCTGGAATAAAAATAAAAATGATAGATAACATTTAATAAGGGTTTACTGTATTACAGATATTGTTCTAAGTGTTTTGCATGAGTGAACACATGTCTTTTATTTTGACACTTTTGTTGTTACCATTGAGCTGGCTCCAAATCAGGGCGACGTTATGTATAACAGAAGAAATCATTGCCTAGACCTGCACCTTCCTCACAATTTTAGGTATCCATTGTTTCCACTATGTGTTTAAATATCTCAGAGGTTTTCTTCATCTTTGATGAATCTCTACCAAACATAATGTCATTCTCTAACAATTGAGTTTTCTTGATAATGTGTCCAAAGTAAGAAAGATAAAGAATAACTATCCTCACTTCTAAAGAACATTCTGGTTGTACTTCATTCCCGATGAATATGTTCATTCTCCTGAAATCCATAGTATACTCAATATTCTTCAACAATACCACAATTCAAATGAATCAGTTTTCCTTGTCTTTTTCATGGTCTAAATTTCACATGCATCTGATGTGATTGAAGATATCATGGCTTGGGTGAGATGTACTTTAGTCATCTTCTTCATATTCTTTTTGAGAAAGTGCTTATCACCTCTTCTCTATTTCATTTGAAAGATTAACTCATGTACATCTATATGGTAATAGGGATATCACTATCATCAGTTAACTTTCATTCATACATCCATGTTGTTAGTTGCCATCAGGTCAGTTTCAACTCTCAGTGGCCTTCTATTTTGTTGTTGTTATTAAGATGCTATAAAGATGGTTCTAAGTCTTAGCTACCCTGTATAGGGTTTCTGAGGAGTAGCTGATGGTTTTGAACAGCTGACCTTGTAGTTTGCAGTCCTATGTAGACCCTACAGCCCTATACCAGGAGTCCTTATATAAAACAGAAAACAAAGAAAAACTGCCCAATCCTGCACCATCCTCAAAATTGTTATGTTGAAGCCCATTGTTGGAGAGAATGTACTAATCCATTTCACTTAGGATCTTCCTCTTTTTCATTGATCCTCCATATTAATAAGCATGATGCCCTTCTACAGTACTTATTCCTCCTGATATCATGTACATGAGACAAAGGACATGAGACAAAGTTCCACCATTTCACACCCGAGGAGAAATTATGGTACCTCTTCATTCATTCTTCTGGTTGTTGTTAAGTGCCATCAGGTTGGTTCCAACTCATAGTAATGCTGTTTAGGGTTATCAAGGAACAGCTGGTGGGTCTGAACCACTGACTGTGCATTTCCTGACTGTGGTCCAGTGCATTATCCTGAAGAGCCATACTAGTACACTATTCTTCTAATAGTTTATAGTGTATTCAATATTCTTCACCAACACCATAATTCAAAGGTATCTTGTCTCCCTTATTCATTGTCCAGCTTTCACATGCATATGAGGGAATTGAAAATACCATGGCCAAGGGTAGGGGCACCTTAATCCTCAAAATGACACCTTTGCTTTTTAACACTTTAAATAAATCTTTGCAACAGATTTGCCCTATCCAATAGGTCCTTTGATTTCTTGACTGCTACTTCCATGACCATTGATTGTTGATACATACATAGTCCATTTAGGCTTTGCTTTCCATGGAATTTTATACCTATATAGAGAGATGGTGTTTGTCAGTAATGTCCAGACAATACTTAATTTATCAGGCCATTGTCATAACAGATGTCACAGCTTCATCCCTGAGAGACTGAACAATCATGAACTCAGAAAATTAAGTCTATATGATATTTGGGAAACTATAAATTTACAAAGCTATATCAAAGTAATTGAATTAATATATAATGAGTGTATGCATGTCTCTGTATTTTAGATTAAAAGATAATGCGTAGTTGTAACAATATAGGGTTTATATAAAAGAATCTTTAGCCATCTGACCAACTTGGTGTCTTCCTGTTCTAACTTGTTGTTCTTGTTAAGTACTGTTGGGTCCATTCCAACTTACAGTGACACTGCACAAGGTTTCTGAGGCTGCAAATCTTTACGGGAGCAGAAAGCCTCATCTTTCTCTCATGGAACAGCTTGTAGATTCCAACTGCTGACCTTGAGCTTAGCAGCCCGATTTGTAACCACTATGCTGCTACTAGAGCTCCTTCCTGTTCTAACTAGTGACTTTAAATTGCATTATTAAAGGAGGCAAAATATTTAAGATGCATGTTCAGTTTTTTATAAGTATGTGGAATGTTTGATATTTGATTGATTAATCTATAATTATACGTTGCCATAACTATAATTTTTGATTGATTTAAAGGAGTAAAGGAGCTCGGTAGTGTAGTAGTTACAAGTTGGGCTGCTAACTTCAAGGTCAGCAGTTTGAAACTACCAGCTATTCCACAGGAGAAAGATGAGGTTTTCTGTTCCCATAAAGATTTTATAGCCTTGGAAACCCTGTACAGGGTAACTATGAGTCAGAAACAATTCCACAGCACATAATCAATCAATGAATAAATCATCACTGGCTTCTGTTTTTACATCATAGGATATATTGTAAAAATGCAAAAATAGTGTTTAGAAGAAATTGAGGCTTCTTATTACTTGTTCTTAATTTTACTCTTATTCCTCTGAAATATAAAAATTGTTATTGTGTGGAAATATCCAAAGTGCATACATAAATATACAAAGAGCATATTTGTATAAGTATATATATGCATATGTATATATTGTTGCTGTTGCTAAGTGCCATATAGTTGGTTCTAATTCATAGGGACTCTGTATAGGGATTCCAAGAAGCAGTTGGTGAGCTTGAACCCCCAACCTTGCAGTTCAAACTGATGTTACAGTCCAGCACATTAACCCACAACACCACACCAGGACTCTGGTGGTGGTGGTGGTGGTAGTGTACTGTGGAGTCGGTTCCGACTCATAGTAACCCGGTATAGGGTTTCTGAGGCTATAAATCTTTACAGGAGCAGAAAGTCTCATCTTTCTCCTGTGGAATGGATGGTAGTTTTGAACTGCTGACCTAGAGGTTAGCAGCATTACTTTTAACCATTACACTACACCAAGGACTCTATCTATCTATCTATCTATCTATCTATCTATCTATCTATCTATCTATCTATCTATCTATACTGGATATAGATTTAACTTCTGTGCATGCAATGATTATGCCAAAACTACCATCTGTGGTCTTATAGAATGCCTTATCCAATGTCATGTATCCTACACAGCTTTGCCTTATAGAATGTCTTATCCAGAGTCATGTATCCCACACAACTTTGCCTCCAATCAAGAGACTCACTTCACAGCAAATGAAATGTGGAAATGGGCCTGTGCTCATGAATTCACTGGTCTTACCATGTTTCTCATCATCCGGAGGCAGCTGACTTGATTGAATGATGTAATGGCTTTTTAAAGGCACACCAGAAGCCTGTGTAGGCTCTAAACTAGCATCCAATACAAGGTGCTCTTTCTCCAGTTTCCAGGATCTATGGGACCAGGAACCAAGAGGCTGAAATGGGAGTTAGCACTCCTAGTGAACCACTCCTAGTGAACCACTGGAATTTTTTTTTTTTTTTTTTCTACTTTCTGTCCCTGCAACTCTATACTCTTCAGGTCTAGATGTATTAGTTCCAAAGGGAGTAATAGTTCCACTTGAAGACAAAGTACTGATGCCATTGATCTGGAATTAAGAATGCCCCCTGTTCATTTTGCATTCCTCATGCTTGTGTATCAACAGACAAAGAAGGGAGTTATTGTTTTGGGTGTTGTGATTGATCCTTATTACCAAGGGGAAATTGGTATGGCATTACATAATGGAAGAGTATGTGCGGCATGCAGGAGATTCCTTAGGACATATTTTAGTACTACCATGTCCTATGATTAAAGTCAATGGGAAACTACAGCAGCCCAATTCCAACAGACTAATAACCTAGGCCCTTCAGGAATGAAGTTTTGAGTCATATCACCAGGCAAAGAACAACATCCAGCTGAGGTGCTTGCTGAGGGCAAAGGTAATAAGGCATGGATAGTTGGAGAAGGTAGTTCTAAATACCAGCTACGGCCATGTGTCTAGTTGCAGAGATAAGGGCCATAAATGTTATGAATACATATTTATTTAATTTTGGTTTGTTTTTTATGTGTGCATCAAATATTTATTCTTTGTTCATTTGTGAAATATAAGATGTAAATGTAATCAGTGTGTGTTCAACTGTACAGGTTTTAATTATATTGTTAGACACAAGTATGCCTTTACAATTTTCTTTATTTAAAGATAATGCATATATTTAGAGGTAATAGTTAGGGTTCTATGCTACCTTTACTAGGCCAGAACTAACTCCCTGTGGTTTAGCAGGTAAAATATGCTTAGTCCCATAATGATGAAATCTAAAACAGGTATAGTTAACTCTATGATGTGTGCCCATGAGCAGCCAATCAATTGAGGGATGCTGCTTTGGGGGCGTGGTCTGTTCCCAATATAATGGACTTTCCAGAAAGGTTCTCTCTCTCTCTCTTCTGCTGAGTATGAGGGACTCTACAATTGTAAGTCATTTCCTTGATAATAATGTCTCTCTCTATATACATATTTTTGTTTCATTGGTTTTGCTTCTCTAGAAAACCCATCCTAAGACATACTAATACATATATATGAATTAATGCATTGTGTATGTGTGTGTACTCCACTTTCTAATTTTCCATAGCTGATTATCACATACATGATTATT
>NW_006408590.1:15461413-15462764 GCF_000296735.1 Chrysochloris asiatica
TATATCTATATCTATATCTATATATATATATATGTTAATTGAGTAGAATGTTAATTGAATAGAATCAGAAAAATAGAGATGTAAAGCAATTTTTCAAGGAAAAAACCTTAAACAAGAAAGAAATATGTTACAATATTATAAAATAGTATGGTTGTTGTTGTTGTTAAGTGTTGTCGAGTCAATTCTGATTAATAGCGACCATGTATAGGGTTTCCAAGGAACAGCTGGTGAGCATGAATTGCCAACCTGGCAGTTTAAATGGCTTGCACACCTTATTGTTGTTGTTGGGTGACATCAAGTCAGTACTGACCCATAGTGACCTTATGCACATCAGAAGGAAACACTGTCCAATCCTGGGCCAAACTCACTACTGTTGCAACACTTGAGTCCATCAATGCTGGCTCTTGGCCAATCCATCTCATTGGGGGTCTTTTTCTTTTTCTTTGACCCTACACTTTACTAAACATGATATCCTTCTCCAGCAACCGGTCCGTCCTGACAATATACCCAAAGTATGAGAGACGAAGTTTGGCCATCTTGGCCTCCAAGGAGCACTCTGGATGCACTTCTCCCAAAATGGATCTATTGGTTCTTTTGGCAGCCAATGGCACTTTCAATATTCTCCTCCAACACCATAACTCAAAAGCATCAATCCTTCTATGGTCTTCTTTATTCACTGTCCAGCTTTCACATGCATATGAGGTTATTGAAAATACCATGGCTTGGATCAGGTGCACCTTAGTCTTCAAGCTGATATCTTTGCTCTTCAACACTTTAAAAAGGTCTTGTGTAGCAGATTTGCCTAATGCAATACGTCATTTGACTTCTTGACTGCTGTTTCCATGAATGTTGATCATTGATGCAAGAAGAATGAAGTCCTTGACAACTTCAATCTTTTCTCTGTTGATAAGAATCTTGTTTATTGGACCAGTGGTGAGGATTTTAGTTTTCTTTCCATTGAGCTGTAATCCATACCGAAGGCTGTGCTCTTTGATCTTCATAAGTAAATGTTTCAAGTCCTCTTTACTTTCAGCAAGCAAAGTTGTATAATCTGCATATTGCAGGTTGTTAATGAGTCTTCCTCCAATAGTTATCTCATGGTTTTCTTCATAGAACCCAGCTTCTAGGATGATTTGCTCAGCATACAAGTTGGATAAGTATGGTGAAAGAATACAATCTTGTTGCTCACCTTTTAAAATTTTAAACCATTCACTATTCTGATGTTCTGTTTGAACAAATGTCTTTTGGTTCAGGAACAGTTTAGTCATGAGTACAATTAAGTGTTCTGGAATACTAATATTTTGTAATGTTGTCCATAGCTTGTCATGATCCACACAATTGAAAGCCTTTG
>NW_006408590.1:15463123-15466631 GCF_000296735.1 Chrysochloris asiatica
TCAACATCATTGGCTCTTGATCATATGCTAGCTACCTCTTGAAATGGTTGAAAATCAACCATTTCCTTTTGGTACAATGACTCTATGTATTCCTTCCATCTTCTCTGGATGCTTTCTGCATCAGTCAATAATATGCCTAGAGAATCCTTCAATAATGAAAGTTAAGGCTTGAATTTTTTCTTCACTTCCCTCAGCTCTTCCCCCACTGCGTTTTGAGTGCCTTCCAACCTGTGGGACTAATTTTGTGGCACTATATCTGACTGTGTTTTTGTGCCATTCATAAGGTTATCAGTGACTAAATATTCGGAAGTCATTCGTCACTCCTTCCTTCTAGTCTGCTTTCATCTGGAAGTTTATCTGAAACCTTTCCACCATGGGTGATCCTGGCTGTGGCGGCTGTGTGCCATGGAGTTGGTTCGGACTCATAGCAAACCAGTACAGGGTTTCTGAGGCTGTAAGTCTTTATGGGAGTAGAACGTCTCATCTCTCTCCCATGGAACTGTTAGTAGTTTCAAATTGCTGACCTTGTGGTTTGTGTGTGTAACCTGATACATAACCACTACAATACCAGAGTTCCTTAATGGGTGATCCCACTGGTATTTAAAATACCGGTGGCATAGCTTTCAGAATCACAGCAACTCAAAAGCCACCATAATACCACAAACTGACAGACAATGCACCTTATAGATGAGGATAAAAGTAAGGTAGATGTTTGTTCCACTAAGAATTCCATAGAATATGGCATCAAATTTCACATGTACACACAAACACACACACACAAAGAAAGAGACAGAGAGAAGGAAGGAAGGAAGGAAGGAAGGAAGGAAGGAAGGAAGGAAGGAAGGAAAGCAAATTCATTTATCAAGACATACAAGTAAGAGATTTGGACAATGATACCATTTTAACTGATTCTTAGATCTTTCCAGACTCTGAAGTAGTTTTATCAATTTCAATTGTATTTCAGATAACCAAATGAAATATATTGAATAGTGAATGATGTTTGGTTTGCCTACTTTCAAGCATAGACTGGGGACAAAAAAAGTGAAAACCCCAATTGGTGATCTATCATAGTAGCACTGGAGTCCTTTTGTGACACTATAGGATAAGCATACGACTCTAGTTAGTTTTGTACCTCAAGGTCCACAGTTCAAACTCACCAGCTGCTTCTTGGAAACCTATACAGGGTCACTACAGGTTGGAACCAATTCCACAGCACTTAACAACAACAACAATGGTTAACATTAAAAAAAAGAAGAAAACATCAATTTACCATTTATAGTCACAAATCCACCCCAAATACTCTTTCATTTTTCACGAAATTCTTTCAGCTAAACCTTTTCTTAAGAGGGACATTACTTATCTGTTGTCATTATATTTTATTTATCATCTCTCTTTAAGCATGTCTAAAAAAAATATGTCACAAATAAATAAAAAAAAAATAAAGTCTTCTCAATAATTAGTATTATTTTTCCACAGTAGATTCTAGTTTGGTTTTGTTATAACAAAATAAATAAATAAATAAAAACAAAGCATTTCTTTAAAAGCTTTCTATTCTATTAGACAAATATTTTGAATCATTTGTGCACAAAGATGATTTCATTTTGTAGCACTCAACTTAATGTTTACTTGCATGATGACATATCACAGCCAAGTATGGAAACATGAAATTTTGGATTTCTAATTATACTTGGCGCTTCATTTGTTTAGTAGAAGCTTTATTTCAAATTTTGAGCATTGTGGCTATAAAAGATAAGTAATGACTAAACTCAGATTGAATTAAAATGGATATATGGTTGCTCTATTATCTTATCTAGCTCTATCATTAGCTATTTTAAACTCAATTACTCTAGGCAGTGACAAAATGTTGATTTCAAATCTGAAATGCCACTTTCTCATAAGCATCGAAACTTCTAGAGGGATATTTTTTTTTATTCCACATCCTTAAATACGTTTGGAAAATAAAAACACTAGTATTAATTATCAATTTGATGATTTTACTGCCATTTAACTATTAAGTGTTGTTTTTATTGTTTTTAAGTGCCATGGAGTCAGTTCCCACCCATAGCAACTATGTGTAAGGTTTCCAAGTAGCAGCTGGTGAGCTGACCTTGCAGTTCAAATTGACTTTGCAGTTCAATGCATTAGCCCACACCCCCATACCAGGACTGCTAAGTACTAAGTAGTTCTGCACTAAATAATTTGTGTGAAGATATGGTTTTCTGAGATGTACTATACAAGATATGGCATTATAAAGATTATTAAGGTTGTTAATCAGTTTCAGATTACTTAATAAATAAGGTAAGCATATGTTTACTTGTGTTATTTACTAATTTGTAGTGAATAATCACACAGTTTTTTACAACATCAAAGATTCTAGGAGTGACTGACATCGGTCTCTCTCCAAACCTCATGGTGTCTTCCTGCAGAAACAAAGGCTAATTTCAAATCTCCAGGCTCTGACACAGCTAAGTACCCACTAAGCAAATGTGCTGAAACATGTGAAACCGTTCACTACCGATTAGTAAATAGTCACAAGTAAGTATGTGCTTACCTGGTTTACTAGGTAATTGTGTCTGTTGGTTATGGTCCCTTTACTTCACAACTCTTTTGTCTAGCTGGTTAATATGTGCTTCATACAGACTCATCATCCTGGAATCAAACCAACAGTCAGGATTGAGAGAGAGGCAGGAATTCACCTGAAGTGAATCAACACTGTCCTTTCAACTAATTAAGGAAAAAGAGTTACCTCAGGTAGGAAATTAAGCTGAGGGAACTGAAGAAAATATTCAAACCTCAAAGGAATCTTTGGGCAAATTATTGAATGATACAGAAAACATCAAAAGAAGATGGCAGGAATGCACAGAGTCACTGTACCCAAAATAAATGGTTATTGTTCAACAATTTCAAAAGGTAGCATATAATCAAGAGTCAATGATCCTGAAGGATGAAGTCCAAGATGCATTGAAATCATTAGCAAAGAACAAGGCACTGGGAATTGATGGAATACAAATTGAAACCTTTGAATAAACTAAAGCTGCATTGGAGGCACTTGCTCATCTATGCCAAGAAAATAGGAAGACAACCACCTCGCCAACTGACTGGAAGGAATGTTTATTTGTGCCCATTCCAAAGAGAGGTGAATCAACGGAATGAGTAAATCATCTGACAATATCATTGATATCCCATGAGAGTAAAGTTTACTAAAGGTTATCCAAAAAAGGCTGCAACCATACATTAATAGAGAGCATTCAGAGGTTCAAGACAGATTCAGAAGAGGATGTGGGGCAAATAATATTATTGTTGATGTCAGAGGGATCTTGGCTTAAAGTAGAGAATACCAGAAAGATGTTTATTTGTGCTTTATTGGTTATGTAAAGGCTTTCGATTGTGTGGATCATGACAAGCTATGGACAACACTGCAAAATATGAGTATTCTGGAACACTTAACTGTGCTCATGAGGAAACTGTACATAGACCAAGTGGCAGTTGTTCTAACAGAACAAGGGAA
>NW_006408590.1:15467406-15474824 GCF_000296735.1 Chrysochloris asiatica
AGGCAGCAATGGGCTCAGGCTTAACTATGATTGTGAGGTTGACTCAGGTCCAGTCAGTGTTTCATTCTGTTGTGCATAAGATTACTATGAGTCAGTACTGACTCAATGACACCTAATAACAACAATAACAAGAAATAGACAACAGCCACAGTGTAAATCACAAATTGTCTATTAGGTTTTGTATCTTTAGTATTGATTGATCAATCTTTTGTGTGTTTTTTCTGAAATCTTATTTTGAATTGAGTGAAGGTTCACAGAGCAGATCATCAGTTTTACATTCAACAAATCAGACCCTTTATCTCATCTCAGTGAATTCGATGCCCTCCATGTAACAAGTTATCCTACTTCCTCCCTGTGGGTCCTATTTCCATAGAGTGATCAAGCTTCTGTTTGTTTATTTGTTTTACAAGTTTTTTTTTTTTCTTTTTCTTTTTCTTTGTTTGGGGAAAATACTATTAATATGAAGATTTCAAAGCTTTCTGGGCAAGTAACAGTGACATCATTTTATAAAATAAATCACGTTGTTGTTGTTAAGTGCTGTCAAGTGGATTCTGACTCAAAGCAACCTTGTATAGGGTTTCTGAGGAGTGACTGGTGAGCTTGAACCACCAACCTTATGGTTCAAACCAATCTTGCAGTGCAGCACATTAACCTGCAACATCACACCAAGACTCCAAAAGATCATTTCCAATGTCTTCATGGGTCCAGAACTACTTCTACCTCTTCAAAAGCTTATTGTGTACAGGGATCAGTCTAACAGTCCCATTTTGTTTTTGCTCTTTTATTTTATTACTTGATTTGTCTAAAGTCTCATTAAATCCCATTATTATTTATGCACAGCATTAATTAACCAGATGCTTTTTGGCATATTTCATTCATTGACTTTTACTGTTAAGGAAGAGAATATGATTATAATTTCCTTCTTATTAAGGATCTTATGAGGTTTTTCATCATCACAATGAGACTGGTAGTCTGTACCCTGTATGCAATAAACTTTTTCAGAGGTAAAAGTGGTCTGGACCCATGAAGACATTGGAAGTGATCTTGTCACTGCCACATTGAGGAAGCATGTACTCCAAGAGTTTATTGGAGGCCATGCAGAATTTCACAACTGACTTTCTTTAAGAGATATCTTTTTCTTAGACAAGGAAGGCCCTTACAGCATGTTCATACTTCTGATCTGGTCTCAGGTAATGATAGGTCTCACATACCTGACCTGTATTGGCAAATTAGAATCTGTTTCTGTCTCAAAAGGATTCTTCTCCTTTCTGTTTCCCCTCCACTACCCTCCATTTTGTTTCCTTTTCAGAATTGAACTTTAGATGCAATCAACATTTTGTGACAGTATAATTAATTGGAGTTAAGTGTTCAGCTGTGAATCACAAATTTGGCAGTTCAAATCCATCAGCTGCTCCACAGAAGAAAGATGCAGCTGTCTGCTCCTGTAAAAACTAACAGTCTCAAGAAACTTATAGAGCAATCCTACTCTATTTGATAGAATCACTATGGTTTGGAATTGGCTTTGTTGAAAGAAATGTATGTGTGGAGTCCTGATATGGTGCTGTAGGATAAGCACTGGACCACAAGGTCAATTTGAACCAAGAGGTTGGCCATTCAGACGTACCAGGCACTCCTTAGAAACCCTATACAGGGTTGCTATGAATTGGAAATGACTCGACCACACTTAACAACAAACAACAATGTGATGTGTAGTGGATATTAGCAAGATGACCAAGTAAAGTATTTTATTAAGAAAGAAAGAGTTTAAGCATCTTCAGAGAAAAAAAGTGGAGAGGATTATTCTTGTAGGCCTCTAAACAGAACTAGAAGGACTAGGAGACCAAATAGCATTTCAGGTTCTGTGGAGCATTTCAGTTGCTGGTACTAGTTTCATCAGAAACTAAACTTTTATCTATATGGATTCCAAGAGATAATGCTCACATTTTTTTCATAAACTTGTTCAAGGAAATACCTTCAAAAATCCATTTAGAATTTATTTTTATATGTAGCTTAATAAGCAGTACTGAAAATATGGCTTTCTGGCTATCATGACATTCTCTAGTTATATATCACCTTTGTGAATGCATGAGAAACTTTATAAAGGCTACACTGGCAGTCTTTTGTTGTTGTTGTTTTTCATTTTCTTTTGAATCTGTAATTAATTCAAAAGAAAAATTTTAGAAGATGTCACAATCCAGCTCTTACTTTCCAATACCAATCTCCAATAAAAGCAACCAGGACTGCTTATAGAAATGGATGATTTCTAAGATTCTAAGAATAATATCAGAACATATTTGTATTGTCAGATAGCAAATAATTGCTAAAATAAACAAACAAACACCACATTGGCAAGGGACTGTCAAAGGGGCTCAAAAATCAAGTGAAAGAGTTCCCAGTGACCAAAACTGGAACAATGTGAAATAAATAAGAAAGTATTGGATTATATATAATCCAAAGTATAAAATGAATATTGATGATTAGATAGTGGTATAAATAAATAAGTGAATGTATAGATAAATAGGAGGAAAATAGACAAATGTCTCAAGCAGTAAATATTCCTCCCAAAGGAATAGGAACTTAGTGTTGTTCTACTCAAACACAGGCTGCTCATCATGACTTCATTCCAAAAAGTACAGTGTGGAAAGTGAAGAGTCTATAAAGTGGGGAATCTTGACAAAGAGTAATTCATACAAATAGTAATCAAAGTAAAAATAAGAATGATAAATCACATTAGTAACCAAAACAAAAATGAAACTCACTGACGTTGAATTGATTGCAACTCATAGTGACTCTATATGACAAGGTAGAACTGCCCCACAGGGTTTCCAAGGCATCTTAATGCCATGGAGCAGCTGGTGGTTAGCAACCATGAGCTTAATCACTGTGCTTTCTAAGCTCCTGCTCATATTAATAGCAAGTCTTCTCCCGAAAATCCCCTTACCTTAACCTCATCTTAGAAAACATTGTTGTTGTTGTTGTTAAGTACTGTCAAGTCAGTTCCGACCCATAGCGACCTTGTATAGGGTTTCCGAGAAGCTTCTGGTGAGCTTGAACCACCGACCTTGCAGTTCAAAAGGCTTTAAAGCCTGGTGCATTAACCCACAAAGCCACACAGACAAATCCTGATTAAGGGTTGTTCTACAAAAGCCTCACTAGTACTTTTGAAACTATGCACTTCATCAAAATCTAAGAAATTTGAGCAGTTGTTAAAACCAAGAGGAAGTGAAAGAGACATGACAACTAATGTACATTAGGTAAAAATTAAGGAAATACGAATACAGTGTAGAAGTAATTCATAATCATGTAACACATTTCTTCACTAATTGCAACAATTGTATCACATTTATGTTGTTGTTATGTGCCGTGGAGTAGGTTCCGACTCATAGCAACACTTATGTTAAATGTTAATTATAAGAAGAACTGAGTGTGGGGTATTTGGGAACTTTATGTACTAAGTTCACAACTTCTTAGTATATTTACAATTATCCTAAAATATAAAGTTTATTTTATGAAAAAGAATATTTTTAAATGTACTGACAAAAGTTTCATACTGATTAATAAATTAGTTTTATAATCCTATTTCCTGAATAAGTCAAACTGTCTCCTCTCATATTTTATACACATTCACATACACAAAATGTGCATAATCTGCCTGGGAACAACCTTGGGAATTATGGTGGTCTGACTGCACAATATGACATTTTCATTTTTATAGCTTCACTATATATTTTGCCATTTGATTGTGCTCCTTAACTTTCTTTTTTGTAAAGTCAGATATTAATGACTAATTAGAAAATTACCATAAAATAAACTTGAATAGTATTTTGAATACATTAGTTGCCCTTTTTTGGACATGGAGTAAATTTTAATAAGTATGTAATTTTTTTGAAGGTAGACTGCCTATCACAATTGACATGCTTGTTTCCTGGTAAAACACGTATTAAATTCAAAATATACCTTTGATATCTTCAACTTAAAGAATTATCTGTACCAATTAAATATTTTAATGGAAATATTGATTATTTAATTATTAAGTTGATGTTTCATTTATATCTATCTGTTCATATTTAATTACAGAAAATATTAGCTTATTAAATGGGTTTCCAACATTTAACATCGCATTGTCTGAAAATAATGGTAATTGACATTATTTCCCAACAAAAAAATGTTCCCTTCTTTTGTACCATAGATAAATCTTATATAAGGTCATATATTAAAAATAATAATAGTAAGATTTATAAACATGTATTTTTACATTATTTATGAATTTAACTAATAAGAATGTAGCATTTGAACATATATACATTTATATTGTATGTCAATCTGGGCTCTTGGTTTTCAACAACAAAAACTAACTCTGGATACATTAAATAGGATAAAAGTGTATTGGAAAAAACTAGATAACTACTGTCTTAGTTATCTTGTGCTATAACAAGTGGATGGACTTAACTAGCAGAAATCTATTCTGTCATGGTATATGAGGCTAGAAGTCTGAATTCAGAGTACCAGCTGTGGGGAAAAGTACTTGTTGCCTTTCAGCATCTGATGCACTGCACTCCTGGCTCTTGTGGTGATAGCGGTCTTCTCTTTGTTCACATCTATCATTTTGTCTCTTGTAAGATAAACAATGTTGCACATCACACCCTTGGAAATCTCCCGTATATCAGGTCAGGATCATGGAGGGATTAAGGGTAGATTCATGGTGTGGAACTGTAGGACAAGCACTGTACTATTAACTGTAAGGTCTTTGGTCCAAATCCCACCAGCCACTCCTTGGAAATTCTATACAGGGTGACTATGAATCAGAACTGAATCAATGATACTTAGTAACAGTAACAAAATCCCACCTTTAATCCTCCAATTGGTTCGTCACATAATATCACATCATGGGAGATCATTATATAACTGCTAAACCACTGAAATGTTATGGTTCAGCCAAGCTGACACATATTTTGGTATTTTGGGGGACACAATTGAATCCATGACATGGACCTAACAGAATCAATGTAAAGTCAGGAACTACAGCTAAATGTTAAAAACAGACCTTTGTCAACAGATTACTGACTCTGGATATCAGAGGTCAGCATATTGTTCATTGATCCTAAAGCATTGCCAGTGTACTAGCAAACCCAAGAGGTACTCCTCAGAAACCTGATACAGGGTCACTGTGAACTGAAACCAACTTGATGGCACACAACAACTATGGTACATGAAAGTACATGAAAAGCTCAAATAAATATTATTCTTTTAAAATAATTATTGTGATTTATTTTACTAAAAATAAGTTAATATGACCAGAACTATTGTATGCTTAATATCATTTATTCTTTTTTTTTTTTTTTAAATCTACCTAGTCCTGATATGGTACTGTAAGATAAGCACTGGACTGCTAACTGCAAGGTTGGCAGTTCAAACCCACCAGTTGCTCCCTGGAAACCCTGTACAGAATCGGCATGTGTTGCTACTTAACAATTGCTATGAGCTGGCATTTAAGTAACTCAGTGACGCTTAACAACAATAACAATGCTAAGTACCAAATATGAGTGATTTGCTTTCTTAATTTAAAAGTAATATATGCAAGATATAATAGAATTATGGATGATTGGTTAAGTAATACAGAACAAATTCCATTATGAAAATGAACCCTGGTAACACAGTGGTTTAACACTCAACACTCAACATCCTATGAGATGATTTATGTATAGATGTTATTCTGCTCTTCAAAATATTGTGACTCAGATATCATAAAGTTGTGGGTTTTTTTGTTTTTCTTTTCTAATTTCAGGACCTTTGTTTAGTAATTTTTAAATTTTGACTTTGAGCATATTGCTCATTGATCCTAAAGCACTGACAAGTGTAATACAACTCAGGTATAAATTAAACTGCAGTGTTTAAAATTGCTACTGAATAGTGACATGCCCTCACATCTTTCTTCTTGACCCTAGTGCAAGAATAAAATATCCTGTCTCCCTGGGCCTTTAACTTTCATAGTTTCTTCTTCTTTTAACTCCTTAGGACACTTTTTCAGACCACTTCAATATTCCAAATAGAATTGCCTGATTTAGGCATAGTAGCACCTGACAACAATAGAGAAACAGTCTCTCTTCAAGATTTATGGATTCTTCAGAATGCTATCTTGGATGCCACCTCTGCCCACATCACTGATTCATGAGTGATTGAATTACTTTTCTACAGAGAACTGATAACTTATTGGGAAAGAAGAGGGTCAGTCAGTCTATAGCTGGGTATCATACAACATACACCCCCAATGTCATAACACTATGAAAAATCATCAAGTATTTTACAAAAGGAGGTGATGCTGCTTAGATTCTATCAGGAAGCAATTTTTACTCTGATCACTTAAATTCACTTCATTTGTCTCTCAGTATTCCCTGCCTGTAGCTTATCCTTTTTCCTCTAAAAGAGAATTTGATATTCTGTCAATTTCCCAATTGTTTTGGATTGTTTATCTTACCGTAAGCAAACTATAGATCAAGAAAAATGTCAGCTTGTCCTTGTCTTTTTACAGAACTTCTGAAAGTCTGCAAACCCCTCCAGAAATTTATAACATTAGAACAGATTCAGATCTCTGTGTTTATGCCTCATACTTTTCTAAATTTTATTTATATTTTATATTCTATTTTCTCTTTTAATTACAACTTGGTCATAGGTAGCAAAAATTCTTACTGTTATCCACCTATTTCATGTTTGGAGTTCTGGTGTGGTGCTGTAGGATAAGTACTTTAACACAATGCCGGTTTGATCTGTAAGATGAAAGGTTTAAACCTACCAGTCACTCCTCAGATACTCTATATGGAGTCGTTGAGTCGGGACCCACTTGGCAGCAGTTAACAACAACAACAACATTTCATGTTTGGTTTCTGAGATATGCCAACTTATTTATTAGATATAACAACACTACTAAGAGTAATTAACTACTTTTGTTTGTATATTTTCTGTATGGATTGTGAATATGCTGACTTGTTTAGGAATCATTTATTATAAACATAGCATGGATACTATTCACTGGGGACCTTCTAATACCTTGCTACTCAAAAGGTAGTCTGAGGGCCACTTGGATGTTTTGTTTGCTGTTTTTGTTGTTGTCAAGTGCCATCAAGTCAGTTCAGACTCATAGCCACCCTGTACAGGGTTTTCTGAGGAACAGCTGATGTGTTTGAATCGGTCACCTTGTGGTTCACAGTTCAGTGCTAATCCTACAGTATCACATAAGACCTTCTAGCAACTTGCTACTCAAAAGTTAGTCTGAGAACGTCTGGAATTTTTTGAAGAAATGCAGAATCTTGGATCCTAATTTAGAACCACTGAATCATGATCTGCATTTTAACAAAATCACCAGGTGATTGGAATGCACTTTAACATTTGAGAAGAAACATTTCTAGAAACCATAGTGAACT
>NW_006408590.1:15476737-15478769 GCF_000296735.1 Chrysochloris asiatica
TGTTGTTGTTGTTAAGTGCCGTCGAGTAGGTTCCGACTCATAGCGACCCTCTACAGGATTTCCGAGGCTGTAAATCTTTACAGGAGCAGAAAGCCTTACTCATCTTTCTCCCGTGGAGCAGCTGGTAGTTTTGAACTGCTGACCTTGAGGTTCACAGCCCTATTGGTAACCACTACGCTACCATAGGCAGAACATTTTCTGAAAAGACAAGAGAAACAGAAAAGACCAAAATTTGGCAAGTGTTTATTTATCCTCTCTTGAGTAAATTACTCTCCATTCTCACCCAGCCCTGGTAGCCATCAAAGAATGTTTCTTTTGGTATGGAAACATTTTCTTATGGTTTTAAATTAACAGCCTCATACAATATTTGTCCTATGGTAATTGACTAATTTTATTCAGCATAATGTCCTCCAGGTTGATCCAGATTCATCCCTGTTCTTCAACATTATAGAGTATTCAATTTTGTATATGCTAAAATTTTGTTACCCATTTTTCCATAAATCGCCATTTGCCATTGTGAATAGTGTTGTGATGAACATTTCTGTGTATGTATCAATTATTGTCATGGTTCTTATTTCTTGATGATATGTACCAAGTAGAGGGATTGTTGGGTCATACAGCATTTCCACTATAAACTTTTGAGGACATGCCATAGAGTTTTCCATAGTGGTTGCACCATTTTTCCTTCCCACCAGCAATGTGAGAGGGTTTCAGTCTTTCTTCACCCTCTCTAGCATTTGCTGTTTTCTGATTTTTGAACTTTGCTAATAATATTGAGGTGAGATGATACTTCATTGCTATTTTGATTTTCAATTTTCATTGGAGTTCTGGTGTGGTGCTGTGGAATCAACTCTGGACCACAAAGTCTATTTGAACCACAAGGTCAGTGGTTAAAACTCACCAGCTGCTCTTTGAAAACCCTACATTGTTATAGTTATGAAGTGCTGCCAAGTCTGTTCTGACTCATACCACTTATAATATACCTGGAAAAACTGAAATGTTGATAAAGATAGAACATGTATCTCTTACAGCTCTCCTTTGAAGTATGTAAATATGATTTCATGTTTTTCTAAATTTGCTACTTAAGACAACCCTAAAGACAAGATTTTTCTAAATATAGTGGCTAGGTCTAAGATGGTATAAATAAAGATTTCAATTACTAAAATAAGTGCATGAGTAAAAGTATGAAAGGAGTAATACCGAAGGAAACCATCTCTTCATTTATTTGCAAAGATTGTAAAAGTGCTTCAAACCATGTATTCTGTTACTAGGTGCTGGGATTGAAACATTGTGCACTCTTTTGAAAAGTATTAAATAAGATTAAAATCTTTAGGAAACTAGGCAAGCAAATAAGTAGGAAAAATCTATGTGTGTGCTTAATAAGAGAATTATGCTGATCTTCAGGACATGGCAGTAACTAAATGCATGTTTCATAGGCACTACTCAACATCAGAGCGGATTAGGGAGACAGGCTACGTATTTAAAATGAACAATTTGGAGGTGATCTGGCAAAGGACTGAATCAGGTATGATCTGTAGTTTTAATGTGAAACTATTTTAATTTCTAGGACACCTTGGATGGTTTATAGGACTACAAAAGAATTCTTAGAAATAAGACGTGCATATTTCTTTCACCTAAATTTTCTCTTATAAAAAACCTCTAGGGTTTTTCATAAAAAGTGCTCAAAAATAATGAACTAAGAGAAATTCAGAACAGAGTTGAGGATTTTCTATTTTTTTATGGCTAGAAAAAGATGAATCTTCACTTCTGAACATTTTTCTTTTAGATTCTTTTTGTGTATAAAATCTAGTGAAAAACTTTCATCTTTCTACAATAAAGAATGGTTTTATTTTAGGATGCCATACACAAATAACAAGTTTTCATTCTTTTTTCTGTTTTATGATAAATAGCAAGATACGTTTTCTTTGATGAGTTATCTTTATCAGTGAATTCTATTTTGAAGTTATTTATAAGAACTCATTGAACCTGCTTCCTGGGATGTCTGGAAGAAGCATCCTGTGTAACAATAAAG
>NW_006408590.1:15482684-15499749 GCF_000296735.1 Chrysochloris asiatica
TCATAATACAAAGGCATCAATTCTTTTTTGGTCTTCCTTATTTATTATCTAGTTTTTGCATGCATATGAGAGCAATTGAAATATCATGGCTTGGGTCAGGTGACAACTTTGCTTTTCAATCATTTAAAGAGGTCTTTTATGACAGATTTGCTCTGTCAATGCAATATGTCTTTTGATTCCTTGATTGCTGTTTCCAAGGTGTTGATGGTGAATCCAAGTAAAATGAAACCCTTGATAATTTCAATATTTTATATTTTTATCCTGATATTGCTTATTGGTCATGTTATGTTTCATTCTGTTGTATATGAGTTCACTCTGACTGGGAACTTATTGAAGGGTGCCTAACAACAACATCACTATTTACAATTTGCTTATTGGTTAACATGCGATTTGTTTTGTTGCACATGAATTCACTTTGAATAGGAACAAAATGAACAACATTAACAACCACAATATAAATAGTCACATTTTTTTCTACCCACAAAAGATTTCTTTTATCTGTTTTACCAGTTCTGGAAAACTTTAAAAATTTAGATAACTGCCATGGGAAAAATGGAAATCTTTAATACAACATGAAAAAGTATTATGCATTGTTTTGCTTTGGTGGTAGCTGATAATACCCAAACCATTTTGCCCAAAATCTAGGATTTTATAGTTGAAAAACCCAACTCCGGTGTTACTGAGTCAAATCTAATTCATAGTAATGTTATAATAGTGTTTCTGAGACTGAAAATCTTTACAGAAGAAGACAACCTCATCTTTCTCTAGTATAGAAGATGGTAGGTGTAAACCACCAATCTTGCAATAAGCAACACAATGCTCTACCCACTATACCATCAGGACTCCTCTATAGCTAGAGGTCTTCTAAATGGATTTAGTTCAATCCATTCATTTTATAGATGATGAACTAGAGAAATATGGTGAACGTTACTGGTGTTACATTATAGGATAAGCGTATGACTGATAACCACAAGATTTACTGTTCAAACCCATCAGGTACTCCTCGGAAACGATATACAGAGTCACCATGCATTGGAATTCACTTGGAGGCAATTAACAATAACAAGAAGGAGTACTAAATAAGTGTTTTTAACATAAATTATCTGAGTTTTCCAAGTATAAGAAAGCTTGGTTTAATTTTCAATAAAAGTAGTATGATCTGCAAATAAATTGATACTGAAGAATAATTATACCTATATGTGTGTGTGTGTGTGTGTGTGTGTTTTAACAAACAATTAAATGTTTGACTGCTAGTCAAAAGGTTGGTGGTTTGTATCCACCTGGAAGCATGTTAGAAGTCTAGTGATCTACTTCCAAAAGGGCACAGCTTTGAAAACCCTATGGTACGGTTCTGTTCTGTATACATGAGGTTAGCATGAGTTGGGATCAACTTAATAGCAGGTAAAAGGAACAATAACATTAGCTACAACATGACATTAATTGTGTCCCATTTTCTGTTCTCTCAATCTTCCAAAATAATTGTTGTTAGATGTCACCGAGTCGATACCGACTCATAGTGATCCTATGCACAACAGAATGAAATACTGCCCAGTCCTGGGCTAACCTCACAATTGAGCCCATTGATGAGCTCTGGTAGCATTATGGTTGCAAGTGGGGCTGCAATTCTCAAGGTCAGCAGTTCAAAAACACCAGAGGTCCAAAATAATAGAATCCACAAATTTTAGTGACACACATGTCCATTTGGAGTAATTGCATTTCCCAGCCTTTCTTGTAAACTAGGGTCATATATTTAGCATCTGGCAAATGAGACACAAGTACCAATTATGCATGAAACTTCTGGAAAGTGTCCTTTAAGAGAGATAGATGCTCATTTTCTCCACTTTTTTACTCTTTGCTGGTAGAACATGGGCAAGGTGCATGGAAGTGGATGAACATCTTAGACAACATTGGAAAGATATTTTGAAGATGAGGCAGCAAAAAAGGAGAAAAGTTCTAAATTCAAAGCATCTTGGCAGAATCACTATGCCACAATGATTTTGTTGTTGTTAACTGCCTTTGTATCAGACTCTTATTTGTGGTGACTTGCTTCCAGGCACCATTGTAATCTATGAAGTTTTCATAGGATGGTTTTCAGAAGTAGATTATTATGTTTTTCTTTCAAGTCTGCCTTAGTCTGGAAGCTCTGCTGAAACCTGTTCAGTATCGTAGCATCACACAAACCACCATTCACAGATGAGAGCTGGTTATGCTTCAAGTGCAATGGATGGGGATAGAACCCAGGTTTCCCACATGGGAAGAGAGAATTCTACCATTGAACCATCAATGCCCCTTATACCAATCACAGGCTTCTGTCATACATGGTTCGGTTCTAAATGCCCCAATTTGTTAAAAAAAAAAAAAAAAAAAAAACTTTTGAAATCAAATATCAAAAATGTCTGGGGAAATTATATATATATTGATATTGTTGCGTGCCGTCTAGTTGGTTCTGACCCTTAGAAATCCTGTATAGGGTTTCCAAAAGGTGGCTGTTGAGTTTGAACCATCAACTTTGAAATTCAAACTCACTTTGCAGTCCAGCGCATTAATCCACAGCACAACACCAGGACTAACTCTCTCCAATAGTGAATTCACTTGCGTAACAATTGAGTAGATTTCTTTAATATTTGCTTGTCAATTTGGGGGCCGGGAATAGTGTTCATTCCTTCAATTATTAGGATATTTAATTATGTCTTGGTGTAGCCAAAGATATCAAGTTTTCAGGCCTCCATGTATCCTAATAAAGGGGTCAAAGTGATTCTATAGCATAAGCATTGAACTGCGAAACACTGTTTGGTGGTTCAAGCTCAGTAGCCACTCTTAGGGAGAAAGACGAGACTTTCTGCTCCTGCAAAAGTCTTAAAATTTTGGAAATTATTAAAAGGGTCATAATGAGTTGAAACCAATTTCATAGCACTTAACAACAATGTATCCTAATAGGCCTCAAAAATGCATATTTTTGAGTATTGTTTCCTGTGTATCCTATGTTCTGAAAATCTTTAAAAAGCATTTCATTATATAGTCATGTTGTGGTGCTGCGGTATACCATCGTACGGATCTACTCATAGAAACCCTGTATAGGGCTTCCAAGGCTGTAAATCTTTTACAGGAGCACAAACCCTCATCTTTCTCCTGCAAAAAAAAGCAGTTAGACTGTGGAGGATTCTAACTGCTGACCTTGTAATTAGCAGCCCAACGTTAACCCACTAGGCTAGCAGGACTCCTTATATAGCTATAGGCTTTTAGACATAATTTATTTTAACCTCTCAAATTAAAGATGAAATAATTTAGACCCAGATGTTCTAAAGGTATTGCCTAAAGCCACACATCTATTTTAGCTAGGGAGAAAATTAGGTAGACCCCCATACACATGCCTGTACATTTTAGAAAATGACATGCATTTTGGCCACAGAGATGTGAAACATTTCAGGATGAATATTAATTTTTTGAATTATTGTTTAATATGTATATCTAGGAAAGTTACCTAATAAAAATAATTTGAATCACAGGCCATGCAGATCATGGATAGGTGATAAAAGCCACATGAAAGATGAAAAAGGTCAAAATTTGTTTGACAAATAACCCAAATTAATTTTTAGCACTTGCAATAAAGTATGGTACATCCATAAAATAGAATAATATGTAACTATTAAAATGAGTGATGTGGATCTCTATGTAATCACACAAAAAATGCCTAAGACAGACGATTAAATAAAAATGCAAGTTTTTATTTATATACACTAGTGTATATAAAATATATATATACACTAAATATCCATAATCACTTATGTAAATTCTGAAGTACATGGAGCACTTGATTTTTTTCATAATTTACATGGTGACAAAAACTAATTAGTTTTGACCTTATTTGACAGAAACACTTGACCTGAACTGACATGGGATGATTTATAGCCATTCTCAATTCTAATTATTGCAAATATGCACATGCTTTGTTGAAGAAATAGTTTTAGTACATAATGATGGTACCTCAGACTACCCTGCTGAGTCATTAGCATGGCATTTCATGGTTTTACCATGAAATAATTGAAATATTTGACTTAAAATATTAGAATCTGAAAATAATTGACTTCTGAAATATATTTGAATCCAAAAATTCAGAAGAAATATTTAGCACCCAGTTAAGAGGACTATCTTCAATGATTTGGTATTTCTGGAAATGCCAATTTTTAGCAGAGTATACTTCCATGATGTCTGCATGCATAATAAATAATTACAGTAAGCATTATTGTGGTGGTGGTTAAGTGCCATCGAGTCTGCTTTGACTTATAGTGACTCTGTATAGGGGTTTTGAGGAGCAGCTGGTAAGCTTGAACCACCAATCTTGTGGTTTAAACCGACCTTGCAGCCCAGCACATTAACCCACAGCACCACACCAGGGCTCCGTGCCAAGCATAGTATAATAATATAGTAAGCATTGATCAATTAATCAGGAAAAAAATAATAATAAAGATTTGAAAACCAAGCAGAAGAAATATATTGTCATATATTAATTCTTAGGAAGCATATTACATTTTTTTCCTTATGCTCAGAGTGTTATATTTTTCATAGATTTGAGTCTTATTCAAATTCATACTTAGAGTATTGATTGGACTTAATATTCTTGTTTCTAGAATTGAATGTTGTCATTGATAAGCACCGTGGAGTCGATTCCAACTCATTGTGACCCCACACAGGGTTTCCGAGGCTGTGAATCTTTATGGGAGCAAAAAACCCCATCTTTCTCCCGTGGAACCGCTGGTAGTTTCGAACTGCTGACCTTGAGGTTGGCAGCCTGACTCGTAACCACTATGCTTACTTAAAATACCTAATATACCACTTATTAAATTTTATAAGAAGAAAGTTTTTGACTTATTGAGCTTTGTATTTTCATTTAGAAAAGAAAGACAATAACAATTTGTATCATATGGATGATTTTGAGAATGAAATAGTCTGACAAATACAATACAATTAGCTCACTTTCTACTGTAACTGGTCTTGGGTGCCATCGAGTTGATTCCAACTCATACAGATCAGTGTCTACTCATTATATAAAACAAACAAACACACACACACACACACACAAAAAAAAAAAACAAACAAAAAAAAACCCCTTGGTTGTTGTTAGCTTTGACCATTACTATAATGTATTTTATCATATTTCTTTGAAGGTTACTTCTCAAACCTAAAGTTATTTTCATCTGCCAATGTAACTGAAATCTGACCCGTATTCTCTTCCTGTCACATATTCCTAGACTTTCTCCCTTCTTGGGATTTATATTTGAGAGTTTGATATGTGACTTACTGGAATAACTGAGAGGTAAGATCAAATTTGAGTTTTTAGGTTCCTTCTCAAACAGATCACTTTATCTTCTTTAATTTATATTACTGGTAGAAATTGTTCACCTTTTAATATTTCTTCCACTCTACTTTACTTCCTCTTGATTAAATTAGACCTGACAGACAGTGAGAATCACTTTTGGTTAGTGAAGTCAATGATAAGCAACCAGTACAAAATTTTCCACTCTTTTAGTCTCTTGAAATATACACTGTTAAGCTTCATGTGATATTTTAGGACTCAAGTTTTCCAATAAATGTATGTAACTGATACTGCAATTATCAGTGATAGTCCAGCTGAGTCTCTGTGAAAATATTGAGGCAAAGACAAGAACTTCAAAGTAAACTATGTTCTTATATTTTGGTAGTTGTTGATGTTTCATTGTTAAGTGCCATTGAATAGGTTCCAATTCATAGTGACCTTGTATATGGATTCCAAGGCTTGGTTGGGTTGGTTGAACACTGAAATTTTAGTTAACAATCCAGCGCTTATCTTATAGTGCCAAGCCAGGACTCCAAGGTTACTCTATTATAGGGTCATAATAGGGTCACAAGAAGCTTGCTATAAATCAAAATCTACTTGATAGCTGTGGGATTTTGCTTTTACATCATATTAATGAAACAAGAAGTGGTTGGTAGAATTTTGTCCACTATGAAAATGGAGCAGGATGGTTTGAAATTGCTTAGGAATGTAATGTTATGAATTGAATTGCATCCTTCAAATATGTGTGTTGGTTTACTGGACTTTGCACCTGTGGATATTATCCTGTTTAAAATTAGAGGGTTTTTACTTTTGTTATTGTAATGAGGTCACGACCATATAAAGTACATTACAACCAAATCATTTCTAAGTTATTAAAAGACCAACATATTCATACAACAAAGTAAAACAGAACCCCAGAACCCCATAGGAGGAAAATAGTTACCTAGGAGGACCTGTATCATAAGCAAAAGAGTACCAAACATTGCTGGCAGCTATTAGAAGCTGAAGTGCACAATAGAAGATCTAGGGCCACATCCTGAATTTGGACTTCTAGGTCCCTGAACTTCTAGATAACAAATTTTCTGCTACAGCAGCACTAGGTAACTAAGATAGATAGAAAAAAGTTCTATTATTTTGAAATTTGGGATTTATCAAAGAGCAATATGGAGTGAATTTTGAATTGTGTTTTAACCAACAATGAAGTTACAAAAATTGTTAAATCAATTTTGCCCTTGGGGATTTAAGTATTTGTGAGATTATACAGCAGTTTGATAGGGTAAGATTAAGATTTAGCCAGAAAAAAGAAAGGCTGTATTAAAGATTTAGTCTAACCAATGGCAACTACCAACTTTGAGGTATATTAGCTTCTAACACCACTCACCTGTCAATTTGTCTAACTGTGGTGATTGTGCTGTGCTGTGGTTCTGGAAGCTGTGCTATTGGTATTATAAATCACAGCAGGGTCATCCACGGTGAACAGATTACAGCTGAGCTTCCAGACAAAGACAGACTAGAAAGGAGGAGGACTACTTCTAAATATAAAAATTATGGATAACAGTGGTACACTGTCAGCACCAGAGTATGACTTTAAAAATGATTAAGGTCACCAGAATATTGTCAGATATAGTGCTGGAAGATGAGTCCCTCAGGTTGAAATGTATTCAAAATATGGCTGGGTAAGAGCTGCCTCATCAAAGTAGAGTTCACTGTGATGATGCAAATGGAGTAAAGCCTTAGGGATCTTCATTTGCTGATGGGACACAATTAAAAATGAAGAGAAAAAAGCTGTAAGCATCTATTAATAATCAGAACATGGAATGTATGGAGTATAAATCTAGGAAATTTGGAATTTGTAAAAAATGAAATGGAACTCATAAACATACATATCCTAGGCATTAGTGAGTTAAAATGGGCTGGCAGTGGCTATTTTGAATCTGATAATCACATGATTTACTATGTTGAGAATGGCAAATTGAGGGGGAATAATATTGCATTCATCATCAAAAAGAACATATTGAGATCTGTCTTGAAGTACAACACTGTCTGTGATAGGATAATATCTATATGCCTACAAGGAAGATCAGTTAATACCAATATCATTCAAAATTATGCACCAAACAATAAAGCCAGTGAAGATGAAATTGAGAAATTCTACCAAATTCGTCAGTCTGAAATCGATGAAACATACAATCAAGGTATATTGATAATTACTGATGATTGGAATGCAAAAGTTGAAAATAAAGAAGGAAATCAATAACTGGGAAATATGGCCTAGATGATGGAGATCATGTGATAGAATTTTAATGACTTCTTAATTGAAAATACCTTTTCTAACAACATAAAGGCTGATTACATATGTGGACCTTACCGTATGGAATACACAGAAATCAAACTGACTGCCTCAGAGGAAAGAGATGGTGGAACACTCCATAATATCAGCCAAAACAAGGCCAGAGACAGACTGTGAAACAGACCATCAATTTCTCATAGGCAAGTTCAGGCTTGAGTTGAAGAAAGTTAAAACAAGTCCATGGGAGCCAAAATATGACCTTAAGCATATCCCATCTGAGTTTAGACATCATCTCAATATCAGATTTGATGCATTAGACATTAAAAACTGAAGACCAGAAGAGTTGTGGGATGGCATCAAGAATATTTTACAGGAAGAAAGCAAAAGGATATTAAGAAGACAAGAAAGAAGGGAAAGACCAAAATGGATGTCAGAAAAGAAGCTGAAACCTAATCTCCCACTTCAAATGCTAAAGCAAATGGAAGAAACGATGAGGTAAAAGAGTTTAATACAAAATTTCTAACAACAGCTAGAGAAGACAAAGTCAAATATTATAATGAAATGTGCAAAGGACCAAAAGAAGTTAGAAAAGCAAAACGGAAGAGCACGTTCAGCATTGCTCTAGTTGAGGGATCTGAAGAAAACATTCAAACCTCAACCTGCAGTATTGAAAGATTCTATGAGCAAAATATGGAATGATGCAGAAAGCATCAAAATAAGAAGGGAGGAATACAGAGTCACTATCCCAGAAAGAGATGGTAGATGTTCAACCAGTTCAAGAGGTAGTATTTAATCAAAAGCCAGGGATACTGAAGGAAGAAATCCAAGATTTATTGAGGGCATTGGCAAAGAACAAGGCACCGGGAATTGCTAGAATAAAAGTTGAAATATTTCAACAAACTGTTGAAGCACTGGAGGCACTCACTCATGTCTACCAAGAAATTTGGAAGACAATGACCTAGCCAACCGACTGGAAGAGATCCATGTGCTCATTCCAAAGACAGGTGATCTAATGGAATGTAGAAATCATCCCACGCAAGCAAATTTTTACTAAGGATAACTTTAAAAATTGCTGCAACTATACATTGATAGAAAACTTCCAGAGGTTCAAGCCAGATTCAGAAGAGGGTATGAGATGAGGCATATCATTGCTGACATTAGATGGATCTTGGATGAAAGCAGAGAATGACAGAAAGATGTTTACCTGTGCTTTATTGACTATACAAAAGCTTTTGATTGTGTGGATCATGACAAGCTTTAGACAACATTGCAGAATAAATATTCCAGAACACTTAATTTTGCTCATGAGGAACCTGTTCATAGACCAAAAGGCATTTTTCAAACAGAACAATGGGACACTGAATGGTTTAAAATTAGGAAAAGTGTGCACCAGGCTTGTATCTTCTCAACATTCCTATTAAATCTCTATGTTGAACAAATAATTCAAGAGGCTAGATTACAGGGAGAAAAACATGGCATAATGATTGGAAAATGATTAATTAACAACCTGCAATATATAGATGATGCAACCTTGCTTGCTGAAAGTGAATAGGACTTGAAATACTTACCGATGAAAGTCAAAGACCACAGCCTTCCTTATGGGTTACCGCTCTACATAAAGAAATCAAATATAATCACCACTGGACCAATAAATAACATCCATATAAATGGAGAATAGATTGAAGTTGTCAAAGAGTTCGTTTTGCTCAGATCAACCATCAACACGCTTAGAAGCAGCAGTACAGAAATCAAACAATGTATTGCATTAGATAAATCTGCTCCACAAGACCTGTTTAAAGTGTTGAAGAGCAAAGATGTCAGTTTGAGGACCAAGGTACACCTGATCCAAGTCATGGTAATTTCAATGCTGTCCTATCCATACGGAAGTTGGACAATGAACATGGAAGGCTGTAGAAGAATTGATGCATTTGAGTTATGGTATTGGAGGAGAATATTTAAAAGTATCATGGATTGACAAAAGAACAAACAAATCTGTGATGGAAGAAGTAGAGTCAAAATGCTCCCTGGAAGCCAGGATGGCCAGACTTTGTTTTTTATACTCTGGACATATTGTCGGGGGCACCATTCTCTGGAATAGGTATCATATTTGATAAAATGATGGGTCAGAGAGAAAGAGGAACGCATTTGCACATTTGCACAATGAAACACATTTGCACAGTGGCAGCAGTAATTGGCTCAAATGGAGCAACAATTGTGAGATTGGTGCAGGACCTGGAAGTGTTTCCTTCTGTTGTGCATAGGGTCACTATGAGTTGGTACTGACTCGATGGCACCTAACAACAACAACAACAGCACCTACATAATGGTGTGCTTGAGTTGCTAATACACTTGGTTGCTGACTGGAAGGTTGGAGGTTTGAATATGCCCACAAGCTCCTGCCAAGACAGGTCTGTAGATCTGCTTCTGAAAAATTAGTCACTGGAAGTCCATTGGAGTGCAATACCATCATGACACATGTGGAGTTCCCATGAGTGTGAATCAACTAGAGGGTAACTGCCTTTACTTTCATAATGAAATCAGTTTCTATGTCTTATAACCCATAGGTGACTGAAGCATCTTGCTGTTAGGTGCTGTTGAGTCAGTTTCAACTCATAATGATTCCAAGTACAACAGAAGAAAACACTACCTGTTATTGTGCCATACTCACAAACATTTCTATGTGTGAGCCCACTTTTGTAGCCACTGTGTCAGTCTATCTTATTGTCTTATTGAGGGTTTCCCTTTTTTGCTTACCATCTACTTTTCTAAGCATGACGTCCAAAAGAGAGATATTATCATGGATATTGCAATTAGTATGTGAAACAGGCAGCATAGGCCGTCTTCTACCTCTCTCTTTGGCATTATTACAATTATTGACTATTCTGTGTTTCCTTACCTGTAGGTAATGTAATGCAATGGTGAACTATTCCCATGTTGCCAACATCCATTAAAGTCAATGGCATCATCTGAAGAAGATTTTCATTATAAAATCCATAGAATTTGCCTAATGTACATTTTTTTTTCAAATGTTTTCATCATAGAACTTGTTTCTCATGCTGATGTTGTCTAAATAAATTCAGAAAAATTGCAATTTAAAGCTATCAGATTCATATAAACACAAAACTAAATGCTTAAAAAATTATTGAACCTATTGTCCTTGATGTAGGAGTGAAACCTATAATTGGTCCAATTACTGAAAGTAGTTTTACTTCTACTTAGAAAACAAAAATATTGTCTATAAATTTGGTTCATATCATCTCATTATCTAAATGAGTTGACTAAATTCCTAAGGTCTAGTACTGTCATTCCAGTATTTTCAGGCACACTCACTAGCAGAAAGTAAAACTTGCATGCCTACAATCTGAGAAGGGTTTAGAGACTTGTACTGGTTAACCTGCATCCCCATAAATAATTCTTCTTTATGTGTAGTATAGAAAAGCAAAAGGCATGTCAACATTTCATTAACAACTATGCCTTCATTTTATATTAAGCATACATTAAAAAAAAAACAAAAAAAAACATCAATTCCATGGAGTCAGTTCTGACTCATAGTGATTATACATAGTCTCTCTGAGACTATTAATCTTTATAGGAGAATATCGCTTCATCTTTCTCTTGCAGAGTTGCTAGTGGGGTTGAACTGACAACCTTGTAGTTAACAGCAGAGCACCTAACCGACAGCACGGTATCTTTTACCCATTCACATAATGGATTTATTGATGTTTATTGATAAAATAATTCTTTAAAAATGCATGTAAAATTTTATCCCAGAAATCTATCCTCAAATGCTTTCTAAAATAAAGAATAAAGATTTTCCACTAAGTATAATCTCACTGAGATGTCCTGCTCAATCCTTAGAAATACTTGTGGTTAAAAGAATCATGCTGTTTTGCAAATTGAAGAAATGATAAATATAAAAAGAATAAATCTGATTGAACCATGAGTTAGAACTCACTATGCAGATTTACATAAAGCAAGTGATTAATCCATAAAATATTTCTTTAGCTTTGACTCTCCAATGCATAAAAAAGGGAATATGTCTTAATCTTCTATAGCAACATTGCATGAATTACAAAATTCATACCTATGAACCTTTGAATCTGCATTAAATTAATCTTTGAAATTTTGTTTAAAATATCAAAAATTTAATGATAAAAATGGGATGTTAAGAATCATCAGAGAGACACAGGGGTAATTTTCAAATAGACTTTCTTTTCTGTCAATTCAGTCATATTGGGATATTATATGGATGTTGGATGTGAGACCGGGTTGATTTTCTTTAAAAACTGTGGGGCTCACAAAAGGAGATATTAAAGAATTCCAATTTATTTGTTCACAGGAAAGCATTTCCTGCACTATAGATCATAGAGCATGTTTTATTTCCCTAAAGGCAATCAATATTTATGTAACGTTTCTGGGACTGTGTGATATGTTCTTTAGCTCAATTAGGAAACTTACCATTTTAATTAGGCTTCTTTAGGTTACACATACTGGTACATATAATGGTGTACATGCTAAGTACTTTGAAATCTAGTAAAAAAGAGAGATAGCTAGAAAACAGTCATCTTCAATTTGTCCAAATACTGCTGTAAATGTATACCTCAACAATATTTTACACCATTCTCAATTGCAGGCAAACTCCATTAATGTCATCTCATTGGAGTTCTGGCACTATAGGATAAGCACTGCATCCCAAGGTCTGTTTGAACCACAAGGTCAGTAGTTCAAACTCACCAGCTGCTCCTAAGAAACCCTGCTGTTATTGTTGTTAAGTGCCGTAGAGTCATTTCCGACCCATAGCGACCCTGTATAGGGTTTCCAAGAAGCAGCTCGTGAATTTGAACCACTGACCTTGCAGTTCAAACCAACTTTGCAGTCTAGCACATTATCCCACAGCGCCACACCAGGACTCCCAGGTACCCTATACAAAGTCACTATGGGTTGGAACCAACTGGATGGAACTTAACAGCAACAAAGCTTGATTTGTTATAAAATTTTCATCACATAAATATTTATGAGGTAAAATATGTGCACAGATCCACCACGTTTCTGGAGTCCTGATGTGGGCCTGTAGGATTACCAGTGGACTGCTAATCGCAAGGTTGGCAGTTCAAACCTAGCAGAAGCTCCTTGGAACCCCTATACAGGATTACTATGAGTCTGAACTGACTTGACTGCACTTAACAGCAATAACAACACTAATATGAACAGAACAATAGATACACAGAGACTGATGTGGATTTTTGACGTCAAGGACGACTTTTATAAACATCAGTGCTAGTGAGGAAATGTTTCACATTTAAATAAAATAGAAAGATATTGTTAGAAGTATGGCATAGTTTAGGAAACTGGAAAGGATTGAAATGTCTGATGTTGAGAGCTAGAATTGTCTATAAATAGGAACTCTACTTTGACAATGTATATTAGATTGTTTACAGAAACTTATTGGTCCACCTCCTAATCTTTCAACTCTCATCTCTCTATGAATACTATGTATCTAGAACCTTTGATTTATCAGTCACAAACTCATCCTATAATTCTCACCCAGAGATTTACTTTCATAGCATGTTTGGAGGAGATTTATAAAAATGTCCAAACACCATTAATAATAATCTACTTAATCAGAAGATCTATACATGGTATCTGTTGTTGTTAAATGCCATTGAGTGGGTGCCTACTCATAGAGACCCTGTCTAGGCTTACTGAGGAGTGGCTGGTGGATTTGAACTGCTGGCCTTGTGGTTCAGACAGACATAGTGGTTTAGTGCACTATCCTACAGCATCACACCAGGATTCCAGAAGTGGGGTCCACATATGTAATTTTATAAAGTTGTTTTTGTTAAGTGCAGTTGAGTTGGTTCTGACTCATAACCACCCTATATACAGTTTCTGAGGAGTAACTGGTGAGTTTAAATGGCCAATCTTATGTTTCAAAACTAGCTTTTGGTGCAAATCATTATTCCACAGTACCACACCAGGACTTTTTAAAAGAAGTTAAGAAATTGAATCAATCTAAATATGTTGTTATTTATTAACTTGTGATAAAGCCTTACTCTCTTTTTAACCCTAACCTCTTTTTAGGGTGAATCCTTATTAACTGGTTCATTCGTCTGAGGCTGTAAATCAATTTGTCTTCAGAAACTGTTGTGAGTGGCCTTTGTCAATTCTCAGTGGTTTCTTTCCATTTCATTTGCAGGCACTTTTAAAACAAATGGCTAGTCTAATTTTCTAGCCCTCAAATCAACATGAAGCTGTGTCTTGGCAGCATATTGTTTATGTACCTTTATGCATAAATCATAGTCCATATCAGTTAAATCCCATGCCAATTAAACTGACTCTTTGGCGCTGTGGATTAATGCGCCAGACTGCAAAGTCAGTTTGAACCGCAAGATCGGTGGTTCAAGCTCACCAGCTGCTCCTTGGAAACCCTACACAGGGTCGCTATGGGTCGGAAATGACTCGACGGCACTTAACAAGTTTCATCTAAGTACTAGACTAAAACAACACACTCAGCTCTCTATTCAGGCCAGTCCATTGGTGCTAAATAAATTCTGTCTATTAATCTGAGTGCATTGTATAAATCTAATATAGAGCATATCCTTTCATAAAATGCTTAACTCATCTGAGATATATGGTGATAAATTGCTTTTGAATACCATCCATTTCCACATGTGAATATTTTAAAAGGTCTACTGCTCTTCCCCGAAGAATGTTATTAAATAATACACTTTCAAAAGTAGTCTTAACAAGGTTTATGAGTAGATATTTTGAAAGACTTTATTATGGTGTTATATAATCAACATTTGATGCATTGTTTGTGAGCATTTTTATAAAACATTCTGCCTCTGAAGTATTTTATATAAAAAGTTACTTTATTGAGTTTAAATGTATTATGTCTCTAAAATGCTTTTCCCTCAAGTATTTTGCTAATTTAATGCAATAATGATATGTCTATATTTTACCACTGTGCACATTTTAATATCTCAGAACTCCAATTAGAACATTCTTTCTCTTGAAAGACATCATATTGAATGACTTAGAATCAAATTGGTTTATAAGTGAATGATAACCTTAAAGTCCCTTTTTATGTAAAACACAAAGATAAGCAAAAAGTTAATTAACATTAGAGCAATTTAATTATATATTTATAAATATATGTGTGTATATCCGCACACAGAGCCTTGATGTGGCATTAGATTGCTAAGCATACTAAATGCAAAATCTGCAGTTCAAACCCACTAGTCACTCTCAGAAACCTATACAGAATCACAAGTACAACGGTATGCAAACTTACATATATTCAAGGGGCTTATGAAAAGTTCATGGAAAAATTCAACTATTATTTAGTTCCATGTTGTTGTTGTTAAGTGTCGTCAAGTCAATTTCAACTCATAGCAACCCTGAACCATTGGTATAGGTTTACAGTTAGTAGTCCTGTGCTTATCCTACAGCAGCACACCAGGACCCCTTTCACAAACTGTTATGTTATGTTCAGTGCTGTTGATCAGTTCCACCCCATGGTGACCCTGTATTGGGTTTCTTAGGAGCAGCTGGTAAACTTGAACTGCCAAACTTGTGGTTCAAATTGACTTTTTAGTCCAGCACATTAACACCCAGCTCCACAACAGGACTCCTTATAAGAACTACAAATGAATAAATTATTGATGTATCTATATATTTATGTTCACCATACATGTTTCAATGTGTCATACTGTGGTGGTTTGAATATACAACCCAGTTGCAATGTTCTAGAAACTATGCCATGAGTATTTCAAATTCCAGCACAGTCAATTATGATGAACAAGATTCCATGGAACTTACAAACTATGACATATTAGAGAAAAAGACTTGATGGTCGATTTCTGATAGCTAGTCAATGAAAACCTTAAGACTCACAATAGAACATCATTTGACTTATTCACTTTGGACACATCATCATAAGGGATCAGTTTCTTGCAGAAGATATTGTGTTTGGTGAAGTAGAGGGCCAAGTGGGATAGAGGAGAGTGTTGGTGAATTGATTCAGTACAGTAACTGTCACAGTGGACATGCGGAAGATAGTGAGGATGACTCAGAACTTGGAAACATTTCATTCTGTTGTACGTAAGGTAGCTATGAGTTAGAGTTGACTCAAAAGTAGCTAACAACAACCAGTAAACCAGTTGTCATTGAGCTATTTGCAACTCATGGTGACTCTGTACATGTCAGATTAGAACTGACCTCTAAAAGATTTTAGAAGCAGATCACCATGCCTTTCTAGTGAGATGCCCCTGGGAGGAATCAACTTCCAAAATTTTGGTTAGCAGTCAAACACATTAACAGTTTGTACCACTCAGGAACTCCAAATACATATATGCATATACGTTGTTGTTGTTAAGTGCCGTCCATTCGATCCTGACCCATAGCCATCCTGTATAGCATTTTCAAGGAGCATCTGGTGAACTTGAACTGATGACCTTGCAGTTCAAATGACTTCACAATCTGACGCATTAACCAACAGCACCACACCAGGACTCCAAACATGTAACTGTAATTATATCTATATCTATGCAACTGCCACACTGCTCTTGAATATTTATATTGGAGCATTTTGATTTTTTTTTTTTTGTTGTTCTTTACTTTTGCTTGATTCTGACAGGAGCTATAACTGTAATACAGATCTGCAGGCCTCACTGGCTTGTTTATACCAGATAGCAGAATCAGTATTTCTCAGGATATAGCTTTTCTGTTTTAAGAACCAGATATACACATTAGTAATAAGCAACTCAGGTGACTCTGCCTTCTCAATAATTCTGAAGATTAAAAAAAGATTAGCAGTTTCTTTATAAGTTTTCTGAGAAATTCATTTAAGGAGCAAGAATGCAGAGCCAATTCTCTTTACCTCAAAAAGGTAAATATTGTGATAAGACTAATGCTCATGTATTCATCTGTATCAGCTTAAATGATTGATACCAAATAAAATTTTGTTTTGAAAATAAAGGCAAAGAAAAACATGTTGAGGTTTCTAATTCTCCCTCACACAGCTGACTCATAATAGAAATAGGCATCTCATACGGTTATTTTTAAATGAAAAGTCTGGTAAATTATGAAATACATTATTTTGAACATTTAGTTTAGTATTTTTCTAGTCTATTCTAAATTTCATATAGAAAAACTCCTTCAAATGAACTAACCATCAAAAGAGGAAAGAGATTTTTTTTTTTTTTGGGAGTGAAATAATGGGTTCTTTGATAGCAACTCTAAGTTATTTTATCTTCTGCTCTGAAAAAAAAAAATTACCAACTTTGCATACCAATTGAATAGACAGTAACTAACAACAACAGTCAGAAACAGGCAGAAAGCTCAAAGGAAGAAAACAGGCTTTCAGATAGGAGTCAAAGTGAGCTTCAAAAAATACATGTATAACTTGCAAAAGGAGCTCTGGTAGTGTAGTGGTTACGAATCGGGCTGCGAACCTTAAG
>NW_006408590.1:15500404-15501138 GCF_000296735.1 Chrysochloris asiatica
GCTCTTCTCCCTTGATGGTCACAGGGGCCTACTCACCTGGCCAGCAAAGTCAACCACTCCCCTCCATTTGCTACAAAATGTCTACCTTTACATTTCCAACCCTCACAGTCAGTCCTGATAGTAATTATTCTCTATTGTGCCACATGAGTGTTATCCCCATCTCCTATCATCAGTCTCGCACAGAGAGATTGGATACTACTCAGTGGAGATTCTACATTCATCCACACCCTCTGAATCTAGGCTCCCTCTTGAAAGATTGTAATACAGTCACTTCTTGCCTTTGTAGCCCCCTGTTTTGGATAGCCAATGTCCAAGTTGCCCATCCCTGTCTACCCTATGTGTGGAGGGGGTGGGTGGGAATGATCCTTGCTGTAAGATTTGTTCCCTTTTTGAACTACTGCATCCGTAGGTGTAGGTCAAGTTCATCAAACTGTATCTGATAATTCTTATTTTCCTCTGATTTCTTCTAGTTTAGCTATGATCATCCAGTCATTGAAGCCAGGTCAAGTGGGTATTATCTACAAATGTGGGTGTTCTTATGCATATGCCCTCTCTTCTTACCATCTGGATGCTTCATTATCCACTCTAGTCTTTTGTGGCTATGTCATTGACTCTGGGCCAGGAGTCCACAGGTCTTGTTACACTTCTGGCCAACAAGGTTCACATGAGTGTATTGAACGTGGTTGGATTTAGCTCTCAGCATCATTGCTGTTTTTCTTTTACTTCCCGATATC
>NW_006408590.1:15501238-15502062 GCF_000296735.1 Chrysochloris asiatica
CCTCTCTGGGTCTAGAGTTCCTAGCCTCTCCATCTCTCCACGTCATTGTCTCTACCTCCATCTCTGGTGTTGCTGTTTCTCTAGGTAAGTTCCCTTACACAGCTCTTCTCCCTTGATGGTCACAGGGGCCTACTCACCTGGCCAGCAAAGTCAACCACTCCCCTGCTATAGCTACAAAACATCTGCATTTACATTTCCAACCCTCACAGTCAGTCCTGATAGTAATTATACTCTATTGTGCCACATGAGTGCTATCCCCATCTCCTATCATCAGTGCCACACAGAGAGATTGGATACTACTCAGTGGAGATTCTATATTCATCCACACCCTCTGAATCTAGGCTCCCTCTTGAAAGATTGTAATACAGTCACTTCTTGCCTTTGTAGCCCCCTGCTTTGGATAGCCAATGTCCAAGTTGCCCATCCCTGTCTACCCTATGTGTGGAGGGGATGGGTGGGAATGATCCTTGCTGTAAGATTTGTTCCCTTTTTGAACTACTGCATCCATAGGTGTAGGTCAAGTTCATCAAACTGTATCTGATAACTCTTATTTTCCTCTTATTTCTTCTTCTAGTTTAGCTATGATCATCCAGTCATTGAAGCCAGGTCAAGTGGGTATTATCTACAAGTGTGGGTGTTCTTATGCATATGCCCTCTCTTCTTACCATTTGGATGCTTCATTATCCACTCTAGTCTTTTGTGGCTATGTCATTGACTCTGGGCCAGGAGTCCACAGGTCTTGCTACACTTCTGGCCAACAAGGTTCACATGAGTGTATTGAACGTGGTTGGATTTAGCTCTCAGCATCATTGCTGTTTTTCTTT
>NW_006408590.1:15502162-15503030 GCF_000296735.1 Chrysochloris asiatica
TGGGGTTCAGGATTCAAACTATGGTCTTATGTAATGAAAAGGCTCCACAGGAAGCCTCCTTCACTGGGCACATTGTAGTCCCATTTTAGGTATTTCAATTCAGTTATAGGCTGAAGATGGACTTACAAGATTTCTATGATGATATTTCTGGCTATTCTTTCCCCCCCCATACTCTATTTTATAATGGTATGCAAAGATATCCAACATTCAAAATACAGCCAAACATCTTAACATTATTTCCCCCACTTTGCCCATTCCAACATTGTCACAATGCCAGTAACCCGAAGCCCTATTGTTCCAAGGTTGTGCATACATAATTATTTACCTCTGTCCCACTTAGTCCATGCAAACCTGACTAATTGTTTTCCCATTCATTTTGTTCTTCCAATACCCTCCCCCTTCTTGTGTATTGCCCCCCTCTCTAGCACCCAAACTGTCCTGTGTATATTACCTACTCTGTGTTCCACCTTCCCCTCCCTTTCCTCATTACACTCCCATTTAGTATGGGTTCTTTTTCTTAGTCTTTTACAGTAGTGGTCCTATGCAGTATTTTTCCATTCGTGACTAAGAAAAAGGCACCAGGAATAGATGGAATAAAAACTGAAATCTTTCAAGAGAGTGAGATGGCACAGGAGGCACTCATTCAGGTATGCCAAGACATTTGGAAGACAACTATCTGGCCAATTGATAAGAAGAGATCCATATGTGTGCCTATTCCAAAGAGAGGTGACCGACAGAATGCAGATATCATGGGACGATTATCTTTGATATCCCATACAAGTAAAGTTTTACTAAAAGTAATACAGAAACAGCTACAAGCATACATTGACAAAGAACTTCCAGAGGTTTAAGCCAGATTCAGAAGAGG
>NW_006408590.1:15514043-15514595 GCF_000296735.1 Chrysochloris asiatica
AGTGACATAGTCACAGAGGACTAGAGTGGCAATTGAAGTCTCCAGCTGATAAAAAGAGAGGGTATATGCATAAGAACACTCACGATTGCAGATAATACCCACTTGACCTGGCTTCAATGATTGGATGATCAGAGCTCAACTAGAAGAAGAAAGAATAGGAGGGGGGGAGGGAGGTAAGTAAGTAATCTGATATAATTTGATGAACTTGACCTACACCTATGGATTCAGTAGCTCAAAAGAGGGAACAAATCTTTACAACAAGGATCAGTCGCACCCCTCTCGATACACAGGGTAGACAGGGATGGACAATTTGGACATTGGCTACTTGAAATGGGGGGCTACAAAGGCAAGAAGTTACTGGCTTACAAGCTTTCAAGAGGGAGCCTAGATCCAGAGGGCACAGAGGAAGGTGTAATGTTCACTAAGTAGTATCCAATCTGTCTGTGTGGGGCTGATGAAAGGAGATGAGGATAGCACTCATGTGGCACAATAGTGAATAATTGTTATCAGGACTGATTGCGAGGGTTGGAAATGCAAAGGTAGATGTTTTGT
>NW_006408590.1:15515661-15517338 GCF_000296735.1 Chrysochloris asiatica
CAACCTGTCTAAATGGGGTTGGTAAAAAGAGATGGGGATAAGACTTTTGTGGTCCAATAGTGAATAACTGCTATCAGGACTGATTGTGAATGTTGCAACTGTAAAGGCAGATTTAAAAAAAAAAAAATTTAACAAAAAGAGAGGAGTGGTTGATCTTGCAGTCCAGGAGCAGAGGACCCTGGGACCCTCAAGGGAGAAGAGCAGAGTGTGGGACCCTATCCAGAGAAGCAGCGACACCAGAGATGGAGGCAGAGATGATGACGTGAAGAGATGGAGCAGCTGGGGACTACTGACTCGAGGAGGGAGAGGAGCTGTGTGCTGGCTGCTGGGGGTCAGGCTAGCCGGGTATGCCCTTCAGTTGTTTGAATGGTTATATATTCCCAAGTGCTTCGATGTACATCCTTTAAAAAGCAGGGAATGGAAACAAATGCTGTTGAGTGATGATGCATGGAGGGGAGTGTACTCATTGTGGTGAAAGGAAATACAGAAGGATGAATGTAGAGCTGGTGTTCTCCCATGTAAACGATCACTCAATTAATAATAAAAACTTAAAAAAAAAAATTAAAAAGTGAGTTAGGAACTAGCAACACAAAACCTCACACTTGGAATCAGATGTGGCCTGCTCCAGACCTGCAGGGCTGGTTTTGGTTAACCTTGACTGCTGTTTCCACTAGTGTTAACTGTAAATCCAAACAAAATTAAGTCTTTGGCAGCATCAAACTTTTCTCAAATTATCACAATGTTATTTACTGTTCCCATTGTGAGGATTTTTGTTTTCTTTACATTAAAATAGTATGATGCAATCCATACTGAATGCTGTGGTCTTTTATCTTTATCATTAAAGTATTTTAAGTCCTCTGCATTTACAGCAAGCCAGGTAGAATCATATGGAGATTGCAGGTTGCTAATGAGTTTTCCTCCAATCCTGATGCCACACTCTTCTTCAGCATACAGATTGAATAAGTATGGTAGAAAAGACAGCCCTGGCACACACATTTCCTGATTTTAAACCATTCACTATCCCCTTGTTCTGTTCCAAACACAAAGACTGCCTCTAGTTCTATGTAAAGTTTCTTCATGAGCACAATCAAGTATTTTGGAATACCTATTCTTCACAATATTATCCGTAGCTTGTCATGATCCACACAATCAAAATCCTTTACATGGCTAATAAAGCACAGGTAAACATCTTTCTGGTATTCTCTGCTTTTAGCCAAGATCCATCTAATGTCAGCAATGATTTCCCTAATTCCACATCCTTTTCTGAATCCAGCTTAATTTTCTAGTAGTTCCCTGTCAATATACTATTTCAGCTGTTTGTGAACTGTTTACAACAAAATTTTACTTGCTTGTGATATTAATGATATTGTTTGATGATTTCTACATTCTGTTGAGTTATGTCTTTTTGTAATGGACAGAAATACGGATTTATTCTAATTGGCTTACCAGGTAGCTGTCTTCTAAATTTCTTTGCATAAATAAGCAAGAGCCTCAAGTGCTGCATCAGTTTGTTGAAAGATTACAATTTGTATTCCATCAATTCATGCAACCTTGTTTTTTGCCAAAGTCTTCAGTGCAGTTTGTACTTCTTCCTTCACTACGAGGTTCTTGATCATAGGGTACCTCTTCAAACAGTTGAGCATTGAACATTTTTTAGGGTTTTTTTCTTTTTTTGGT
>NW_006408590.1:15517914-15520327 GCF_000296735.1 Chrysochloris asiatica
ATGGAGTTTTGCTACTGTCTTTCCACACAGATCTAGTCAACTTGGTTCCTGTGCATTCCATGTATTGAAGTCCACATGTCTAGTTGCCTTTTATGTTGTTTTTTTTTTAATTAATATTTTCATTGACTAAATCATTGGTCCTGCAAAATTCTATCACAGGATCTCCAGCATCATTTCTATCATGAAGGCCATGTTTTCCAACTAATGACACTTCCTTATTGTTTCCAATCTTCACATTCCAATCCCCAATAATTATCAATTCATTTTGATTGCATGCTTGATTAATTTCAGAATTAGGTTGAATTCTTCAATTTCATTATCACTGGCTTTAGTGATTGGTACATATTTGAATAATAATGGTATTTACTGGTCTTCCTTGTTGTTATTGAGTGCCATCGAGTTGGTTCCAACTCATACTGACTCTATAAAAGGTTTCATAGGAATGGTTGGTGAGTTTGAAGTGCCAACCTTGTGGTTCAAACCGATCTTGAAGTCCAGTGCTTGTCTTATAGTGCCTCACTAGGCATATGAATATTATCCTATCACATATAGCATTGTTTTCAAGTGCGATCTTGAAATGTTCTTTATTGATTATGAATGCTGTGCCATTCTTCTTGTATTTGTCATTCCCAGCAAAGTAAACCACATTACTTTCAATTTCAATATGTCCATTACCTGTAAATTTCAGCTCACTAATGCCTAGGACATCTTTGTACATTCCATTTCATTATTGACAACCTCCAATTTTCCTAGATCCATACTTTGTACATTACATGTTCCCACTATTAGCAGATGATTGCAATTTTTTCTCTGCATTTTGAGTTGTGTCCCATCAGCAAATTAAGGTTCCACAAGCTTTACTCCATTCACATCATAATAGTCAACTCTATTTTGAGAAGGCAATTCTTCCCCAGTCAATTTTTTAGTGACTTCCAAACATAGGTGATCTTTTTCCAGTAGTATATCTGACAATATTCTGGTGCTACTCATGTTTTCATTTTCAAGGTACATATCTTACAATATTCTGATGCTATTCATACAGTTTTCTGTGAGTGAAATTCAGAAGTAGTCTGCCTCTCCTTCTTCCTAGTCTGTTTTAGTCTTGAAGCTCTGCTGAAACCTCTTCTCCAAGTGTGACCCTGCTGGTATTTAAAATATCAGTAGCATAGATTCCAGCATTACAGTAACCACAAGCAACCACAGTACAACAAACTGACAGATGAGTGATACCAATCAATTTGTACCTACTGATAATTACACTCAATGTCAGTGGATTAAATGCATCACATAGATAGTAACATGATAGGAAAATAAGATCCTTTAAAATGCTGTTTATAAGAGACTCACCGTACACACAAATACAATGATAATTTAAAAATTAAAGGATGTATAAAATATATCAAGCTAATGGCATTTGTGGCACTGTGGGCTAATGCATCAGACTGTAAAGTCATTTGAATTGCAAGGTCAGTGGTTCAAGTTCACCAGCTGCTCCTTGGAAATCCTATACAGGATTGCTATGGGTCGGAATCGACTCAACAGCACTTAACAACAACAACAACAAGTGGCATTTGCAAACAAGTGGTTCTGACAATTTCTTTTTTTTTTTTTTCCCCCTTTTATTGTGTGATAGTTTACATGGGGGAACATTACACTTTACACTCATTCTATGAGCTTTACACTCATTCTATCATACATCTTTTCATTGCCATAGTTACCATCCTGTCCATGCATCATCATCCAACCAAAGGTTATAACCTGCAGGCCCCCCTCTCTCCCGACGGTCCTCGGCACACAGGTCCCTTCCCTCTCTGGATCTCAAGTCCTCAGCCACTCCATCTCTTCATGTCATCCTCTCTGTCTCCATCTCAGGCCTCGCTGCTTCTCTGAGTGGGGTCCTGATTTCTGTTCTTCTCCAGTGATGGTCCCAGGGGCCTTCGCTCCTAGATTGAAAAGTTAATCACATCCCTCCTTGCTATAAAATATCCACCTTTCCTTTCCAGTCCTCACAATCCATCCTGATAACAATTATTCACCCCTGCATCACAAGAGATCCATCTGCATTTCTTTTCATCAGCCTTTCCTAGACAGGTTGAATATTACTCACTTGAGACTCCACCCTCTTCCCAGCCCTGTCGATCTAGGTTCCCTCTTGAAAGCTTGTAAGCCAGTCACTTCTTACCTTTGTATCCCTCCCACCATTTTGGGTAGCCAATGTTCAAGTTGCCTATTCCTATACTGGACATATTGTAACCCATTTTTAGGTATTCCAGTCAGTTCCAGGCAGAAGATGGACTTACAAGCTTTCTATGGTGGTATGTCTGGTTATTCCTCCCTCTACTCTCCCGTGACTGTTTTATAATATAATGCATGGAAAACCAAGGTTCAAGAGTCAGCCAAGCATCTCAACATT
>NW_006408590.1:15524287-15525518 GCF_000296735.1 Chrysochloris asiatica
ATCATTGGCTCTTGATCATATGCTACCTCTTGAAACGGTTGAACATCAACCATTTCCTTTTGGTATAGCGTCTTTGTGTATTTCTTCCGTCTACATTTTGTGCTTTCTGAATCATTTAATAATTTGCCCAGAGAATCATTCAATAACAAAAGTTGAGGCTTGAATTTTTTCTTCAGTTCCCTCAGCTTGAGAAAAGCTGAGTGTGTTCTTCCCTTTTGGTTTTCTGACTCCAGATCTTTACATATTTCATTGTAATATTTTGCTTTTTCTTCTGGAGCTGACTTTAAAATTTGTCTGTTTCACTCTTGTACTTCCTCATGTCTTCCATTTGCTGTAGCAGCTCTATGCTTGAAAGCAAGTTGCAATGTCTCTTCCGGCATCCATTTTCATCTTTTCCTTCTTTCTTTTTTTCTCAATGATTTTTTGCTTTCTTCCTGTATGATGTCATCCCACAACTCTTTCGGTCTTTGGTCTTTAGCGCTGAATGTATCATATCTGTTCTTCAGATGATATCTAACTTCAGGTGGGATATATTCAAAGTCATATTTTAGCTCTTGTGGACTTGTTTTCAATTTCTTCAGCTTCAGTCTGAATTTGCATGTGAGCAATTGATGGCAATTGGCTGATGACGTGGGGCTTTTCCACGATCTCTTTCCACAATGTAGTCAATTTTATTTCTGTGCATTCCATTAGGTGAGGTCCACGTGTATAGTCATCTCTTATGCTGTCTAAAGAAGGTATTTGAAATAAACAAATAATTGATTTTACAGAATTCTGTCATGTGATCTCTAGTGTCATTTCTATCACCAAGGATATATTTTCCAACTACTGATTCTTCCTCGTTGTTTCCAACCTTTGCATTCCAATCACCACTAATGATCAATACATCTTGATTGCATATTTGACCAATATTTGACCAATAGTGGTTGGTGCATATATTTGAATAATAGTGCTATTAACTGGTCTTTCCTGTAGGTGCATGGATATTATCTTATCACAGACAGCATGTACCTCACAACTGATCTGGATATGTTCTTTTTGACAATGAATGCTGCACCATTCCTCTTCAATATATTATTCCCTGCAACCATGTGGCTGTCAGATTCAAAATGGCCAATACCAGTCCATTTTAGCTTGCTAGTGCTTAAGATATAGATTTTTATGTGTTCCATATCATTTTTTACCATTTCTGATTTTCCTAGAATCATACTTCGTACAGTCCATGTTCCGA
>NW_006408590.1:15526302-15529426 GCF_000296735.1 Chrysochloris asiatica
TTTAAAAATCTAAGTAAAAATACTGTGCCTCACATTTGCGTTGCTCTACGTTGATTTCTTTTCTGTGGATCAATGGACTTTAATAGGAGACAGTCTCCCTCAGAGCAACATAGATTGTGATTTTATAACATCTAAACAACAGGTCAATTTGTATAATCAATTTTTTAAAACAATCATTTCAAGGAGAAAAAAAATCAAAGTTGTTGAATGATTTTTATACAGACAAAACCAACTCAACGTCTATCTCTTTTAAGTTGTTATTATTACTTATTTTAAGAGTCAAAAATATCCATTTTTATAAATGCTTTGTTCACTTTCCAATTGCATCAGCAACTTCTTCTAGATGAAATACTGCAAATTAATTGCCAGAGATCTAAGAATACTAGCATGCTAACTGAATCCAAGGAAGTAGCTGTAACAATATCAATTGCCCTGATAGCTCAGGGTCAGGCAGTGTTATGTTCTGTTGTGCATAAGACTACTATGAATCAAAACTAACTTCATGGCACCTAATAACAGTTGTATTGGAAGGTAGGCAATCATCTAGTTGATTGTAATGTTAAAGTCACAACTAACTTGATATTAGTTCTAGTGATATCTAGATTTAACAAAACCATTTATAGCAACATTTGTGTTGTTGTTGTTGTGAAGTGCTGTCAAGCCGGTTCCTACCCATAGCGACCCTGTATAGGGTTTTCAAGGAGCAGCTGGTGAGTTTAAACCGCCGACTTTGCATTAACCCACAGCGCCACAACAGGACTCCGTTGTTGTTGTTGTTGTTGTTGTTGTTGTTGTTGTTGTTATGTGCCTTGGAGTCAGTTCCGATTCATAGCAATCCTGTACAGGGTTTCTGAGGCTGTAATCTTTACGGGAGCAGAAAGTCTCATCTTTCTACTGCGAAACAGTTGGTAGTTTCGAACTACTGATCGTGAGATTAGCTGCCTGATTTGTAACCACTCACTACCAGAGCTCTTTAGGACTCCATTGTTGTTGTTGTTAAGTGCCGTCGTGTCATTTCTGACTCATAGCAACCCTGTATAGGGTTTCCGAGGAATGACTGGTGAGCTTGAACCACTGACCTTGCAATTCAAACGGCTTTGCAGTCTGGTGCATTAACCCACAGCGCCACACATTAACTGCCCTCAAATTGATCTCAACAGAATCCCTGGATGGTACAAATAGTTAAGAACTAAACTATTAGCATGAATATTGGTGGTTTGAACTCACCCAGCGATACCTTAGAAGACAGAACTGGCAATCTACATCTAAATAGTCACAGCCTTGCAAATCCTATGGAGCAGTTCTACTAGGTACACAATTAGCTACATTTATAGAAGGGCACCTATAATTCACTGCTGTGCAAACTGGACTTCCTTGAACTCTTGTATAGAGAAAATCCAGAACTATCATGAAACTGCCTCTTTCTCGTAGGCAGGGAGTTGGGAATAGAGGTTGGTTTTCTATGTGTTAGTAAGCTATTGTATAATAGCTTACTGAATGATAATTTAAACATGTGATTTTCTATTTAAATTCCCATGCTCTCACAAGAACAATTTATGATCCAATCAAATTCCTGACTATATATGTTGAATTCAATAACATTTACTAGAGTCTTTGCAACTTTCTCAGAAAATATTTTATGCTAAACAGGTGCCTATTTTTTTCCCCCATAAAAACTGTGATTAAGATAAACAGACTAGATATAAACTCTCCCAGGCAGTGTGGAAACAAATGTGATTGCATTCATTCTTACTGAAGCCCTAGTCTCTCATGATGAACCTCTCTGCATTTTGACATATTTATCTAAACATACTCCTAATTTGTCTAACTGTCTCTAATTCTCCATTATTACAAGGAGTCAGATTATGTGCCAGTGGGAGCAGAGACAATCCAGAACTCTCATTGTAATCTCATGTGGCATTGATCAGTCACAGAAGATTCTACAAAAATGTAGTTGACTTGGCAGATGCAATCATAAAAAGCAAACCTTAGTTTTTTCTAAGAAATTCTCTAGATGAGATTCCAGGGAGCTGTCATAGTTTTATTGTCACTTCTTAGCTGTTCAGTAATTAAAAGGTCTACCCCAGTGTAAAATGAAACTTGAATATCTAATTTAAAGTTTTTAAAAAACTTTTTATTGTGAATTGAGTGAAGGTTTACAGAGAAGAGAATCAGTTTTACATTTAACAAATCATACACTTTTGTTCATCTCAGTGCTTGCAACCCTCTCTATACAATAGTTATCATATCTCCTCGCTATAGTTTCTATTTCCATTACACCCACCTTCCCATCCCTTTTCAATTTTATACTTAGGTAAATGCTGCTTTTTTGATCTTTAAATTATTCCATGATTACCTGCCGGGGTCTTGCCTGGACAGGAGAGTGAGTTGCACAAAGTTGGGAGGTCTGAGAGGCAAAAGATATAGCATAGAGACAAAGAGACAATATATATAGACACAAAAAAACAGACACACAAATTTGATGCAAGCTGAAAGGCAGGTTGGTCTACTGCATTGCCTTGCATTACATCCAGCATCTCAGCCAGTATTGCATTACATCCAGCATTGCAAGCAGCCTTACATTCAGTGTTGCATGCAGCATTACATTGCATCCAGCATTGCATGAAGCACTCACATTGCATCAGCCTTTTATTATCTTTTTCCAAGGAGGGATTTTTCACAAAGGGAGGATATAATTATTCAGATAAAATAAAATACAGACTGAAACGTGATTAATCATTCCGAACAGGACACAATGATTCACAGGAACAAATTTTAAAATATACATCATAATTGTCTCAAGGATACTTAACATGCTTTTAGCATTTAATCTCTAATGGGTAAAGGTGAAAAGGATTTAAAAGGCCATCGAAGGCTTAAAGTATACTTTGCAAACAAAAGTTCATGTTTTTGTTTGTGTGCAAGATCTCAGACACCTGGCTTCATTTATCAACTAATAATTCTTTCTTCTTTACTCTTACTATTCCAGGGAAGATGAGAGTCTCAACCTTTCTAAGAAGGTGAGGTCTCGCTTCCTCATTCCTATTCTTCTTTCCGGATTTTGCATCTAAATGGTATATCACATTTCCATATACTTCCAGGAGGAAGGGGAGCATCTGGGTTA
>NW_006408590.1:15533325-15534845 GCF_000296735.1 Chrysochloris asiatica
GGGCTGATGAAAGGAGATGCGGCTAGGTCTCTTGCGATACAATAGTGAATCATTGTTATCAGGACTGATTGTAAGGGCTGGAAATGTAAAGGTAGATGTTTTGTGGCAAGGGAAGAGGAGTGATTAACTTTGTAGTCTAGGAGTGGAGGTCCCTTGGACCATCAAGGGAAAAGAGCGGAGAAGGGAACTCTGCCAAGAGAAGCAGTGATGCCAGAGATGGAGGCAGAGTCTATGACATGGAGAGATAGAGCAGCTGGGGTCTTTAGACCCAGAGAGGGAGAGGGGCTGTGTGCTGACAACCTAGGAGCAGGCTTGCAGGGTATACCCTTTGGTTGGTGAATGATGCATGGAGGGGATTGTAACCATGGCAATGAAATGATACATGATAGGATGAATGTTAAGCTAATGTTCTCCCTTGTAAACTATCACGTGATTCACAATAAAACTTTTTTTTTTTTTTTTAATGTATTCAGGAGTTTTCCATCGTTGTCTATGTTCTGGAATTGTATAATTGGTGTCAGTTGTTCTCTAAATTTGTTGAAAAATTCATCATAAAGATATCTGGACTCAAGACATTTTTTTTTTTTTTGTCAGAAGTTTTTTAATGACTTGATCAGTTTTTTGTTTTGATATGAGTGTGTTCATGTATTCTACTTTACTCTGTGTTAATGTACATAAGTTGCGTTTCTTAGAATTTGTTCATTTCTTCTAGATTTTCAAATTTGTTACAGTGCAATTCTTAACAATTATATTCTGTTATTATCTGTTATATTTCTATTGGTTCTGCTAGGAATTCACTTATATTGTTTCTTATGAATGATTGTACTTGCATAGTCTCCTTTTCTTCTGCTAGATTTTCCAGTGGTTTTCAATTTTGTTAATGCTTTCAGAAACCAACTTTTTGTCTTGTTTAGTCTTCCTATTGTGTTTTCTGTTCTCTCTTTGGTTTATTTCTGATCTAATCTTTACAGTGGGAGTTCTGGTGTGGCGCTGTATGTTAAAGCACGAGATTGCAGAGCCATTTGAATCGCAAGACAGTCGTTCAAGTTCACCAGCTCCTCCTTGAAAACACTACACAAGGACCCTATGAATTGGAGTCAGTTTGACAGCATTTACAACAACTGCAACAGTTTTTAATCAGAGTGTGATACAATTTCCATGTTTGTGTTGTTTTCTTCTTCTGTGTCATCGTTGAGTTTCTCTCTTCATGTTCTGTCTTCATTGAAATTGGTGTATTAAAATCTCCTACTAAGAAAAACTTGGCATCAGGATTGGAGGAAGACTCATTAACAACCTGCAATATGCAGATGATACCATCTTGCTTGCTGAAAGTGAAGATGACTTCAAATATTTACTGATGAAGATCAAAGACCACAGCCTTCAGTATGGATTGCATCTCAATGTCAAGAAAGAGAATATCCTAACTACTTGACCAATAAACAACATACTTATCAACAGAGAAAAGATTGAAGTTGTCAAAAGCTTCATTCTTCTTGGAACAACTATAAACACTCATGGAA
>NW_006408590.1:15535396-15548221 GCF_000296735.1 Chrysochloris asiatica
TCTTTCTTCAATTTTATTAGAGTTTTATTTAGGTATTTGGGGGGGCACGTTCTTAAGAAGCAGAGACACTTATAATAGTTATGTCCTCTTGAAAGTAACAGTTTAATCATCAGATAATGTCTTTTTTTAGCTTATGCGTGTTTTTGCCTTAGAGTACATTTTTTTCAGAAATTAATATTGCCAGTCCTGCTAGCTATTGATTACCATTATGTTGCTATATTTTCATATCCAATGTGATACTCTCTGTCTTGACTAGTGCATTTACTCCATTGACCTTCATTGCAATTATCAATCAGTATGAATTGATTGCTGTCAGTTTGTTGTGTGCCTGTTTAATGATGCTTCTGGTTTCTTTGTTCCACTTAACTTTCTCTGCTGAATTAATTTTGCTGGTGCACTCTTCCACCAATTTCTTCATTGCTATGTTTTAATGTTTACTAAATCTTTACGATTTAATTTTTTCCTGATTTGTTATAACATTATACTAATTTTCTTTGAGGTTAGCCTGTAATTTATTAATTTCTTCCCCCGTTTAAAGCAGTATGGTTTATCTTGAAATCTATTTGACTTCCTCATGATTTGGAAGTTTATTAACCACAATTTTTGCTCCTTTGCTTTGCAGTTGTCTTTATTATAAGTTGATATCTCTGATTCCTTACTTTCAATATTATAGGTGTGTTTTATGTTGGATAGTTTTATATCTGGATTGAATTCTATGTGGTGTTACCATGTATATAAATCTCAGGTTGTCTGCTATTGTTAGTTCTCAGTCCAAAGGACTCCCTTTAGTTTTTTGGCTTTTTTTTTTTTTTTTTTTAAGTTGGCCTGGTTATTAAAAATTCATTTAATTTCTATTTATTTGGAAATGTTCTAATTTAACAGTTGTATATAATGGATAGGTTTCTGGGTATATTATTTTTGGTTGGCAAGTTTTTTTTTTTCTTTCAGAGTTTTATATATGACTACCCATTGTTTTTTTGCATGGTGTCTGCTGATAATTTCAGAGCTGAATCTTACTGGTTCTCCTCTGCAACTAACTTTTCATTTTTCCTAAAATGCTTTCAAGATTCTTTCCTTGTCTCTGATTTTGGAGAGTTTTATTATGATATGTCTTGGTGATTTACTTTAAGGGTCCATCCTACCTGGCTTTCATGCATCTTTTTGAAGGTGCATCTTCTTGCCTTTCATGATGTTAGGACAGTTTTCTTCCAACAACTCAACAATCTTTTATGTACATTTCTTTGTCTATTCCTCGTCTGGAATTGTGATCACCTGTAAACTATTCTTTTTCATGTTATCTTACATGAATATTACTCTTCCGATTTTTTCATTCTTTTTCTGATTGCTTTTCTAGCTTACTAATATTGAAAGATTTATTTTTAAGTTTTCTAATTCAGAATCTGATAGCATAGTGTTTAAAAGTCAGCAGTTCAAAACTACCAGATATTCTATAGAAGAAACAGGAGGCTTTCTGCCTCTGTAAAGATTTGCAGCCTCAGAAACCCCATACAGTGTTGTTATGAATTTGAACTGACTCCCTATCACACCACTACTACCACCACACCACAATGGTTTTGAATCTACTTTTTTACCCTTTCAATGTACTGTCCATTCCAGACATCTTCTTATTAATCTTCTGGTTATGTACTTGCAGATTTTGTATTGTATCCAATCCTTTATCAATTTGTTTGTTTGTTACTTTAGTGATTTCCTGAATTCTTCCTTGTTTTCCTGAAATTTTCTGTCAATAATTTGGAGGTACCTAAATATCATTCTTTCTAAGTTATTTTTCAGTTAGTGCCTTTTCTCTTCAAATATATTTTTGAGCTCTTCCTCTTCATCATTTGTGTGAGCCACTCTATCTTCTTTCTTTATATGAACAGAAATAGTCTGTTACTTCAAGACACTTTGGTGTTGTTATATTTGTATTAAATTGATTATTGAATGTTGGTGTATCCTTAGGTACTCATCAACTTTTCCCTAGTGGGTGAGAGTAAGGTATGGAAGCATATACACCATTCTCTGTTCACCATTCATGTTTAGCATGGGTTTGGTTGATGTTGGTTGATGTTGATCAAGTATACAGTAGCTGGTATTGTCTCTTGTCCAGTGTGTGTGATATAGAGGATATTGTTGTGGCTGGGCTCTATGGGTATGGTTGCTGTCCTCTATTGGGTAAGGCAAGAATAACACACACAAGCATACACACACACACACAAGGGATAAGGAAAACAAACAAACAAACAAGAGCGAAAAAGAAAACAGAAAAGGTAAAAAAGCAGGCAACAACTAGAAAATTAAAATTAAAACGAAAAAGAGGGAGAGGGAAAAAATTAACCATGGAAGAGAAGAGAAAATGAGAGAGACAAAAAGAAGAAAGGAAAATAAGTAAACACAATTAAGGAAAGGCATAAGTAAAAGTGGAAAAGATCAAAGAGTATTAAAGAAAAATCAAGAGAAAAAAAGAAAGAACAGCAGTTGTGAAAGAGAAGCATTAAAAAAAAAGATGAAAAAATTAGAGTGGAGATATTAAGTCTGGGTAGAGAGAAGAAGAAAAGGAAAAGAACAAGCAAGCCAAAACAATGAAAGGAAAAAAAAACGGGTGCAGGTGCCAGAGAAGAGAAAAATCTGGGATCTTCTGCCAGGCAAGACAGGGATGGGACAATGTTATTACAGCTGTAGATGAAGTTCCTGTAGCACTAGGTGTAGTCTGCTGTGGGCAACCAGTCCAGACATATTTCATGCAGACCCCAAAGCAGTTGGAGGATTAGTGTATTTCCATTCCCAAAAGCAGCTATGGATGAGAACTCCTACTAATTTAGGACTGGCTAGAACCAGCTTCGTGGTTCTGGAGTGGGCCACATCTAATTCCAGGTGCCAGGATTGGTGCTGCTAGCTCCCCACACACTTTTATGCATCTTTGACCTCCCAGTGAGCAGGAACTTCATTGTGAGTGTATATGAGTGGGAGTATGCTATGCCTCTGGTCACCGGGGTACTGTGGGGTACAAGACAAATTTTGCAACTTTCTATCTCTCAATAAGTGGTATACCCTTTGCACCACCAACCACCCTCTTGCTTTTAGTATGAAAGTTCAAAATGCCATGACTGGCAAGCCAGCACAGATCACCTGTCTCCCCCTTGCCCCCCACCCGCACATATGTGTCTGTTAAACTGTTTCTCCTAGTTACAGCTAGTCCAAGGCATTGCAGGTTTGGAGGCAGGTTTACCTGAATTCTGGTGCTAGAGTTAATGCAGATAGCTCTGTCCTCTTTGATGGGGGTCACACCTGAAGTACGTCCCTGTGTGACTCTTTGCAAGTTTCCCTCAGAATGTACATGGGTGGGGTTGTCATGCCTGTGGTCACTAGGGGAGTGTGAACAACAACAACAAAATCACATGTTTATCTCCATGAGTCACTTATATGTTTCTGCAATGTCAACATGCTGTCTTGTCTCGGAAGCAGCTCACAAAAACTTTTAAGTAGCATTGCAACATCTACTCAACTGGCACAGGTCATTTATCTTCTGATTGGCCACATCTGTACAACTTTCTATCCTGGTAAACAGCTCAGGTTCCAGGTATACCATCTGCATTTGTTTCATTTGGTTGTCCACATCTTTGTAGTTGTAGTTATAAGGTGCCATCGAGTCGGTACCAACTCATAGTGACCCTCTGTACAACAGAACGAAACACAGCCTGGTCCTGGGCCAACCTCACAATTATTGCCACGCTTGAGCCCATTGATGCTACCACTTTGCCAATCCATCTCACTGGGGATCTTCCTCTTTTTCTTTAACCCTCCACCTTACCAAACATGATATCCTTCTCCAGTGACTGGTCCCTCCTGATGATATTTCTGAAGTATGAAAGATGACGTTTGGCCATTCTGACTTCCAAGGAGCATTCTGGCTGCACTTCTTCCAACACAGATCTGTTGGTTCTTTTGGCAGCCTGTGGCACTTGCAATATTCTCCTTCAACACCATAACTCAAAAGCATCAATTCTTCTATGGTCTTGCTTATCTTTGTAGTAGAGGGTCTTTATTAGCCTGACTGCCATGTTGCTGCCTCTAACATTGCTTTTTCTTTTCCTCATACAGTTTTTGTAATTCATAGTGGGAAACAAAGATTGGAGAAGGAGAATGGCTAGCTTATATTTTCTTGCTGAATCTTCTCTGTCCTACTCCTGCTGTTTATGACCCAGCAGGGTAAAAAACGGAAAGAAACAGGATGAGAAAAAGGAAGGGAATTCCTTGGCTAATCTAGCTGTAATTATTTTTCTGCTATTTCGTTCTGCTGTGCATAAGGTCACTATGGGTCAGTACCAACTCGATGGCACCTAACAACAACAACATTTAGATATGGCATTGGAAGCAGACAAGGCCCAGTCAGTGGTAATATTCTCACTGTGTATCTGTCACAATTCCTGGCAAGTGTACCTCATGAACAGCTACCACCCAACTGCCAATGGGATATAACTTTGTCAAAACTTCCAGACAAAGATGGAACAGGAAGAAGAACTTGGCTGCTTCCAAAATTCAGCCAATGAAAATCTTATAGTTTGATCATGGTAATGGTACATGACAGGGAAGCGTTTCATTTCACTGTGCATGAACTGCCATATGTCATGGATCACCTCAAGCATCAACAACAACAAATACAGCAGAGATACGATAATTTACTTTGACTGAATTCCTTCCGGATCTCAAGCAGAAACCTCCAACAGAAATTTTCTTGATGTAAGCAATGCCTTCTTCTATAGACTATATGTCAAACAAACCTTCCCTTCATATTTTCTATAGTTAGGTCTTTGACTGCTGTGCTGGGACTGGTTTATATTGGCTAGTAAGGGTCAGTAGTGCACATCTCTTCCTAATGCTATGTTCTGTCATGCCATGTTGAAATCTTGAAATTACCCATGGTAGGAGTGCTTACATGTAGAAACTGGCAAATTCTACAAATCCATGCTTCTTTATTGTTGTTTTTTTTTTTTTCCCCCAAACAACCAATTCTAGCATGCCAATAAAAGTAATCATTTTACATCAATTTCTTTTTACGATGATTCAGGATAACCATCTTGAAGTCCAGGCCTGACTCTAAAAGTTACTCTTGTCTTATTTTCTGTGAAACAGTATCTTGGTCTTTCAGAATCTTCTTTCTTTCTCTCTCCCTCTTGATTTGATTCTCTCATTTTCTATCCCTTTTTGATCTATGTCTGCTCTAGTCAGCTTTTCATTTTTATATTTAAGAAAATTTCAGACACCAGTGCCTGAATTCCTGAAATTTCAATGGGTATAAGCTTAGCTCACAGAAAACACTATTCATTAAGTTTCCTTGGTTCTCATTCTTGGTCTTTTCATCCACTCTTTATTGTCTTAGAATTGTTAAGGATCTTGTTAATGGTACCATAATTAGTTATTTATTCTCTTCATATGCCAGTATGTATGGCCTATAATATCCTTTCTGTAGGATATAACAAGATTAAGCACTCATTACAACTGCTCTAAAATTTTCCAACACATCCACATGCACATTTAGAACAGAATTAAAAGAAACATTTAAAAGTTTCATAAAGGAGTTGTTAAGAGTTTTAAGTTGTATTTTTTTGTGGGGCATAACATCTACACTTTAGAGTGTTACTATGTCCCAGGTACAACCCTATGGTATGTTGTTGTTGTTAAGTGCCATTGGGTCGATTCCGACCCATAACGACCCTGTATAAGGATTCCAAGGAGTAGCTAGTGAACTTAAACCACTGACCTTGCAGTTCAAATGACTTTGCAGTTTGACTCATTAGCCCACAGCACCACACCAGGAGTCCTATGTATCTCCTATTGTTTAAAGATGTGGTAACTGAAGTGTTTGTTGTTGTTGTTGTTGTTAGGTGCCATGGAGTTGGTACCAACTCATAGCAACCTTATGCACAGCAGATCAAAACACTGCCAGATCCTGGGCCGACCTCACTACTGTTGCCACACTTGACTCCATCAATTGCTGCCACTTGGCCAATCCTGAAGTGAAAAAAAGAAAATCACCTGAATTAAAATTAGGAGTAGCCATGAAGGGGCAAATAGCAGAACACAAATGTTTCAGCTACATTCTACCATTATCTGCTGCCACTGAGTTCATTCTAACTCATAAAGAACCCTAGAAAGTGTTTCTGAAATTATAAATCTTTATGGGAGCAGAAAGCCCCACGTTAATCTTCTGGAGTATCTCATAGGTTTGAACGGTTCACCTTGTAGTTGGCAGCCCAATAGCTAACACACAGTGCTACCAAGGCTCCCACAGTACTAGCATGGCTCATTTTCAACTGTATTGCTTGCGTTCAAATTTTTAATCCACTTGTTAACTATATGCTCTTGCAAATGTTTCTTGACCTTGTTGTTGTCAGGTGCCACCAAGTCGGAACCAACTCATAGCGACCCCATGCACAGCAGAACGAAACAATGTCCGATCCTGGGCCAATCTCACTACCGCTGCCACACTTGAGTCCATCAATGATGCCACCTGGCTGATCCATCTCATTGGGGGTCTTCCTCTTTTTATCTGACCCTCCACCTTACCCAGCATGACATCCTTCTCCAGCGACTGTTCTCTCCGGACAATGTGTCCAAAGTAGGAGAGACAAAGCTTAGCCATCTTGGCCTCCAAGGAGCACTCTGGTTGTACTTCTTCCAAAACAGATCTTGACCTTACTTTTCTTATAAATACAGGATAAAATCATATCCACCTTATAATATGGTTGCAAAGACAGACAGATTGTGTCCACAGCATTATTGCAGTCCCTGAGTGGGGCAAATGTTTAATGAGTTAGGCTGCTAACAAAGATTACTGGTTTGGGTCTACCCAGAAGTGCTCTGGAAGAAGGGACTGATTAACTAATTTTGGAAAAAATCAATACTGAAAATCCTATGGAACACAGTTCTATTCAGACACACAGGGTGTCTCCATGAGTTGGAATTGAGTTACCAGAACTGAAAAGACATTATAAAACATGAAATAATTTCATGCTATAACAACAATTTGGAAGTGGTGATGGGATATAGAAGACAATATATTGCTGGTCATTTCAACTAAACACCCCAGAAAAGTTTGGCGTCTTATAATGCCACACATGGGGTTCAGATTCCCAAATTTTTAGATTTTGTCCCCATCTTTGGCTTCATATTTACCTAGAAACATCCAGATATATGAAAACCAAACATGTGTTTGTAACATGATTAGTAAGTCAATTTGTAACTAAATTTATAAAGGGATATTCTACTTTATTTCTACTCATTTCTTATTTAAGTTTACTTAAAGAATATTTTGGAAAGTTCTTGGCTTATTTCAAAATGTTTAGCACAAAACTGGACTTTAATATCACCTTTAAGCTTGTGGTTCATATTTGAGTTAAAGCACAAGCAACATTATCACCAATCATTGCACTTCATTTTTTTAATATTTAGAAAACACATTTCTAATGAGTTAAAAGTGCTAATTCAGACATCATGGCCAACACAGAAATCTATTCTGGTTGCATTTATCTTTATGTCATTAGTAGACTATAGTTGTGGGAAAAAATTACATGACTCATGAAAAACAAATATCATATCATTTAAAATTAACATTTAGCTGACCTAGAACTGAAAAATAACCAAGAATTCTTATCATAAACTACAGTAAAACTAAAAACAATTTTGTTTTTGAACTTTGTCTTTTTCTCCAGGAATTAATAGATCCCTTAATATCTCTTTCAAAATTTCATAATAAGCTATTTCTTTAATGATAATTTTGTTTTATTTATCTGTGCAGTCCACAAATACTAATAAAAAATAAAAGATTTTGTTTTTTAGTGTGCAAACCAACTGAAGACACAATTTGGAGGTTTGTAATTAGACCCTAAGATTGATAATATCCAAAATTAAACATCTTCAAGGAAAGAAATTTTTTAACTTTCACAATAATAATTTTAAACTTGGCTCACTTCTTGGGTTAGCACTGAATTAAGACTGAATTCTGATTTGTCTAATTTTATTTTCACCACTAGTAACTGAGTTTTTGAGGACAGAGGGTGTTTTTTATTCATATTTTGAATTCAGTGAAAAATAAGGATAGTTACAATTATTGAACAATTTATACTGCCCATGTTATTTACTTTTTACAACAATATTAGAAAATTTTCAAATGAAATATTTCAAATGAACAATTTATACTGCCCATGTTACTTAATTTTTATGACAATATTAGAAAAATTTCAAATGAAATATTTCAAATGAAACAACTGAAATTAAGAAAATTTAACATAGCTCTTTAAAGGTTGCAAAGCTATTTGTTGAAGAAACACTTCTTAAACTCAGATCTGTTAAACTACATGTGTTTCTCGTGTTTTACTATTCACAGATAAATTGCACTCAAAAGGTACATACTGAATAAATTAATGCATTTTAAAGAGGCTGGAATACAAGATTATGATTAGGAACATTGTGATATGAAAGAACCTCAGTTTGTTTTACTAGAGTCAGGGAAGTCAAACAGCCACTCAATTAAGTATCAACTAATGCTTTTTCCCAAACTATCAAAAAACTATAAGTATAGTAATGATTTGTGATTCTTAAAATATGAAGTTTAGTTTTGTTGTATATATTATTTATTTATACTTAACAATTAAGAATCTAACACAATGATTCTTAACCTGAGGCAGAATATTTGATAACACTTTAGGTAGACTGTGAACATGCTAATATTTCCCTTATGATAGTGTCTATGCTTTTTTTTGAAAAATATAGACTTTGTGCAAGTGGATATTTATATAGTTCAAGCATTGTAATATTCCTTTATAAATCTGAAGGAAATTCTTTGTTGTTGTCATTCTGTGTTTCCTTGCCCAAAAGAAAATCACTTATTGGTTATTTACAGGAAAAAAAAAAAATCCAAAATTGGAAAATACTTTAGAAAATGTGAATTGAAGTGTTCTCTAAGTAATCAGAACCAATGAGATAGATGATGAATGGACAGATGATATAAAGGTGGATAGATAGATAGATGATAGAAAAGTGGGCAGAATGGTAGGTGGAGAGATGAATGGATAGATAGATTGGTAAACTAAAGCAATTGGCTTATGTAATTGTGGAATTATGGCAATTCTGAATCACTATGTCAGGGGATATAATGGAGACTTCTCGTAGTTGCTTCTCAAAATAATTGTCAGGTGAGAGGCTAAAGTGTCCTGAAGTCTAATGTCTCAAAATCATAAGTCAGTTCTAAAGAAGAATGAAGACTGAGTTAGTTCTGCCAAAAAAAATGTCTGCTTGTTGCACTTTACATACACCCCAGGGAAAGCCTCCTTTTTGTTTCTAAGGCCTTCAACTGATTGATTAGCCCCACCCATACTATGGAGATTAATCTGCTTTACTTAAAACTAACTGACTTAATCGTGTAACTACGTCATAATTGCATCTAGAATAAACAACTGAACTCCATAACCTAGCCAAGGTGATACAAAAAATTAACCATAGCAATATGGAAATGCATTTTCCAAGGATCTAAAATATTTTGGAATTCTCCCAAGATGTGAGTAACACATTATTAAACTCTCTTTTTTGATATAACATCAGTTGGTATATAACCACAATAATAAAAATATCAATTGGAAATCAATATTTCCTGTAATCATAACTGTTTACCTTCTTAATCCCTTTATCCTCATATGAAAAGTAAAGTAGTTGGCACACATGAATTGTAAATAGTCTTGAAATTAATAGAGCAATGGCCATAACCCATAAATATGTCACTGAATCAAAATAACTTTTTTGTTAATGGAGTAAAGTCCATGGGAGTAAACCCCTCGGTACCTTCATTTGCTGATGGGGCACAAGTCTAAATGAAGAGAAACAGCAGTAAACATCCATTAATAATTGGAATATGAAATGTACAAAGTATGAATCTAGGAAAATTAGAAATCATCAAAAATGAAATGGAATGCATAAACATTGATATCTTAGGCATTAGTGAGTTGAAATGGACTGGTATTGGCCATTTTGAATCTGACAACCACATGGTTTACTATGCCAGGAATGACAACTTGAAGAGCAATGGTGTTGCATTCATTGTCAAAAAGAACATGTCAAGATGAGTCATGAAGTACAATGTTATCTGTAATAGGATAATATCCATACGCCTACAGGGAAGACCAGTTAATACCACTATTATTCAAATGTATGCACCAACTACTAAAGCCAGTGAGGATGAAACAGAAGAATTCTATCAATTTCTTCAATCTAAAAGTGATCAAACATGCAATCAAGTTGTACTGGTCATGACTGGATATTGGAACGCAGAGGCTGGGAACAAAGAGCATCAGTAGTTGGAAAACATGGGCTTGGTGATAGAAATGATGCTGGAGATGGTATGATAGAATTCTGCAAAAAAACAAAACAAAACAGTGATTTGTTCATTTCAAATACCTTCTCAAGACAGCATAAGAGACAATTATACACATGGACTTTGCCAGGTGGAATACATAGAAATCAAATTGACTACATCTGTAGGAAGAGACAATGGAAAAGCTCCATATCATCAGTGAAAACAAGGCCAGGGGTAGATTGTGGAACAGACCATCATTTGCTCATATGCAAATTCAAATTGAAGCTGAAGAAAATGAAAACAAATCCATGATAGCCAAAATATGGCTTTGAATATATCTCAGCTGAATGTAGAGATCATCTGAAGAACAGCTTTGATATATTAAACACTAAAGACCAAAGGCCAGAAGGGTTGTGGTATGACATCAAGAACATCGTATAGGTAGAAAGTAAAAAGTCATTAAAAACACAAAAAAGAAGGAAAAGGTCAAAATGGATATCAGAAGAGACACTGAAATTGCTCTCCAGTGTAGAGATGCTAAAGCAAATGGAAGAAATAAGAAGGTACAAGAAGTGAATAGAATGTTTCAAAGATCAGCTTGAAAATATAAAGACAAGTATTACAACAAAATGTGTAAAGATTTGGAATCAGAAAACCAAAAGGGAAGAACACGCTCAGCATTTCTCAAGCTGGGGGAACTGAAGAAAAAGTTCAAGTCTCAACTTTAGTTATTGAAGGATTCTCTGGGCAAATTATTGAATGATGCAGAAAGCATCAAAAGAAGATGAAAGGAAACACAGTCATGGTACCAAAAGGAAATGGTTCATGTTCAACTGTTCTAAGAGGTAACATATGATCAAGAGCCAATGATACTGAAGGAGGAAGTCAGGTGGGTTGAAGGAATTGGCAAAGAACATTGCAGCAGGAATTGATGGGATAAAAATTGAAATCTTTCAAGAAAGTGAGGCAGCACAGGATACACTAACTCATCTCTGCCAAGAAATTTAGAAGACAGCTATCTGGCTGACTGATTGGAATAGATCCATATTTTTGCCCATTCCAAAGAGAGGTGACCCAGTGGAAGGCAGAAATCATTGGACAATCTCTTTGATATCCCATATGAGTAAAGTTTTACTAAAAGTAATACAGAAATGGCTGAAAGCATACATTGACAGAGAACTTCCTGAAGTTCAAGCCAGATTCAGAAGAGGCCATGGAATGAGGGATATCATTGCTGATGTCTGATGGATCTTGGCTGAAAGCAGAGAATACCAGAAAGATGTTTACCTGTGCTTTATTGACTATGCAAAGGCTTTTGATTGTGTGGATCATGACAAGCTATGGACAACATCGTGAAGCATGAGTAGTCCGGAACACTTGATTGTGCTCATGAGGAATCTGTACATGGATCAAGAGGCAGTTGTTCGAACAGAACATGGGAACACCGAATGGTTTTAAATTAAGAAAGGTGTGTAACAGGGTTGTATTCTATCACCATGCTTATCCAATCTGTATGCTAAGCAAATAATCTGAGAAGCTGAGTTATATGAAGGAAAACATGGCATCAGGATTGGAAGAAGACTCATTAACAACCTGTGATATGTAGATGATACAACCTTGCTTGCTGAAAGTGAAGAAGATTTAAAATATTTACTGATGAAGATCAAAGAGCACAGCCTTCAGGATGGATTTCATCTCAATGTAAAGAAAACAAAAATCCTCACCATTGGACCAATAAACAACATTCTTATCAACAGTGAAAAAAATTGAAGTTGCCAAGGACTTCATTCTTCTTGGATCAGCTATCAACACTCATGACAGCAGCAGTCACGAGATCAAACGACATATTGCATTAGGAAAATCTGACACACAAGACCTTTTTAAAGTGTTGAAGAGCAAGGATGTCATCTTGAAGACTAAGGTGTGCCTGACCCAAGCCATGATATTTTCAATAACCTCATATGCATGTGAAAACTAGACAGTGAATAAGGAAGACCATAGGAGAATTGAGTTTTTTAAGTTATGATGTTGGAGGAGAATATTGAAAGTGCCAAAAGGTCACTATGAGTAGGTACTGACTCGATGGCACCTAAAAACAGCAACAACATCATTCAAATACGTAATTTCTTTCAACAGATTTTGGTGAAAAATGAAGAAACAATATCATCCTTGCCATTTTTTTTCTGATACTTTCCTAACTCTTAAAGTATATTTTATATTTATAAGTTAACAAAATTCTGGTTGTTGTTAGGTGCCATCAAGTTGATACCGACTCATAGCAACCTTATGCACAGCAGAGCCAGTTGGCCTTATGCACAGTTGGCCAATCCTGGGCCAACCTCACTATTGTTGCTATGCTTGAACAATCTTCTTAGTTCCATTAAAAGACAAAAATAAAAAAAAAACTTGAGTATTTTTCAATGGACATAATTTGAAAATATATGTATACAGCTGTTATTGTTCTTGTGTGTTGACAA
>NW_006408590.1:15548795-15550162 GCF_000296735.1 Chrysochloris asiatica
ATCCTGATCCCCATCCAGAATCTTCTGAGGTGAGACATTCCCACTAGAAAGGGCAAGCAGACTGGCCTGAAACAACTAGAGTGACAGAGGTTACATCTTCAACGAAAGATCAGCAGGAAAAACCCCAAACAAAAATGGCAATCTGATTGGCTACTGCAAGAATAAGCAAGTTGTTCACCGGAACGCCATCAAGGCTAGCAATCAAGTACCTTCAGGACAAACCCCCCTCCTAGACTGTACTGAAACTCATTTTAAATTTAAAAAATGACAGTATTCTCTTTGTTTGCTTAATTTATTTAGCAGGACTTGGTTGTTGCTGTTGTTCAGTGTTATCAAGTTGGTTCTGACTAATAGTGAGTGACTCTGCATAGGCTTTCAAGAAGTGGCTGGTGTATTTGAACTGCCAACTTTGCAATTAGCAGTACAGTGCTTATTCTACAATGCCACAACCAGGAGTTGGTTAGACATTTAGTATAATCATTATCTATGTAATTATTATCAACCTTGTCTTACTTCGCTTAGCTACCTCATATGTTAAATGTTAGAAATATAGTCACGAGGAGAACTTCAGTCCTTCAGGTTAAACTAAATAACTTTTTCCATTTCTATGATTGGATAAAATTTAGACAAATGAACAGTTTGAGTATTTAAAAGTACTTGTTGTCATTGTTAAGTGCTGTCGAGTTGGTTCCAACCCATAACGTCCCTGTATAGGGCTCCCAAGGAGTGGCTGGTGAATTTGAACTGCCGACCTTGAGGTTCAAACCAACTTTGCAGTCCAGTGTTTCAACTCACGTCCTATAGTAGGGGGAAGTGATCCTGGAGTTGTGCATGGTACCTGTCTTCTAAGATTTCAAAGTCAAATGAAGAAGACAGGATACCATAGAAATACAGTAGAATGGAACAATATTTTTATGGAAATACGTACTAACAACTAAAGACCATAATAGTGAAATGATTAACAGATTAACAGGTAGGGATTAAATTTGGGACATGTTATCAGGAGAAACCAGTCCTTGCAGAAAGGCATTATGTTTGGTAAATTTGAAGGTCAATGTAAAAAGAGGAAATCTCTCAACTAAATGACTTGACAGAGCGGCTCTAGCAATGAGTTCAAACAATTGTAAGGATGGCACATGACCAGGTAGTGTTTCCTTCTATTGTTCATAGGGGTCACTTTGAGTTGGAGCCAACTTGAAGGTACCCAACACCACTAACAGAAACAGGGATTAAATATTAAATGGGACTTTTGAAATGTGTTGAAAAATTAAACGTGACCCTAAGCAAAGTAAAGAAGGAATCACATTCCAGGCAAAGATTGTTGTTGTTGCTAACTGCCATCAAATCAATTCCGACCCATAGTAACC
>NW_006408590.1:15551077-15553535 GCF_000296735.1 Chrysochloris asiatica
ATAAATAATAACACGGCTAGTGGCTATCATATTGGAGAATATATCTCTAATATAAACATATATGAAGTAATGGCTAAAAAGAATTGAAACCTTTAAATTGTGAATTAGGTAAAGAATATTGAATGGACTGCCAGAGACTAGCCAAATCTGTGTGAAAAATTACAGCAAGAATGCTGCTTAGAAGTGAGGACAGTGAGAAATCATCTCACACACTTTGTACATATAATCAAGGACCAGTCCCTGGAGAAGGGCATGATGCTTGATAAATAGAGGGTCAGCAAAAAAGAGGAACATCTTCAATGAGATGGTTTGACACAGTGGTTGCAACAATGAGCTCAAAAACAGGAATGATTGTGAGGATGGTGAATGACCAGGAAGCACTTTGATCAGTTGCATATAGGTTCAATATGAGACAGAACTGACTTGATGACACTTAACAACAACATGGATTGGAAGTGACTCAACTGTACTCAACAATAACAACAACAAGAAAACATCACGTCTGTTATAGTCAGGTTTCAAATACTAAGATTGCAATATACTGCTCCAATTTTTTATCAAATAAAAATTATTGAGCATATTTTCATATTGATTATATTGGTTTCATGAGTCAGAAAACCAGATGCTATATGCATAATCAAAAGAAAAGAGATTTAATTGGCTCATACAACTGATAGCTCCAGGAGTAGCATCAACATAAGGTGCATTCTGATTAGAACACAAAAGATATCACTACAACTACTTTCATTTTCTCTCTATTCCACTTAGTATATTTTGGCCATAGCATTTCATCATATCTTGCTAAATTCAAGGCTATAGGAAAGAGCCTCTACTAATCAGAAATCTCATTAAAAGTCTGAATTCACTTAACTGGTTCTCATGGAGTTAGTTAATTTCTGACTTTTGAACTACTTAAATCAAAGTTTTTGTATCACCTGATGACGTTACTCAAACAATATGGGTTGAGGAGGAGAACTCTCTGTAAGGGTGATTTTTAGAGGAAAATCTGGCAGACTTATCAAAACTAAACAACAACAAAACAAGGTTTGGCATGGGTAAGAAATAGAGTTTGGGTAAACAGAAGAAAAATAAAATCAAAACAGGCATGAGGTCATAAAGCTTCTTAGAGACAAGAGCTCACTTTCAATTAAGAAAAATAAAAATTCTACTCTGGGAAATTTGGGATAGATGAATATTTTTAAAGTGCTCTCTCTCTCTCTCTCATTTTTTTTGGAGAAATACTTTCGTACTTATAGAAGATTTGAAAGGAGAGAGTTCCCATTACCCTATGCCTGACTTGTCCAGTGTTAATATCTTTCATAATCAAAATTAAGAAATTTACATTGGTCCATAACTATTAATTAATTATAGAGTTTATTCCAATTTTCCTCACAAATGTCCTTCTACCTGTTTCACGATTCAATCCAGGATTCCACTTTTCAGTGTCATCATATCTTCTTGGACTCCTCCATACTGTGACAATTACTTTGCCATTCTTGTTTTTTTTATGACATTAACATGTTGTAGAAAACCAAAAGGGAAGAACACAGTCATTTCTCAAGCTGAGGGAACTGGAGAAAAAAAATCAAGCCTCAACTTTTGTTATTGAAGGATTCTTTGGACAAATTATTGCATGATGCAGAAAGCACAAAACGTAGATGGAAGGAATATGCAGAGTCACTGTACCAAAAGGAAATGGTTGATGTTCAACCATTTCAAGAGGTAGCATGTGATCAAGAGTCAATAATACTTAAGGAAGAAGATTAAGGTACATTGAAGTCATAGGCAAAGAACAAGGCAACAGGAATTGATGGAGTACAAATTAAAATCTTCCAACAAAGTGAGGTGGCATAGGAGGCACTCACTCATCTATGCCAAGAAATTTGGAAGACAATTATCTGGCCAACTGATTGCAAGAGATTCAAATTGTGCCCATTCCAAAGAGAGGTGACCCAACAGAATGTGGAAATCATTGGATAATATCTTTGATATCCCATGTCAGTAAAATTTTACTAAATGTAATACAGAAATGGCTGCAACCATACCTTGACAGAGAACTTCCATAGATTCAAGCCGGATTCAAAGAGAATGTATGATATCATTGCTGATGCCAGATAGATGTTGGCTAAAATCAGAGAATATCAGAAAGATGTTTACCTGTGCTTTATTAACTATGCAAAGGCTTCTGATTGTGTGGCTCATGACAAACTATGGACAACATTGAGAAGTATGAGTATTCCAGATCACTTAATCGTGCTCATGAGGAACTTGTACATAGACCAAGAGGCAGTTGTTCACACAGAACATGGGAACACTGAATAGTTTAAAATTAAGAAAGGTGGGCAACAATGTTATATTCTTTCACCATACTTATTTAACCTGTATGCTGAGCAAATAATCTTAGAAGCTGGGTTATATGAAGAAAAATGTGACATCAGGATTGGAGGAAGACTCATTA
>NW_006408590.1:15554329-15555916 GCF_000296735.1 Chrysochloris asiatica
TCTCTGAGTGTGTGATGTTTTCCCATTAGAAAGATATTTTGGAATTTGAAGAAGTATACTTCAGTACAGTGAATTATTGAATGTCTCTTCTAGACATTGTCTTTGTAAACTCCCACCAAATCAGTTTTTCCCTGACAAGTCTGCGTAAGAGAATTGGGAGAAGATGCTTACAGGATTATGGTTCAATTATGAGTGGTTAACAGCGTTAATTGTCTTTGTGAAAATCTGGAACTCTAACAGGTATAATATGAACCATCTGGGAAACAGGAATGGGGGGAATTTAATTAACATCATATAAGGACCAGAAGTGGAGTGTGTACTATGTACCCTGGGATCTCTGTGATTATATCTCCTGGACCCAGGGCAGAAAGCTGTGATACCACAAAGTGGCAGAAGAGCAGCCGTAGCAAAACCAAGGGACAGAACAACAGAGCAGTGGGCTTTCCAATTATGGTGTAAATAAAGCTGAGGATTTCGGATAGGAAGGAGGCTTACTTGCAGAGTGGGGTGCTTCCAGGAACTCATTTAAGGGAACTAGGTTTACCAACCCATGAAACTAGAGCCTTCTGCCTTCAGGCTGAGGTTTATGATGGAGTTAGCTGTCCTGTATACATTTATTAACAGTCCTAAAAGAAGTTTGTATTATTGCCTAGACAAAAGAGATCTGATTGTGGTCACTGCTGTGGAAAAGCTGTCCTGATTGGAATAATTCTGCCCTGGGCATTTTTTACCATGATTGGTAACCTGTTACCTTCCCTAATAAATCCAGTAACAGTGAGTATGGTGTCTGAGTTCTGTGTGGTCATTGTAATACATTCGAGAACTCACCTAATTAGACAGTACTGTGTCTGAGATGGTTTGGTGCCAATTTTTGTATATACTAAAGTGCATATGGTACTGGAGGTGCTGCTGATAAGCATTGGATGGATAACCACAGGGTTGACAGTTCAAGCCCCCCAGTCTCTGTGAAAAAAGATGTAGCTGCTACTGTAAAAATTTACAACCTTGGAAACTCTTTACAGGGTTACTAGGATTCAGAACTGACTTGATGGCACCTAAGAGCAACATACCACAGAGGAAATAAACCACATCTGGAGCTGTGGGTTAATGCTCTGGACTTCAAAGTCAGTTTGAATGGCAAAGTGGGTGGTTCAAGGCAACCAGTTGCTCCTGAGAAATCCTATACAGGGTCACTATGGGTCAGAACCAACTCAACAGCATTCAACAGCAACATATCATATATTGTTTTTGTTTCATCATATCAGGGTGTATATGACATCAACATTATTTATTACTGATAATCTTAACTTTTATCATTTGATTAAGGTGGTATCTGTCAGATTTGTCCATGAAAAATGCCATTTTCCCCCAGGATCAGGCCATGTTTCATTCTGCTGTGCACAATGGTACTATGGGTCGGTACCAACTCGATGGCACCCAACAACAATAATACTCAATTAGGATAAGTAAAAATGTATTGCAACAGTAAAGTTTATACATGCACAAGCATTTCCAAACAAAACATGTTTAAACATGCCTCTATGATCAATGTATGGCTGCAGCAAATTCTCTCATTGTTAAGTGCTG
>NW_006408590.1:15556791-15560792 GCF_000296735.1 Chrysochloris asiatica
CAATAGTGAGGTTGGCCCAGGATCGGACATTGTTTCATTCTGCTGTGCATGGGGTCACTATGAGTTGGTTCCAACTCGATGGCACCTGAAAACAACAACAACAACCACAGGTCAACAGTTCAAACCCAACAGCTGTTCTTCAGAAACCATATACAGAGTCTCTATGAGTCAGAACTCACTCAATGGTACTTAATGACAAAACAACAGTCAATAGGATGGACATTAAGTTTTACCTCCAGGAGAAATACATATCAAAACATTTGTGGTTATGTGTTAAAACAAATACATTATTGTTGTTAGGTGTCAGCATATCAGTGGCTCTTTGCACAAATGAACAAAACACTGCCTAGTCTTATGTATTCCTCACAATTGTTATGTTTGAGTCTACTGTTGCTTCCACTGTGTTAATCCATCTTTTTGAGGGTCCTCTTTTTTCTTTGCTGACCCTCCACTTTACCAAGCATAATATCCTTTAGGGACAGTTCCCTTCTAACTACATGCCCAAAAGACAAGAGATAAAGTATCACCATGCTGACTTCCAAAAACATTCTGACTGTACTTTGTCCAAGATATTTTGTTTGTTCTTCTAGCAGCCCACAATATTTTCAATATTCTTCCTCAATACCATAATTCAAAGACATCCATTCTTCTACAGTCTTCCTTATTCATTTTCTAACTCCCACATGCATATGAGACCACTGAAAATTCTATGGCTGTGTCAGACTCACCTTAATCCTCAAAACTGACACCTTTGTTCTTTAATACTCTAAAGAAGTTTTTTGTAGTAAATTTTCCAATTAAAATCCATCATTTGATTTCTTTGAGTGCTACTTCCATGAGCATTGGTTATGGGTACAAAAAAAATGAACTGTTTGCTAATTTCAGTCTTTTTTCCATTTATCATAACAATAAATGTTATTTATTGTACCTTTTGTGAAGATTTTTCTGTTTTAACATTGAGGTATAATCTTCATCAATAAATATCTTAAATCCTCTTTGCTTTTAGAAAGCAAGCATGTGCATTCTGCATATTTCAGGTTGTTAATGAGTCTTCCTTCAATCCTGATACCACATTCTTCTTCATATAATCCAGTTTCTTGGATTATTTCTCCCCATACAGATCCAATAAGCACAATGAAAGGATATAGCCCTGGCCCACACCTTTCCTGTTTAAAACATCCAGTATTCCCTTGTTCTCTTTGTATAACTATGTCTTGGTCAATGACAAGTTTCTAATGAGCACAGTTAAGTAAGTGTTTTGGAATTCCCATTCTTCACATTGTTAATCATACTGTGCTTTGAGCCACAAAGTTGAATGCCTTTGTTTAGTCAAGAACAAGCATTTGTTTGTTTGTTTGTTATTCTCTGTTTTCAGCCAAAATTCAATGACATCTCTTCTTCCACCTGATACTCATTTGTTAGTTTGTCATACTGTGGTGGCTTGCGTGTTGTTGTGATAATGGAAAATATGCAACCAGTATTTAAGTACCAGCAGGGTCACCCTTGATGAACTGGTTTCAGAGGAGCTTCCAGATTAAGACAGACTAGTAAATAGGAGAGATAGACTATTTCTGAAAATGCAGCCACTGAAAACCTTATGAATAGCAGCAGGACACTGTTAGATACAGTGCTAGAAGATGGAAACATTATGAACAACGCCAGAAATACCATATGGCCCAGCAATCCCTCTACTCAGTGTATATCCTCATGAAATAATTGCTGAGATATGAATAGATACATGTATATCCATATTCATCACAGTACTATTCATATTAGCAAAGAGATATAGAAAGCCTAAATGCCCATCAGTGGAAAAATGAATCAATAAACTTTAATACACACTGTGAATAAGGAAGAACTTCAAAGAATTGATGCTTTTGAGTTATGTTGTTAGAGAAGAATATTTAAAGTGTCATGGACAGCCAAAATAACCAACAGATTGTAGGCCAAACTTTGTCTCTCATACTTTGGACATTTTGTCAGGATGGACCAGTCACTGGAGAAGGATATCATGTTTGATAAGGTGGAGGGTCAGAGAAAAAGAGGAAGACCCCCAACGAGATGGATTGGCCAAGTGGCAGCATCTATGGACTCAAGCATGGCAACCGTAATAAGGCTGGTCCAGGATCAGGCAGTGTTTCATTTTGCTGTGCATATGGTCGCTATGAGTTGGTACTGACTCGATGGCACCTAACAACAACAACAATGTTATGGTACCAAAGGAGTCCTGGTACGGCACTGTGGGTTAATGTGCTGTAATACAAGGTAGATTTGAAATGGAAGCTAAGTGGCTCAAGCTCCCAATTTGTTCCTTGAAAACCCTACACAGGATCGCTATGGGTTGGAACTGACTCGATGGCACTTCACAACAACAACATGTTAGGTAAAAGTCAATTTGAACCACAAGGTTGGTGGTTCAAGCTCACCAGCTGCTGTTTGGAAACCCTATACAGGGAATCTATGGATCAGAACAAATTCTATGACACTTAACAACAACATTACACAATGGTATGCATGTTAAAGAATAGTGATGAATCTGAAAACAGCTCTTTTCCAGTCATAAATTGAGTGACTTCCAACTCAAGGGACTCATCTTCAGTGTTTCAACTCTGAATAAAGCAATTACAGTTCTGAATCAATGATAATTTTTAGAATTTTTCTATCACACATTAAATATTTTTAAAACTTGCTTAAATAATGGCATTGTGTGATTACATCTTGTACTATACTTGCACTTTTGAATAATATGAAAAAAGGAAACATGAATCAAACCATTCATTACTTACTTAAGTACTTACTGTTGGGCACTATGCTTTTATTCCATTAATGAGCTGAAGTCAAAATAGCTGTATTCAAGAAATGTGTTTTTTTTTTTTTTTTTTAGATCTTCTCTCCATTTTGGGTCTTTTTTTTTTTTTTTTTAAGTGAGGAAATTGTTTACAGTCATTGGAAAGGAGGAAATTCCAATTGGCTCTGTCTTAACTTCAGCTTTCTTGAATGATTTAGAGCCATGATTTTCAAACTGCCTGTACTCTCTCCCCTTTGAATGAGAATCATTCAGACATTAACTATTTTATATATTGGGGTTCTTTATAAGATTTAATTGGAACAAAGAGTTCCACTGATAATGAGGTTTGAAAACCACTGATTAAGTGGAAAACATCTTAGAATAATAGGAAGTGGGTTGAAACAAATGAATGTATTAAAACTTAGAAGTAGGAAGCTTGAGAGTGAAGTATAGGCTTATTGCATAGAAGTGCTGCTTATGAAAGATAAAGATCACAGATGAATAGCAGAATGTATAAATAAATTTACTACCATTAAAAAAATGTTTGTTTTTTGTTTGTAACAATTGTTTCTAACAATAAAATCGGCTATTGATAAGGTTTTCAGTGGCTAGCATTTCAGAAGTCATCCAACTCTTCTTCTTCCTAGTCTGTGATAGTGGAAACTCTGCTGAAACTGTTTATCATGGCTGTACCTATTTTTATATTTTAAAAGACCTATGGTATAAATTGCAGCATCACAGAAACATGCAAGCCACCGCAAAACAACAAACTGACAATGATGGTGGAAAACAGTTATGGTAATTAGTACATTTTGGACATGATTAAAACTATACAAATGTCCTGTTTCTCCTTCAGTTTTCTTCCACCTTTAGCATTCATCAATAGATCTTGCCTGTAGCAATTACTAATGTACTGGATTTTTGATTATTTGATTTAACAAAATGATTTTTGTAAAGGTTTTGAAAATATTTTGCCAAGATATGTTTGTTGAATTTTGTGTTTAAAATGATTAGCTTAAATGGTTTAAATATAATTAAATGGTTAAATACTTGCCAGACAGAATGATCTAAGTATGTCAACATTTCCTATATTGTTAGTTACATTGTAATAGCTCACAAATAATTACTGAGTATCAGGACCTTAGTCTTAGGGCACCCAATTGTCAATTTGCTAAATGTGAATCCCAAAATTATGAACATCATCAATGAAAAA
>NW_006408590.1:15562787-15564109 GCF_000296735.1 Chrysochloris asiatica
ATGCACAACTTGGAACAACAGGGCTCTGGGATACAGAGATTGAGACATGGTTGGAATGGGGAAAAGGGGGTAAATAATGTTAAGATGGTTAGTTGTCTTTTGAATTTTGGTTTCCCTTGCATACCACTATAAAATAGACACTGGAAGGGGAAAAAAAAGGAATAGCCAGAAATATAACCATAGAAAACTTGTAAGTCCATCTTCTGCCTATAACTGATTGGAATACCTAAAATGGGGCTAGGATATGCCTAATGAAGGAGCCTTCCTACAGAGCCTCTGCATTACACAAGACCATAGGTGGAATCCTGAACTCCATCCAGAATCTTATGAAGGGTAATTTCCAATTGAAAGACCAAGCAGACCAGCCTGGAGTGGCCAGAAGAACAGAAGCTACTTCTTAAAAGAAAGACTGACAGGAAAAATACAAAACAATACAGGCAAACCAACTGATTACTACAAGAACAAACAAGTGGCTCCCCAGGAGACATTAATGCAAATGGTCAGGTCCCCCTCAGGGCAAACCCCCTTCTAAGACTAATACTCAATGGGAATACATTCTCTGATTGGTGACCACATTCGTCACAAAAAAGGGAAAAGCAGCAATGAAGCTGAGAGCTAAACCCTACAACACTCAATAGACTCCTGTGAACCTGGCTGGAGACTTAGTTGGCCAGCAGTGTAGCAAGTCCAGAGGACTCTTGGAACTAGAGTCAGTGACATAGCCACAGAGGACTAGAGTGGAGAGTGAAGCATCCAGCTGATACGAAGAGAGGGCACATGCATAAATACACCCACACTTGCAGATAATACCCACTTGACCTGGCTTCAATGACGGATGATCAGAGTTCAACCAGAAGAAGAAAGAAGAGGAAAAAAAGAATAATCTGACACAATTTGATGAATGTGGCCTACACTTATGGAATCAGTAGCTCAAAAGAGGGAGCAAATCTTCTCAGCGAGGATCAATCCCACCCACACCACACATGGAGAAGACAGGGACAGGCAACGTGGACATTGGTTACCCAGGTAGTGGGGGGCGGCTACACAGGCAATAAGTGACTGGTTTACAAGTTTTCAAGAGGGAACCTAGATGCAGAGAGCTTGGAGATAAGTAGAATCTCCTCTGAGTAGTATCCAATCTGTCTTGGTGGGGCTGATGAAAGGACATGTGGCTAGGCTTCTTGTGATACAATAGTGAATCATTGTTATCAAGACTGATTGTAAGGTTTGGAAATGTAAAGGTAGATGTTTTGTGGGAAAGGGAGGGGAATTATTAACTTTGCAGTCTAGGAGCGGAGATCCCTGGGACCACTTGAGTCCAT
>NW_006408590.1:15564584-15565988 GCF_000296735.1 Chrysochloris asiatica
CTGCTTTCATGAGTGTTGATAGTTGATCCAAGAAGAATGATCCAAGAAGTGCCATTGAGCTGGTTCCAATTCATAGCAACCTTAGATAGGGTTTTCATAGAAAAGCTGATGAGTAGGAACCACTGACCTTGTGGTTAGCAGTCCAGTGCTCTAGTGTTACACTAGGATTCTGTGTATATAATGAGCCTTTGTTGTCACTAATTGTGTACCTAGCACGTGTAACTTTCTCAGTCCCATAACAAGATTTTTGTTTTTTGTTTTTTTATGTGAGTTCCTAGTGCGGAAATGTAGGATAAGCAGGGGAATGCTAATCAATAAGTCATCATTTCAAACCTACCAGTCACAACATATTTATCCAGTTTATGTACCAACCAAGTCAGAGGCTATATATGCACTTTAGAAATATTTAACTTTACTTCTAAAATCAACCAATGTGGCCTTAAGATGTGGTCTCATCCTACCAATCTGACAAATCAAGTTCAAATTTCCCTCTGTATGTATGCAATAAGCATGCTAGCTCATGGATAATGAATATTTGTAGTGCTCTACTATGATACCTAGATTTGTTTTTAAAGTCATAATCCCTTCCCTTCCTCAAGCTCAATGGCTCTCAAATTGTGATCCCTAAACCAGCAGCATTAGCATCACATGGGAACTTGTTGGAAATGTTATTTCTCAGGTCTCAATTAATTCCTATTAAATCAGAAACTCTAGGACATGGTGTTCAACACTATGAGCCTAGCACATCCTCCAATGGATTGTAATGGATATTAAATTATGAAAACCATTACTTTCATTCCAAGATCATCAACTGAATATACCATTCTTAACACTGAGTCAAGAGTGAAGTTAATCAGTGAGGGCGCTAATAGCTAAGGATTATTTTAATCAATTAGAATAATTCAGAAACTCAATTGAAGAGTTACCCTACTAATTATTTTATTATGGGATACTTAATGTTATTCACATCTCTTTATTTAGAATTCTAAAGCAGTTGTTTTCAAGTTAATAATACTTGACTTTAAACATTTTTCATTTTGATTTCATTACTCATGTATAGACTTAAATATAGGCTACCTACTAATGTAGGCCAGTGAATTCTTATAATTCTTAGCATCCCTAAACATGTATGTTGTGCTTCTTCTAACCATTTATTTTTAGCAGTTTAAACTATCCAGTATGTGACTTCTCAGTTATGTTGTTTTATCATTTTAATGTCCACTGTCAGTTTATTCTGATCTAAACTGCTTGATATAACTGAATTTTATCTGAACTGCATTCATTTTTCTTGGCTAGCCTATGTTTTTTCTGAATTCCATTTTTCAATCATACATTTTCCCATGTGGAAAACATCAAAATAGATTATCAACAAAGCTCAAAATGTCTGTTTCTACATCTCTGGCA
>NW_006408590.1:15566683-15569217 GCF_000296735.1 Chrysochloris asiatica
GATGGCACTTAACAACAACAACAATATACCTATATCTGTTGTTGTTAAATACTGTGGAGTTGGATCTGAATCATAGAGACATTTTATAGGGTTTCCAAGGAGCAGCTGGTGGATTTGAACTACAGATACATTGCAGTTAGCAGTCAACAACACCTTCATCTAGATAGATAGAGATAGAGAAAGAGATAGAGATAGAGATGGGGATAGATATAGACACACTCTTGTGGTACTATAGTATAAGCACTGAACTACTAACCAAAAAATCTCCCTAACTTGTTCTTTCATCCTCTTCCATGTGTTACTCCAGAGTTGGTTCTTTCAGTGAGATCTTTCTTGGTGACCCTATCAAATACTTTAACTTTGAGCCTTACTCTGATTTTCCTTCCTTAATTTATGGGTTTCCATAACACTTATTTTCAACTATTAATAATACATCGATTGCTAATCTGTCAATTTGTTGTGCTGTGTGGCTTGCTTGTTGCTGTGATGATGGAAGCTATGTCATCTGCGTTTTAAATACCAGCAGGTCACTAAGGTGGACAGGTTTCTGCTGAGCTCCCAGAATAAAACAGGGAAATAAGCAAGTAAACATTCAAATGGTTATATTAAATAACAATATGTGATGATAATTGTTAAGAACAAGAAAATAATGTAACATTGCTCATAAAAAAAGGATAATGTTAAGGGGTTTACTTTAGATAGTATAGTCCAACAAAGTCTTCTTAAAAAGTTGGCATTCAGATTGCATTATGGATTGAAATGTGCAAACCAAAATATAGGTTATTTCTTATCCCTTGTAACTGTGAATGTGATATTGTTAGGAAACAACGTCTGTCTTTTAATATTGATGATATTATCATTCAATATAATAAGACCATTCAAGATAAGGATGGGTCTTGATCCCATCTGAATGTTGGTTTTGTTTTTAGTAAAGGGTGAACCAATTTGAAGAAAGAGTCACACAGAGAGAAGAGGCCATTTGGAGATGTATCTAAAAACCAAATAACAACAAGAAATTCCTAGGACCACCAGAACAGTTGGAGAAGAATACTGAAAGCACAAATCTGTGTCAGAAGTACAACAGAAATCTCCTTAGAAGCCAGGATGATAAGACTTCATCTCTAATACTTTGGACATGTTATCAGGAGGGACCAGTGCCTGGAGAAAGTAAGGTCAGTGAAAAAGAGGAAGGCCCCAACAAGATGGATTGGCAACAGTGGCAACATCTATGGACTCAAGCATAACAACAATTGTAAGGATGGCATAGACCTGAATAATGTTTTGTTCTGTTGCCCACTGAGTCAGATCTAACTGGATGGCACCTAATAACAATAACAACCAGAAAATAGAAGAGACAAGGAAAGCTGCTTTTTCAAGAGCAGAGAGAATGAACCTGGCCCTGCCAATTTCCTTAATCTAAAATACTATCTTCTAGAGCTGTAAATTTACCCAATCATCTGTCAGTTTGTCATATTGTGGTGGCTTGTGCATTGCTGTAATGTAGAAAATGGTGACACAGGTATTTTAAATATCAACAAGATCACCCATGTTGCACAGGTTTCAGTGGAGTTTACAGACTATGACTAAGAATGAGAACTGACTGTGTCTGAAAGGTCAACCAAAGACCTTTTGAGTAGCAGCTGAACATTGACTAATAAAGTACCAGACGACTGTTATAATAACTGCCTCTTGGTTTGTGTTTCTCATGAGCTCAATTAAGTGTTCAGAAACTCAAATTTTGCAATGTTATCTGCACAGTCAAAAGCTTTGCATAGTCAACAAAGCACAGGTAAACATCTTTTTGTTATTCTGTGTTCAGCCATGTTCAATCCAGGAAAGATATCCCTTTTTCCACGTCAATGTCTATATTTGGCTTGAACCTCTGCAGTTCCGTCAATGTACTGTTGCAGCCATTTTTGAATTATCTTCTGCAAAACTTTACTTACATGTGATATTAATTGTCCACTGAATCATCTCTATTTGTAATGAGCACAAATATGGACCTTTTCGAAGCAGTTGGCCAGGTAGCTCTCTTCCAAACTTCTTGTCATGGATGAGTGAGTGACTTCAATGCTGTATTAGTTTGTTGAAAAATTTAATTCATATTCCATCAATTCCCAGAACCCTGTTCTTTGCCAATGCCTTCAGTACACATTGGACTTCTTCCCTCAGTACCATTGACTCTTGTTCATATGTTACCTATTGGAATTGATGAACATTGAGCATTTTATTGGTACAGTAAATGTGTTCTCCTTCAATCTTCTTATTCCATATTCTCCTTATTTTTTTTTCTGCCTTTTTAATAAAAATTTTTTGTACCACAAGAGTCCTATCCTATCTCCTTCCATCAGCCCCACCCAAACAGATTGGATACTACTTAGTGAAGATTCTACCTTCCTCCCCACCTTCTGGATCTAAGCTCCCACTTGAAAGCTTGTAAGCCAGTCACTTATTGTCTTTGTAGCCCACCCCACACACACACATTGGATAGCCAATGTCCAGGTTTCCCATCACTGTCTACCATGTGTATCGAG
>NW_006408590.1:15570127-15571312 GCF_000296735.1 Chrysochloris asiatica
TCTGGCTATTCTTTTCTTTCCTCCTCAAGAGTCTATTTTATAATGGTATGCCAAGGAAACCAAGATTCAAAAGGCATCCAAGCATCTTAACAATATTTCCCCCTTTTACCCATTCAAACCACATCTCAATCTCTGTATCCAAGAGCCCTGTTGTTCCAAGGTTACAAATACATCATTATTTACCTCTGTCTCACTTTGCCAATGCAAACCTGCCTTATTGTTCCCAGATGCCTTGTTCTTCCATTCCTCTCCCCTTTCTTGTGTATTGCCCCCTTCTCCAACACCTAAACTATCCTGTGTCTATTCCCTACCCTGTACTCCACCTTCCTCTCCCTCCCCTCATCACACCCCCCACATCCCAGTAACCAGCAAAGAATCCTGCCCCCCTTTTAATATGGGTTCTTTTTCTTAGTCTTTTACAATATTGGTCCTATGCAGTATTTCTCATTTTGTGACTGACTAATTTCACTTAACATAATGTCCTCAAGGTTCATCCATGTTATATGGTGGCTTATATCTTCCTTATTGTTCTTCAAGATAGCACAATATTCCATTGTGCATATGTACCACAGTTTCCACTTGTCTGTCAGTTTGTCATACTGTGGAGGCTTGTAAGTTGCTGTGATTCTGAAAGCTATGCCACGGGTATTTTAAATACCAGCAGGATCACCTATGGTGGACAGGTTTCAGATGAGCTTCCAGATGAAGACAGACTAGGAAGAAAGAGTGACGAACTACTTCTAAATTGCTAGTCACTGAAAACTCTATGAATAGCAGAGAAACACTGGCAGATACAGTGTCAGAAAATGAGCCCCTCAGGTTGGAAGGTATTCAAAATGTGATTGGGGAAGAACTGTCTCCTCAAAGTAGAGTTGACCATGATGACAAAAATGGGGTAAAGCCCGTGGGAGAAAAGCCCTCAGGACCTTCATTTACTGATGGGGCACAACTCAAAATGAAGAGAAACAGCTGTAAACATCTATTGAATATTGGAAAGTGGAATGTATGAAGTATGAATCTGGGAAAATTGGAAGTTGTCAAAAATGAAATGGAATGCATCAACATCGATATCTTAGGCATTAGTGAGCTGTAATGGACTGGTATTGGCCATTTTGAATCTGACAACCACATGGTTCATTATGCCTGGAATGACAAATTGAAGAGGAATGGTGTATTCATTGTCAA
>NW_006408590.1:15572427-15588802 GCF_000296735.1 Chrysochloris asiatica
GTTAGAACCAACTCGACAGCACTTCACAAGAACAACATGAGCAAACACTGAGTGATGCAGAAAGCATCAAAAGATGATGGAAGATGTACACAGATTCACTGCACCAAAAGTAAATGGTTGATATTCAACCATTTCAAGGTGTAGTCTATGATCAATAACTGATGGTACTGAAGGAAGACATCCAAGCTGCATTGAAGGTATTGAGAGAAAATAAAGCTCTAGGAATTGCTGTGCAAATTGAAAAACTTCAACAAACTAATGCAGCACTCATCTATGCCAAGAAATTTGGAAAACAACCAATTAGAAAAAGTCCATATTTGTGCCCATTTCAAAGAAAGGTGACTTATCACAATGTGGAAATCACCACATAATATAATTAATATGACATGGAAGTAAAATTTTGCTGAATATAATTTAAAAATAGTACATTGACAGGGAATTGTCAGAAACTCAAGCTGGATTTCAAAGAAGATGTGGAACTAGGGATATCATTGCTGATGTCATATAGGTCTTGGCTGAAATCAGGAAATACCAGAAAGATGTTTACTTGAGTTTTATTGATTATGTAAATGTTTTCAACTGTGTGGATCATGAAAAACTATGGATAATATTGTGAAAAATGGGTATTCTGGAACACTTTATTGTGCTCACAAGTAACCTGAATATAGATCAAGAGGAAATCTTTCAAACAGAATAAGGGGATAGTGACTGGTTAAAAATCAGGAATGATTTGCACCAGAACTGTACTCTTACATCATATTTACTTAATGTGTGTGCTGGGCATACAATCTGAGGAGAGGCATTAAATGAAGAAGAGTATGGCATCAGGATTGGAGGAAGACTCATTAAAAACCTGTGATATGCAGATGATACAACCTTGTTTGCTAAAAGTGAAGAAAACTTACAATATTTTCTAATGAATATAAAAAACCACAGCCTTCTTTATAGATTGCACTTCAAGGTAATGAAAATAAAATCATCCAATTGGATCAATAAATAACATCTTGATAAATGGAGAAAATATTTAAATTGGCAAATCCTTCATTTTGCTTGGATCCACTATCAACAATCATGGACACTGCAGTTAAGAAATCAAATGATGCATTTCATTAGGCAAATTTTCTGTTTAAGAGCAAAGTGTTCAAGAGCAAAGATGCCAGTTTTCGGAATATGGTACACCTGACCCAAGCCATTGTATTTCCAAAAGCCTCATATGCATGTGAATTGGACAATGAATAACAAAGACCAAAGAAGAATTGATGTATTTGAGTTAATGGTGTTGGAGATGAATATTGAATGTGCCAAAAGAAAAAAAAAAAAAAAATTGGGGGAGATGTATAGCCAGAATGCTTCTTAGTAGCAAGAAGGTGAGACTTCATCTCTCATACTTCAGACATACTAACAGGAGGGACCAGTCCCTAAAGAAAGATATCAAGCTTGGTAACGTGAAAGGATAGGGAAGGACTGGGTAGTGTTTCCTTCTGTTGTGCATAAGGTCTCTATGAGTTGGAACTGATTTGAGGGAATCTAACAACAACAACATGAATATGGTTTTCATCTTCTGCTTCTATACCTGAGATTGATCTGCTGCCATTCATAAATTTTTAAGTGGCCAGACATTCAGAATTAGTCTGCTTCTCCTTCTTCTTAATCTGTCTTACTCTGGATGCTTCGCTAAAGCGTTTCAACATCGGGTGACCCTGCTGGTATTTAAAATACTGGTGTGATAGCTTCTGCATCACACCAACACTTAAGCCACCATAGTACAACAAACTGACAGACGAGTGGTGGTAATGATGTAGATGGAGGAAAGCTTTCAGGATTTTCATTGTTAATGAGGCTCAGCTCAGATAGGAAGAACAGCTGCATTCAACTCTGTGAACATTGAAAAACTATATATATTATGGCAAAACTAATGAAGACCAGAGAAGATTCAATGAATTTGAACTATGGAGTTGGCAAGGAATATTGAAAGTGCCATGAACTACCAGAAGATCAAAAAATCTCCCTTGGAAGAAGTATAGCCAGAATGTTCTGTAGATGCAAGGACTGTGATGTTTTAATACTAGTTCTTTGGACGTGTTGTCAGAAGGAGTTATTCCCTGAAGGAGGACATCATGCTTGGTAAAGAAGAATAAGTGAAATAGAGGAAGACCTCCCAATAAAATGGATTGACATAGTGATAAGAAATCTTGATATATATGTATGAATTGAATGTGAGTAAACTCTAATTCCAGCTCTGGCAATAACAATGAAATTGTCAGAGCAATTAACCAATCTGTGATTCATTCTCCTCATTTATATAACGACAGGGAGAAAAATCACTTCAAATATTTCATATGAATTAGGTATTCTGCAAAGCCGTTTGAACTGCAAGGTCGACAGTTCAAGCTCACCACTTGCTCCTCGGAAACCCTATATAGAGTCACTATGGGTCGGAACTGACTTGACAGCACTTAACAATAATAACAAAAGTAATATAAGAGGTTAAATTGACCAATTCAACTAATTTCTCTTTAAATTATCTTGGAAATTAATAACATCAGTAGCGATTTTATAGATCTATTAAATTCACTTTTGGGTGTGATTCATTAACAAGCCAAAGAAAATTCTATTTACTGTATATTAGACTGTCCCCTAAATACCACCATGTCAAGGAAATCTTGTCCAGTTACAGAATTTAAGGCTACAGTACCCCAACAAAAACTTGGTCTTTTTCTTTTTTAAAAAAATTAACCAGAATTAATATACAAACTGTATAATAATATTTCAGCAAGTCCCACTTGAAAATGATATTTTTATTTCCAGTAATTAAGCATTGTTTACTAAACATTGAGCTATGTAAAATTATCATAGGCTTCAAAAAGTTTCTATGTTATAGGACATATCTTAAAATTCACATGGGTTGCAGTTGCCCCTATTACACAGGTTATTCAAGAGAGAAAAAAGTTTCAAGAAATGTCACATCTCAACTCTTTCAATATTTCAGCAAATCTGTGGTTTCACCAGCTTAAAAAAAAAAAATTATTGCTGTTCAGTTGATTCGGACTCCTAAAAATCCTATAGGATTACCTCCTAAAGTTTCAACGGCTTTAGGAAATTGATATGGCTTGTGGCTGGGTTCCAACCACTAACCCTTCATTTAGCAGACCAGCACTTTAACCACTGTGCCACTAAGGGGTCCTCAATTAGACACAGATCATTTTCATCCAAAACTGTTTATCAAGAGACATATGCATTAATCAGATGAAAAATTGCAATTTAAAAAATGATTTATTTATGCTCACTCAGCCAAAGATACTGAGTGGTAACATCAAGATTATGCCAAAGGCAAATATATCATGAGCTACTCTGTCAACACTACAGCAATTTAGCTTGGCAACAAGGTGCCAATGTGATTATGCAAATATGCCAGCACTGTTGGCTTATCAGTCAAACCCACCATCAGGATGCCTTGGAGACATATTTCAATAAAAGGAGACAAAATTTATCTCAGTCCCACTGACATTAATAATTTATGATTATTCAGTTTATGAAAACTTGCTAACAGCAGAAGGAAACAGAGAGGAAGATGGATTCTCTCCCTTTGATTTCACATTACTTTTCTCTCAGGCTAAATCTAATAATTTCATTTCTGAAGACCAGATAATTGACTAGCCATTTACTTAAACTTCCTCAAAGGGCATCAACAATCCTGCCAGTGGTCCATCTTTGATCAGGGGAAGGTTATGTAAAATTAACTTCTGATTATGCAGTTTAGGGAATTGCAGGGAGGACACTGCCACCCAAAATAAAGGCAGCCTCATTCAGAGGATATAACTCATTCATCTTAGTTAGAGAGGTTTAGGTGTGGCCCAAATGATTCATACAATAAGAAATCTAATAGGACAGGAATTGCAGTAGAAAGAGAAATAGCTGTGATGGTACTTAACTGATAGCCTATGTCTATCTTTTTTAATCCTTGAAGTCTTAATGTATTTTTCCTTAATAATTCCTTATGTTATAAATTCTATTTTAATTTTCAAAATATATGAATAAATATGAAATGGTTTGCATAGTTAGAAACATTTTAATTGTCTTACACTGCTTTATAACTATGATAAAAGTAAATTGAAATTAAAAATAAGAGAATTATCCCAAAATGTTATTTTGTTATTAAATCACTCTTTTCATTTAATATGACTCTCCCTCAGTTTTTATTCAAAGCGTTGTATTTATAGTAAGGAGCTACTTATAAATTTGAAGCCCAAGTAAGATATTCAACCTATCTGATCTAGAACCACTCCTCTGCCAGTTTGTATACTGTGGTGGCTTGTATCTTACTATCATTCTGTAAGATATGCCACAGGTATTTTAAATTCCAGCAGGGGTAACATGCCCAAGGTGGACAGGTTCTAGCTGAGCTGCCAAACGAAGACAGACTAGGAAGAAGGAGAAACAGACTATTTCGAAAATTTAGTCACTAAAACTCTTATTAGTAGCAGTGAAACAGTGTCAGATAGAACCAGAATATTGAAACTTGATGACAAGCACCAGAATATTATAAGATATAGTGATGGAAGATGAACACCTCACATTGAAAGGCACTCAAAATACGACTGGGAAAGAGCTGCCTCCTCAAAGTAGAGTTGACTTTGATGACGGAAATGGAGGAAAGCCCATGGGACCTTCATTTGCTGATGGGTCACAACTCAAAATGAAGAGAAAAAGCTGTAAATATCCATTAAAAATCAGAACATGGAATGTATGAAGTATGAATTTAGGAAAATTGGAAAATGTTAAAAATGAAATGGAATGCATAAACATTGATATCCTAGGCATTAGTGAGCTGACATGAACTAGTATTTGGCATTTTAAATCTAAAAATCACCTGTTTTACTTTGTCAGGAAAGACAAATTGAAGAAGAATGGCATCCCATTCATCATCAATAAACACATATCAAGATTTTTCTTGAGATACAGCATTGTTTGTTATAGGATATTATCCATACACCTAGAAGGAAGACCAGGTAGTATCACTATTATTCAAATGTACTAACCAACCACTAAAGCCAGTGATGATGAAATTGAAGAATTCTACCTGTTTTTAGTGTGAAATTGATTTTAAAAATGCAATCAGGATGTATTGGTAATTACTGGAAATTGGAATGCAAAGGTTAGAAACAAACAGGAAGGATCAGTGGTTGCAAAATATGATCTTGGTGGTAGAAATGACGATGGAGAGTGCATGATACAATTTTGCAAGACAAATGACTTCTTCACTGCAAATGTCTTTTCATAACAACATATGACTAGCAAAATGTTATCTTCCCAAACTAGAATTGAGCTTGATGACTGGGATGAAGCAAAGCTCCTGAAATCTTCATTTACTGATGGGACACAACTCAAAAGAGAATAAATAGCTATAAACATCCATCAATTATCAAAATATGGGATGTATATACTATAAATCTAGGAAAATTGGAGCTCACCAAAATTTAAATGGAGCACATCAATATCATAGGTATTACTTTTGTTGTTGTTAAGTGCTGTTGAATTGGTTCCAATTCACAGCAATCTGGTATTTGGTTTCCAAGGAACGGCCACGCCAGTGAGCTTGAACAGCCGACCTTGCGGTTCAAACCGACCTTGTAGTCCAGATCACTGGTACTGGCCATTTTTATTGTAAAACTGTACTACAGAATGACAAATTGAAAAAGGAATGACAGTCTATTTATCATAAAAAAAAAAAAAATCAAGGTATGTCCTGAAGCACTATGCTTTCATTTACAGGATAATATTTATGAACCTACAAGGAAGAATTCCTTCGGCACTCAGAACTGACGGAATACAAATAGAAATCTTTCAAGCGAGTGAGGCAGCACTGGAGACACTCACTCATCTATGCCAAGAAATTTGGAAGCCAAAGAGAGGTGACCCAATGGAATGTGGAAATCATCGGAAAATATCTCTGATACCACATGTGAGTAAAGTTATACTAAAAGTAATACAGAAGTGGCTGCAAGCATACATTGACAGAGAACTTCCAGAGGTTCAAGATAGATTTAGAAGAGGCTGTGGAAGGAGGGATATCATTGCTAATGTCCAATGGATCTTAGCTGAAAGCAGAATATATCAGAAAGATGTTTACCTGTACTTTATTGACTATGCAAAGACTTTTGACTGTGTGGATCATGTCAAGCTATGGACAACATTGCAAAGTATAACTATTCTTGAACACTTAATTGTGCTTATGAGGCATCTGTACATGGACTGTGTTTGAACAGAACATGGGAACAATGAATGGTTTAAAATTAAGAAAGATGTATGACAGGCTTGTATTCTTTCATCAAACTTATTCAACCTGTATGCTTAGCAAATAATCTGAGAAGCTGGGTTATATGAAGAAAAACATGGCATCAGGAATGGAGGTTCATTAACATCCTGCAATATGCAGATGATACAACCTTGCTTGCTGAGAGTGAAGAAGACTTAAAATATTTACTGATGAAGATCAAAGAGCACAGCCTTCAGTATGGATTTTGTCTCGATGTAAAGAAAACAAAAATCCTCACTACTAGACCAATAAACAACATTTTTATTAATGGAGAAAAGATTGCAGTTGTCAAGGAATTAATTGTTCTTGGATCAGCTGTCAACACTCATGGAAGCAGCAGTCTAGAAATCAAATGACATATTACGTTGGGCAAATCTGCTGAACAAAACCTTTTTAAAGTGTTGAGGAGCAAAGATGTCAGCTTGATGACTAAGGTGCGCCTGACCCAAGTCATTGTATTTTCAATACATAGAACCAACAGATCTGTGTTGGAAGAAGTGCACCCAGAGTGCTCCTTGGAGGTCAGGATGGTCAAACTTTGTCTGTCATACTTTGGATATATTGTCAGGAGGGACCAGTCACAGAAGGATATTATGTTTGGGATGGTGGAGGGTCAGAGAAAAAGTGGAGTATCCCAGTAAGATGTATTGGCAAAGTGGCAGCATCAATGGGCCCAATTGTGGCAGCAATTATGAGATTGTCCCAGAAACAGGCAGTGTTTTGTCCTGCTGTGCATAAGGTCGCTATGAGCCAGTACCAACTTGATGGTACCTAACAACAACATCAAGGAAGAACAGCATCATTTGTTGGACAGTATGTCACAATGCGGTGCCTTTGTGTTGCTGTGATTATGGAAGTTTTGTCACCAGTATTTTAAATACCAACAGAGCTAACCAAGGAAGACAGGTTTCTTCAGAGCTTCCAGATGAGGGCAGACTAGAAGAAGAGAGAACCAGACCTCTTCTGAAAAGTTAGCCATTGAAAACCTTATTAATAACAGCAGAATATTGTCTGAGATAGTGCTGTAAGATGAGCCCCTCTGATTAGAAGATGCCCAAAAAGACTAAGAAAGAGCTGCCCCTCAAATTAGCATTGACCACAATGACATGGATGAAGCAAAGCTTTTGGGACCTTCATTTGCTGATGAAGAACAACTCAAAATGAGAAGAAATAGCTGAAACATCCATTAATAATTGGAACATGGAATTTATGAATCTAGGAAATTATCAATATAGGAAAATTGGAGATGTCAAAATGAAATGGAAAACATAAAGATGGACCTCCTAAGCGTCATCTGAAATTGACAGGTATTGGTCATTTGGAATCAGACAATCATATGGTTTATTATCCTGAAAATGACAAATTGAAAAATTATGCTTTTGAGTTCATCACAAAAAAGAGAATTTCAAGATATATCTTGATGCACAACACTAACAGTGATAAGATCATATCCATACATCTACAAGGAAAATCATCTAATATCACCATTATTCAATTTTATGCACCAAGCACTAAAGTAAATGATAGAGACATTGAAGAAGTTGACAAAATTCTTCAGTCTGACCTTGATCAAAATTATAATAAAAATGCATTGATAATTACTGGTTATTGAAATTCATCAAAAAGAAGCATCAGTAGTTGAAAATATGTCCTTGGTGATAGAAACAATTCTGGAAATCACATGATATACTTTTTCAAGACCAAAGACAGTTATTTCAAATACCTTTCTTAAACAACAGAATGAATATACACATGGACTCACCAGACAGAATATACAAGAATCAAATTGACTACAACTGCTGGAAGAGATAATGGAGAACCTCAGTACCATTAACCAAAACAAAGCCAGGGAATGATTAAGGAATTAATGAATTGTTAATAAGCAAGTTCAAAAGGATATATTCAAGGTCATATTTTGGTTCTCATGCACTTGTTTTAATTTTCTTCAGCTTCTGCCTGAACTTTCATATTGGCAATTGATGGTCTGTTCACAATCTGTCCCTAGCTTTGTTTGACGATATTAAGCCTTTCCACTGTCTCTTTCCACAAATGTAGTAAATTTTACTTCTACATATTACATCTGGTAAGGTCCATTTGTATTTACATATTACATCTGGTGAGGTCCATTTGCCTTTTATGTTGTTTAAAAAAAAGGTATTTTCAATGACTAAGTCACTGGTCTTGTAAAATTCTATCCTAGGATGGATAGCTTCACATGCATGTGAAAGTTGGACAATGAACAAGAAGGATCATAGAAGAATTGATACATTTCAGTTATAGTGTTAGAGAAGATATTTAAAAATTCCAGAAGAATAAAGAAATCTGTGTTGGAAGAAGTACAGTCAGAATGCTCCTTAGAAACCAGGATGGCCAGATTTCTTCTCTTATCCTTTGGGAATATAATCAGGAGGGGCCATTCCTTGCATATATCATGATTCGTAAAGTGGAAGGACAGCAAAAATGAGGTAGACACCAATGAAATGGATTGACACAGTGGCAGCAGCAAGGGGTTCAAGCACAATAACAATTGTGAGGATGGTGCTGAACAGGACAGTGTTTCTTTCTGTTGTACATAGGTCACTATGAGTCAGAAGTAATATGACAGAACGTAAACAATAATTACAGCAGTAGCAAGTTTAGACTGAAGCTGAAAAAAATTTAAACGATTCCATGAAAACCAGAATATGACCTTGATTATATCCAATCTGAATTTAGAAACCATGTCAAGAACAGATTTGATATATTAGACACTAAAGACTACAAACGCAAACATCATACATGTAGAAACCAAAATATCATTAAAAACATAAGAAAGAATGAAAGAGTAAAATGGATCCCAGAAGATTCTGAAACTCGATTTTGAACACAAAGAAGCTAAGGAGTTTGAAAGAAATGATGAAATAAAAGTTAGAGTTAAGTAGAAAAACTTCAAAATTTTCAAATTTGAGATAGAAAATTTCAAAGGGCATATTATAATGAAATGTGCAGAGACATTGAGTTACAAAACCAAAGGAAGAATATGATCCACATTTCACAGCTGAAAGAACTAAAGAAAAACTTCAAACCTTGAGTTGCAGTAATGAAGGAATCTATGGACAAAATACTCGACACAAGAAACATCAAAATAAAATTAAAAGAATAGTGACTCGCTGTACAAAAAGGAATTTGCAAATGTTCAACTATTTTGTTATTGTTATTGTTAAGTGCCTTCAAGTCAGTTCCAATTCATACTGACCCTGTATGTGGTTTCTCAGGAGACTCTGAAGGGTTTGAAATGCCAACTTTGTGGTTAACAGTCCAGTGCTTATCCTATAGTGCCATACTGGGACTCCGTTTTAAGAGATAACAAATGATCAAGTACCAGTGATATTGAAAGGAAAAGTCCAAACTGCACTGTAGGCATGGTCCAAAAACAAGGCTCCAGGAATTGATGGAACACCAGTTGAAATATTTCAACAAATTGATGCAGCACTAGAAGCACTTAATCATCTCTAGCAAAATGTTTGATTTCTTAACTTCTGATTAAGAAATCAAACATATTGAACTTGGCAAATCTGCTGCAAAAGACCACTTCAAAATTCTAAGGGCAAAATTTCACTTTGAGGACTAAGGTGCAAGTGACCCAAGCCAGGATAATTTTAATCTTTTCATATGCATGCAACAGGTAAATAATAAATAGAAACAAAGCAGAGAAGAATTGATCTATTTGAATTATGGATTTAGCAAAGAATATTGAATATACCATGGACTGCCTAAGGATCGCTGGGGATGCTGAGAGCTTAGCATTGGACTGCTAAAGAAAGATTGGTTGTTAAATCCACCAGGTGGTCTCTAGGAAAAAAAGATGAGGTTATCAGCTCCTGTAAAGATTTATAGTCTCAGAAATCCTATATAGGGTTGAATTGATTATATGGCAGTGGATTGGTCAGAAAAATAAACAAATCTGTCTTGGAAGAAGTACAGCACAATGCTGCTTAGAAGCAAATATGGCCTGATTTTAGTCTCATTTACTTTGGACATGTTAGCAGGAGGGACCAGTTCTTGGTGTGAAATCATGCTTCCCAAAGTAAATGGTGCGTGAAAAAGTGGAAGATCTTCAGTAACATAGATTGACACAATGGCTGCAACAGTGAGCTCAAATACAGGAACAATGGTGAGAAAGGTGCAGGACTGGGCAGAACTTACTCAGAACACCTAGTCACAACAAAGAAGAGTTCAGAAAAATGTGGCTCATAAATTACAGAAGAATTACTACCTAGGTTCTTTGTTTTTTTCTCCTGAGCTCTATTTTAAGGAGTCCTGGTGTAGTGCTGTGGGTTAATTTTTAAAAATATTAAAATGACATTTATTTTTTTACATTTTTAACTGCAAAGTTGGTTTGAACCTCAAGGTTGGTAGTTCAAGCTCACCAGTCATTCCTTGGAAACCCTATATAGGATGGCAGAGGGTCGAAACCAACTTGACTGAATTTAAGAACAGCAATACCAAGACTATTGTCAAAGTGAAAAGAAGGTGGATCAATATTCTTGAGTCAACTTCCTTAAATCTTAGAAAGTCAATACAACCTCTGGAAGATTAAATTCTCATCAGTAGCTTCATTCATTAGATAAAGGTCTCAGTGAATTGCTTTTTCTTTGTTGCTTTTTTTTTTTTTTTAATTTTTCTCATTGAACAAAACAGTCATATAAAAATTTCCATGATATTATTTTCTTACTTTAAGATGAAAACAAATAATTTGAACTAGAGGTATGAATTCAGAGGCAATTTTTTAATGTGTTTCCTTTGTCAGCCTAGTTCCTAATGATCCTTCCCTACTAATTATCAAGATAAATTGTTGTTAAGTGCTGTTGAGTCAGTTCCAACTCATAGCCACACTGTATAAGATTTCTGAGGAGCAGCTGATGAGTTTGAATTGCCCACTTGTGGTTCAAACAGACCTTGAGGTCCAGTGCTTATTCTACAGTGCCACACCAGGGCACCATCAAGATAATGGAGTTCATTTATTCTACGGTGATATAGGTTGCCTCTAAAGAATATTATAAAATTGGAAAGTTTCTGATTATAAAAGAAAACTTACTGGATGTGCTCTTCATCTTCAAAGCATTAGAACTTATGTTTGGTTGTTATAATACAATGTATGCTTCTATAAAACAAAATATAGAGACCTAAGTGAGATATGCTTAATTTACTTTACTTGGTGGTTGAGGATGATATAATAAAGAGATAGATACTCAATTTCTTTAGCAAGTTCCAGGTTAATTAATTCAGACACCCTCCCATGGGCCTCATTTAATTTGTCTTCACCTTTGGCTTCCTTGGTTCTTTAGTAATCTTTGTTGGCTATGCTCCGTGATTCCTTGTTACTCATATAAATTGGTTTTGAATATTGAATACACATTGAAATACAAAAGCCTGTCTCAACTCTGAACATCTGATTTTATATGTAATGTATGAGCATGTGTTTTACACGTTTAAGACCAAATTATTTGCCTGTTTGAATTTTTTGCTGAAACCTTGTGCTTTATAGCGATGAAAGGCATTTTGAATGAAACTGAAAAAAAAAATTTTTTTTTGAAGTAATATGGATTCTGATACAATTAGCGGGAAACATATATCCCAAGGGTCCCTGGTACTGGAGTTGGTAGAATGTGACTGGTTTCTTCAGATTCACAGGTATACAGGCAGAATGGCCTAATAGTGCAATAGCAGTTTCCCAGTAAACCCCAGAGGTGCTAAATCAGATGGGCACTACATAACCCTTAGGTCACAAAAGTGTTAAAGACTTTTCAAAGCCCCCATCTTATTTGCAATGCAGCACAGTTTGAGAAACATTGACACAAATCCCATACACTTGTTTCAGATTAATTGCTTTGATCTTTACTATAATAACCACTTTAAGATTTGACTTGTAGCACTCGTTTGACTTCATGCTTATTACTAATTCAATCATGTATTCATTCATCAAGTTGATTACAACTCATAAGGATCCTTTATGGCCTTATCTTCCTCTTGCAGAACTGCTGGTGGGCTTGAACTGCTGACATTACAGTTAACAGCCCAGTGCTTATCTTGCAGCAGTAAATGTTGAGTCTACCCTCATATATTTTATTTTAATATCAGAGATAAGTATATATAAAAAAAACTACCAAATAATTGCTGAAATCGTGATGTTCTGCTTTTACCCAATGTATTTTTCTCTCCCTGATATATTTCTTAGCTGTGCCACTGTAATACAGTATCTTCAGCCACACTGGTCTTGAATGTTCACCCCCCCCCAAAAAAAAAGTGTATCCTTGTCATATCAGAACACATATAAATTCTATTTGCTACTCATAGAACACTTTTCCTTCTCACCTCCACAAACTATGCAGTTCTTACCAATTCTACTGTTGCTAAGTTATGTATAACTTAAGTATAGCTTTAAAAGTTTCTGATCAGTTATTTTTTCTCACACTGTTACCCCAGTAAAGGACAGTTTTATACCTGATGCCATCAAGGTGATTTAAAATTTTCTTCTCATAAGCCTGAATATCAAACATATCTCAACACCGGAGAGGGGAGAGATATACTTTCCATTAATTGGTCAATGATTATTAGACATAAAACTATTTGACATTGTGTTGTGGATGAACCCCTCAATGCTGCCATTGAATCAACCCATCTCATTGATGGTCTGCCTCTTTTTTGCTAAGCATCCACTTGTAAGCATGATGTCCTTCTTCATGAACTAGTTCTGAAGTATGAGATATGAAGTCTCATCATTATTCTTTCTAAAGTGCCTTGTGGTTGCACTTCTTACAAGACAGATTTATTTGTTCTTCTGGAAATCCCATGCCACTTTTAATATTCTTCTACAACCCCATAGTTCAAATTCATCATTTTTTTTCAGCTGTCTTCCTTATTTATTGTCAAACTTTCACATGTAGATGAGGTGATTAAAAGTACCATGGCTTGAGTCAGGTGCATCTTAGTCTTCAAAGTGACATATGTGCTCATTAATATTTTAAAGATGTCTTTTGCAGCAGATTCTCCTAGTGCACTCTGTCTTTTGATTTCTTTACTGCTACTTCCATCAGCAGTTATTGTGAAAACAAGTAAAATGAAATATTTGACAATTTCAATCTTTTATCCATTCGTCATGTTATTTATTTGTCCAGTTGTGAGGATTTTAATTTTCTTTCCATTGAGGTACAATTCATACTAAAGGTTGTAGTCTTTGACCTTCATCAGTAAATATTTCAATTATTCATCATTTCCAGCAAAACAAGGTTGTGTCATCTATATATTTTAGGTTTTTAATATGTCTTCGTCCAATCCTGATGCCATGTTCTTCTTCATATAATCTAGTTTCTCAGATTATTTGCTGATCATACAGATTGAATAAGTATGTTGAAAGGAAATAACCCTGGTATACAACTTTCTTGATTTAAACTTTTTTTTTTTTTAGTATTTTCTTAATCTCTTTGAATGACTGCCACTTGGTATATATACAAGTTGCACATAAGCACAATGAGGTGTTCTAGAATACCCATTCATTACAGTGTTATTCATTGTTAGGATCAACACAGAAAAATGCATTTAAATAGTCAGTAGAGCATAATTAAGCATCTTTCTGGTATTTTCTACTTCCAATTTAGATCCATCTGATGTCAGCAATGATATTCCTCGATCCATAGCCTCTTCTGAATCTAGCTTGAATTTCTGGCAGCTAACTGTTGATGTACTGCTGCAATCATTTCTGAATTATCTTCAGGATAACTTTACTTGCATGTGGTATTAATAATATTGTTCTGTGAATTCCCACCTTCAGTTGGGTCACCTTGCTTGGGGATGGGAACAAATGTTCATCTTTTCTGATTGGTTGGTCTGGAAGCTGTCCACCAGATTTCCTGGAATAGACAACTGTGTCCCTCCAGCGCTGCATCTGTTTGTTGAAATAATGTGATTAGCATTCTTTTAAAGACTAGATCCTTGTTTTTGTTTTGTCATTTTTGCCAATGGTTTCAGTGCAGTTTTTTTTTTGTTTTTTTTTTTCTTTTCAGTGCAGTTTTGACATCTCCTTTTAATACTATAAGTTCTTTAACACATGATACCACTTGAAATGACTGAACATCATCCCCTGGTCTTGTTTTGACTGATGATATATAGCTTCTTTTTTGTCTCTTCCTACAAATATAATCATGTTTGATCAATGTAAGAAATAAGTTGGTAGAATTATTCAATTTCTTCATCATTGGTTTCAGTGGTTGATTCAAAATGTGAATAATAATGGTAGTAACTGGTCCTCCTTGAAGGTGTATCAATATAATCTTATCACAGATAGAAGCACCATTAAGATAGATCTTGAAATGTTCTTTTTGACAATGAATGTGATGCCATTCTTCTTAACCCTGTTATTTCCAGCATAGCAAACCACATGATTGTCTGATTTAAAATGGACCAGTAGTGGCCACTACTGGTCCATTTCTGCTCACTAAGATTTTGGATCCTGATCTTTATTCATTCAATTGCCTTCTTGACAACTTTTAATCTTTTGAGATTTGTAATTAATACATTACTGGTTCCAAATATACATGGATGGTTACAGTTCTTCTACTTTTGAGTTATTCACCATCAGCAAATGAAGGTCCCCAATTTCAAACCATCCATATCATTAAGAATTGGTTCTGTAGGATAAGCACTGAACTGTGAACCACAAAGCCATCAGTTCAAACACACTAAATGTTTCACCAAAGAAACAAGAGGTAATGAAGATTTACAGCCTTGGAAAATATATACAGGGTTTCTGTGATTGACAAACCGAAAATGAATGGTGTTGCATTAGTCATCAAAAAGAACATTTCAAGATCTATCATGAAGTACAATGCTGTCTGTGACAGGACAATATGCATACAAATAAAAGGAAGACTGATTAATACAATTATTATTCTTATTTATGAACCATCCACTAAAGTCAATGCTGATGAAATAGAAGAATTCAGACAATATCTTCAGTCGACAATTGATTAGACATGTAATCAAGATGTATTGATAATTACTGGTGATTAGAATTAAAAGCTTAGAAACAAACACGAAGAATCAGTAGTTGGAAACTATGGCCTTGGTGATAGAAAATATGCTAGAGATTGCATGGTAGAATTTTATAAGACCAATCACTTCTTCATTGCAAATAACTTTTTAAAACAATATAAAAAATGACTATACACATGAACTTCAATCAGATTAAATAAACAGAAATCAAATTGACTACATCTGTGGAAAGAGATGGTGAAGAAGCCCCATATCATTAGACAAAGCAAGGATGGGGCACACTGTGGAACAGAACATGGACTGTTAATATGTAAATTCTGACTGAAGCAGAAGAAAACTAAAAGAAGTCGACAAGAGTCAAAATTTGAACTTGAACACATCCCACCTAAATTTAGTTATCGTCTCAAGAACATATTTGATATATTAGACACCAGTGACTGAAGATCAGTAAATTGACATCAAGATCATATGATGACATCAAGAACATCATAAGGGAAGAAAGCAAAAGGTCATGAAGAAGACAAGAAAGTAGAAAAAGACCAAAATGGATGTCAGAAGAGACTCTGAAATTTGTTCTCCAGAATATAGATGCTAAAGCAAATGGAAGAAATGAGGAGGCAAAAAAAACTGAACAGAAATTTTCAAAGGGTACCTAAAGAAGACAAAGTCAAGTATAATAATGAAATGTGCAAAGTCCAGGAGTTATATAACCTAAAAGGGAAGAACATACTCAGCAATTCTCAAACTGAAAGAACTGAAGAAAAATTTCTAGCATTGAGTTGAAATTGAATGATTCCATGTCCTGGTGTGGTGCTGAAGAATAAAGCACTAGACTGCAAGGTCCATTTGAATCACAATGTGAGCAGTTCAAACTCACTAGCCACTCCTTGTAAACCCTATACAGGGTCACTACGAATAGGAACAAAATCGATAGCACTTAACAACAGCAACAACATTGGCAAAATATTGAATAATGCAGAAAGCACCAAATGATGAAAAGAATACACAGACTCATTGTACCAAAAGGAA
>NW_006408590.1:15590412-15597475 GCF_000296735.1 Chrysochloris asiatica
TGAGTGCCTCTTGTGCCGCCTCACTTTCTTGAAAGATTTCAATTTTTATTCCATCAATTCCTGGTGCCTTGTTCTTTGCCAATTCTTTCAATGCATATTGGACTTCTTCCTTCAGTATCATTGGCTCTTGATTATATGCTGCCTCTTGAAATGGTTGAACATCAACCATTGTTTTGAAAAGGTAGCATATGATTAAGAACCAATGATACTAAATGAAGAAATCTAAGATGTACTGCAAGCATTGGTAATGAACAAGCCTCCTGGAATTGATGGAATACAATTTGAAATCTTTCAACAAACTAATGCAGCACTGGAGGCACTCATTCATCTATACCAAGAAATTGGGAAGACAGTACCTGACCAGCAGATTGGAAAAGATCCTTATTTGTGTTCATTCCAAAGAGAAGTGACCCAATAGATTGTGGAATCTATGGACAATATCACTAATATCACATGGAAGTAAAATTTTGCTAAAGATTACTTTTAAATGACTGCAACAGTATATTGAAAAGGAATTGCCAGAACTCCAAGCTGGGTTCAGAGGAGAATGTTGTATGAGGGTTATCATTATTGTCTGAATCTAGTGATTACCTGTGCTTTATTGACTACACTAGGACTTATGATTGTGTATATCTTGACAAGTTATGGCAAATATTGTGGCACAAAAAAAACAATGTCATTAGAAATGGAGGACAGATGTTTGCAAGGATTTCATGTTATTTGGATCCAACACCAGTATTCATGGAAAAAAGCATCCAAGAAATCAAACACTGGATAAATCTACTACAAAAGAAGCAGTGACACCAGAGATGGAGGTAGAGAAGATGATGTGGAGAGATGGAGTGGTGGGGGCTATAGACTCTGGGAGAGAGGGGCTGTGTGCTGATGGCCAGGGGCAGACTTGAGGGCTGTACCCTTTGGCTGTTTGATGATGCATGCAAGGAATTGTAATCATTGCAATGAAACAAAATAAGATAGGGTGAATGTAAAGCTAATGTTCTTCCATGTAAAAGATCACATGATTCACAATAAAAACTTAAAAAAACAACAGAAGACCTCTTTATAATTTTTAAAAGTGAACATGTCACTTTGATGACGAAGATGTACCTTCACCTAACTGTGTTTTCAATTGCCTCATATGTATATGAAATTGAATAATAAGGAAGACCATAAAAGCATGGACATATTTGAATTAAAGTGTTGGCAAAGAACTTTGAATATACCATGAATTACTTAAAGAACAAATAAATCTGTATAGGAAGAAGCACAGCCAGAATGCTCCTTAGAAGTGAGATGAGACTTCATATCATGTATTTTGGACATGTTATCAGGAAAGGCCAGTGCCTGGAAAAGGAAATCATGTGTAGTAGAGAGTCTGCAAAAAAAGAGGAAGACCCTAAACAAGATGGCTTGACACCATGACTTCAATAACAGGAATAAGCATAACAACTATCATAAGGATGGTACTGGACTAGACAATGTTTCATTCTGTTGTACATAGGTTCTGTAAGATTCTGAACCAACTAGACACCACCTAAGAGCAAAGCACACATAAAGTTCTTGTTTGGTGCAAATGTGATGTTAAGCTAACCAAATATTTAAAGGTTCAAATCCATCCTGAGGCACCTCAGGAGAAAGAGCTAGCAATCTATTTTTTGACAAATCAGTCACTGAAAATCCTATGAATCTCAATTTTGCCCCGACACAGATTTGATCACGGGAAGTCAGAATTGACTCAACTGGAACTGATTGGTTGGTTTATGTAGATATCAACTGGAATTGTAAATAATTAAGATAACTTATTACTTCCAAGTTTAATCAAAAGTCAGTACTTGCAGAATTTCACCGTAAAAAGCAGACCTGCTGTCTCACAACTTCAGATGAGTTTTAAAATATTTATAGCCATCTGCCTTGATGTGATGTAGACTTTATTTTTTTAATCAGAAGGTTTTCTTAAAGATGAATTAAGCTTCATACAAAACAGCATTTTCAGGTGCTTGAGGTATATTAATAACTTGAAACTCTTTGGAAAATGTACCTTTGGTTTAGACTGGCTTTTCACATATTTATCATCTGTACCAGTCCAACATGCTTTTGGATTTTGGGAAAAAGTATTTAGAAAAATAATGCCTGACGGCTCTGCATCAACTGGATCATGCTGCCTAAATCTAAACAATTATATTGCTGTAGAACTATTAAAAAGCAATGCAAAAGGATTCATAATAGTAAAATTCCACATTATTTTTATATTTTTCTAAACCCATAGCTGTTGTTTTTTTTTCTTGTTTTCTTAATAGCCTGTGTTGCAATTATGTGTTTCCAAATTGCAATGCACAATGTTTTTGGAACTACCAGTTGTACAGCTAATTGATACATCAGACCCTAATTGAGATAATGAAGCTGATCTTGGACATCAGTACGATGGTCACCCAATTAGTTTCTCATTATGTGCTTACTAGATGAGTGGACGGTGGGCCTAGGGTGATGATGGTGCAGTAAAGTTAATATGAAAAGAGATAATTTCAGTGAAACTAATTAAAACATGGAAATAACTTTTTACGAATAAGCCTCTGTAGTGTTTGGGAGCTTAAATATGAAGCATATCACCTTTCCACTAGCAACAAAGTACGGTTTGAGAGTTCTAGTTGTTAAGTATGGTGGAGTCAGCTCTGACTCATAGCATCCCTGCATAAGGCTTCCAAGGAGAAAGTGGCGCGTTTGAACCTCCAACCATGCAACTCAAATTGATCTTAATGCCAAGTGCTTATCCTACCCATAGTAAATGATACATAAATGTTACTTGCCTGGAATTAGGATTTTCCAGTCAAAGAGAATTGTCATTACAAAATTAATGTAAGGTACAAGTAGTGCTACATACTGTATGATATATCTAGCCCTCCAATTATATGGCATTCTGGAAAAGGCCAATCTATTGTTATTGTTGTGTGCTAACAAGTTGATTCCAACTCACAGGTAACTCAATGTGACAGAATAGAACTGCTTCTTAGAGTTTTCTAGGCCAAAATTTTTATGGGTTGTTGGAACCCATCAACTGTTCTGCAGAAGAAAGATGTGGCAGTTAGCTTTTGCAAAGATGACAGTCTTGGTAACCCTGAGTCCGAATCAACTGATGACGGCTACTTTCAGTTTTGGTTTTTGATTAAACCTATGGTAGTATGTTGTCAAGCCTTTCTTCATAGAGAGGCTGGGTAGTTTCAAACTGCAAACATTTTGGTGAGCAGTGGTTGGGCTATTGTACCATTGTTGGGTAGGGTATAGGGAGGGTTCTTTAGGTAAAACTATGTTGTGTTTTGTTTTGCTAGATGCTGTTGAGTAGATGCCAACACGTAGTGACCCTATGCATACAATAAGGAGGCACTGCCTGGTCCTGCACTATCCTCACAATTGTCATGCTTGAGTCTATTGTTGCTGCCACTGTGCCAATCATCTTGTTGAAGATCTTCCCCATTTTTCTCTGACCCGCCACTTTCCCAAGCATACTATCCTTCTCCGGGGACTGTTCTCCTTTCTGACAACACTATTATTGTTGTTGTTAAGTGCTGTCCAGTTGGTTATGACTCATAGAGACCCTATATATGGTTTGCGAGGAGCAGCTGGTGAGTTTGAACCACTGATCTTTCAATGAGCACTCCTACAGCAACACACAACAGAGAAAGTTAAAAAATCAGTGGTTGCCAGGAGTTCAGATTGGAGGAGAGAGATGAAGAGGTGGACCTCAAAGAGTCTCTAGGGGAGTAAATTAATTTTCTGTGATGAGGTAATGATGGACTGTAAAACACAAAGCATGGACCCTTAGGTATACTTTGAACTTTAGTTAAGAATAATGTATCAATATCAGTTTATCAGCTGTAAGAAATATACCACTTCAATGTAGGATGTTAAAACTAGAAAAACATGTGTAAAGCAGGGAAAAGGCAGTATATAGGAACCTTCTGTACTTTCTGAGTTTTTTTATCTATAAACCCCAAATTGCTTTGAAAATCTACTTTAAAAATGCCTCTGTGTATGCTTTGTTTATCCTAGAACTAGAAAAAAGAAACCCAGGGTGACTGAGGTGGAGTTAAGAAGGAGAAGGTAATGACTTGCAGGGACATATAAACATACTGATTAGGTAAATTTCTAGCTATATAAATTAGCACGGAATTTCCAGATGTGGTAGCAAAGACCAATTTTTGGCAGCAACTTGAGCAAGATATAAGTGTATGTGCTTATCGTTTGAAAATTTAAATTTAAGTGCTCTGGACGCAATGTGTTGTTGTCGTTCTTTGTTAAGTGTTGTTTAGTCGTTCCCGACTCATAGCGATCCTATATAGGTTTTCAAGGAGGTGTTGGTGAATTTGAACTGTCAACCTTGTGGTTCAAACTGACCTTGTGGTCAAGTGCTTATCTCAAAGTGCCACACCAGGACTGCTTCTGTAGTGTAATGTTAGTAAAGCATTTGATTTTGTTTTGTATTATTAAGCACAGAATTTCCAACTATGCTTCCACCATCTACTACATATTTCCTACTGCAATTGGTGATAAGGAAAGAGGAATGTGAAAACAAGTATCTTTCTTTTTGAATACATAACCTAGAAATTAAACATTTCACTTTAATTAATTTTTCCCACCAGAACTCAATCATATCAACAAAATTAACCACAAAAGACCTGAGAAATGCAGTCTTGAATTATATAGCCATGTCTTCAGGCAAAAATTCCATTATTTTAGAAAAAGTTATGGATGAATATTGAGAGAATAGCAACCTATAATGTAAAAGCCAGAATAATGTTTTCATTTTACTTTGGATGTGATAGAAAAGTCTAGAAATGTTTAAGTAGAGGAATGACTTACAGAAACCAGAAACCAGATATGTGCAATGTCTGCTAATTGTGGTAAGAGAATAATGGGAACAGGAAAACCAATTAGGAGGCTAGAAGTTCAACTATCATTTGTCTATTTATGATTCTCTATGTCTCTCTCAGAAATTTTAAGTACAGTACTTATATTTTTATAACCTATGGACATCTTTACATTTATATCAAATGGATAACTCAGCTCTCGCATATTAAAAAATAGACTCATTTATCTTTCCCTTTAATATAAAAATCCCTCTTCCTATATTCCTATATTCTCCATCTTAATAGTTGTTACTACAGTTTACCTAGAAAATGTATCAATCCCAAAACTTGTCCTTTCATCTTTTACCTACCATAGCATACACAAATATGTTTATCTCCTAAGTCCTGGTATGACATGATAGGATAAGCACTGGACTGCTAATCAAATGGTATGCATTTCAAATCCAGTAGCCCCTCCTCAGAAACTCTACACAGGACTTCTTTGAGTTGGGACTGACTCAACAGCCCGTTCCAATAAGAACAAGTATTTTCACATCTGATTGTTCAGTATCTGCTATTATCATTGCTCTAGTCTAAATCTTGTTATTTCTCTCTTGGATTGATAGGAGCTTTCTAACAGGCCTGCCTCCAATGCCTACCCCCATTAAATCAGTTCTTCCTGCTGTAAATTGCCATTGAGTAAATTCTGACTCAGTCAGATTCAAAAGAATGGTGACCCTCTTACATCCCCATACTGACTCCTCCTCTCTATGTCCTTTAACATGTCATAAAAATCACTTGGGGTTCAGTTTTTCTAGGTTTATCTCTCACCCTTCCCCAACTCATTCTCTATGCTCTGTTGTTAATGTTGTGTTATGCTCTTGTTTTGGTAGTGGTTTAGTGCCATCAAGTTGGTTCTGACTCATAGTGACCCTGCATAGGCTTTCCAAAGAGCAGCTGGTGGATTTGAATCATCAGCCTCGCAGTTCAAACTGACTTTGTAGCCAGTGCTTATCCTATAGTGCCACAACTGTGAAATATGTGAAGTTATATACATTTCATGTTGCTACTTCAATGTGAGTGTTCATTATTTATAAGGAAGTGTTTTGTTTTATTTTTCTGAATACAAATGCATATGCACACATCTCATATATCAACTCCACATTTAATTTTTTTCACAATTTTTTATCCCTGCATCTAAACAATACATGCAAGTTTCTTTTAATATTCTCCTTGGGGTCATTTAGATTAAATACTTTTGTATTCAGCTTTGCTTTAGGAGCACACAGTACAGAATTTGGCACAATTTGGACACTTAGTAAAATGTTATTGAGTGAGTAATAGAAAGCATCAATGGATAAGTGTATGGCCTTTTATTCAAGAACCAGCAGAATTTCTGCTATACAATATTGTTCTTAATTAGAACAATTATTTTCAAACAGAAACCAATTCAGATGATAAAAGTTATTTTACTCCTTAGGACGGTGCTTGATGGTGGATAGGGTAGAGGTGCAGTAAGTTCTCCATCAGCAATACCACAGAATACCAGGCAAAGTGGGTTCAGGGCAGAGTTCTAAAACTCTGAACCACATATCTAGGAATATTTACAAAGTTTGAAAGCTTATCGCTAGTGGAACTTGTAGCAGAAGTAAGAAATCTCTTACTTTAGAATTTGCCAGGCTCAGTGGCCTGGATCTGACAACTTGGGCGAGACCAAGTGGCAAGAGCCAGCAAAGGAGCAGACAGACCCACCACAGAATAACACTGAGGGAACTTTGGAGCAAAGGTGGACAACATACATTGACAGTTTTACTTTGCTCAGATTTGTTTTTGGTATCTGTTCATTGGCCCTCCCACTGTTTGCTTACCTCCATTCCGGTGACTAGAGTGGGTGCCTGAGCTAGTGGACACCCCCAACCTCCACCATTGGCGGGTTCTTCTGCCACGCATGCGCATAGATAGTCTCAAAATTTAAAGCTATAGACAACCTGCACTAAACTGTTTCCTAATAGGGAAAAGGACAAAAGAAAGGGTGTGGAAAGGGAAAGAGAGTTTAAAAATATAACAGGCCAAAAATTAAAACCTGAAAAACAGCATAAATACTAACAGTGGCATCTTGAAATTTATCAGGTGGCCTAGATGGCAAGAAGCTGAAAGAGGATATTGAAATCATACTCATATTTGTTGTTGTTGTTGTTATTAAGTGCCGTGGAGTCGGTTCC
>NW_006408590.1:15599315-15600741 GCF_000296735.1 Chrysochloris asiatica
CATTGTTTCATTTTCATGTGCATGGGATCGCTATGAGTCAGTCCCAACTCGATGGCACCTGACAACAACAACAACCCAGTTTCCATGTATTTGACTTTATTTCCTTGGTCTTCATATTGTTGATTTCCAATTTGATATCAATGTATCCTGAGAAGATGTTTTGTAGCATTTTGATATATGTACATTTATGGAGGTTTGTTTTGTGGCCTAAAACATGGTCTATTCTGGAGAATGTTCCATGTGCACTGGAAAAGAATGTGTATTGCGCTGTTGTTGGATTGTATGCTCTGTACATATCATGAGAACCAGTTAGCTTATTGTGTTGTTTAGTTCCTCTGTGTGTTTATCAATTTATTTCTGGTTGTTCTATCCAATTTTTTGAAAGTGGTGTATTAAAATCACTGAATATTATTGTAGATTTCTCTATTTCTTTCTTCAAATCTATTAGAGTTTGCTTTATATATTTCGGAGCCCTTTCATTGGCAGCATAGATATTTATTTTGGTTATGTCATCTTGTTCAACTGTCCCTTTAATCATAAGACAATGTCCATCTTTGTCTATTATGCTGAGTTTTGCCTTAAAGTTTATATTATTGGAGATTAGTACTGACATTCCAGATCATCTTTGATTTCAATTAGCTTGGTATATTTTTTTCCATCCTTTGATTTTTAATCTGTTTTTATCTGTCTGTAAAATGTGTCTTTTGCAGACAGCATATTGAAGGAACTTGTTTTCTTATCCATTCTGCTACCCTCATCTCTTAACTGGTGCATTTTATCTGTTTACATTCAGTGTAATTATCTATAGGTATGGATTAATTGCTATTATGTTTGTTTTTTGTGTGGTGTTACTTCTTTCTTTGTTCTGTGTGTCTTCCTGTGCTGAGTTCATGGTTTTTGTGTTGTTCCTAGTGAGTTTCCTCATAGTTTTAATGTTTCCATGTTCTTCTTGGATTTTCATTTTCTGGGTATGTTGTGAAGTGTCAATTTTCTTTGAGGTCACTTTATATTAATTAACTTTTCCCTTCATTTAATGCAGTCTATTTTATCCTGTAATCTACCTGACCTTCTCACCATCTGGGTCTCTGTTCAAACGTGTTTACCTTCTTTCACAGTATAGTTGTTTTGAAAATAGACTGACCTCCCACATTCTCTAAGTTTGTTGTTATAATTTTGTTCTATTCCGACTCTTCCTTCTGTCGATTTAGTTCTGGAAGTTGCTGCCACATATGTCTATTGCTGATTGTTGTCTATTCTTGTTGGTTCTCAGTCCACAGAACTCCCTTTAGGATGTTTTGTAGTGCAGGGTTGGCTTTGGAAAAATCCCTTAGCTTCTCTTTATCCTGTCATGTTTTTATTTCCCCGTCGTGTTTGATTTTATTAGCTTAGCTGGATAAAGGATTCTTGGTTGGAAATTTTTTTTTTT
>NW_006408590.1:15601556-15602762 GCF_000296735.1 Chrysochloris asiatica
TTTCTTTTGCATGTTTTGCTGTGGCTATAATACAAAATAGAGTGTGTGTTTTGGTATTTTTTATGATTTCTGATTGCCTACAGGTAGATATAATTAGGAGGTGGGCATCCCTTTTCACTCTTCTTATTGCTTAACTCAGAGTAACTTTTGCAGTTGTTGTCTGCCTCCCTGGTATATGGCTGTAAGTATTGGTTCTTGCTTGTATTGTGGGGCTTTATAGGGTATGATTGTATCTTGACTATATGGCAGCAATTACTATCTCTTTTTGGGTAGTATGGGGATAGAAAGTATCCCCTATTGTTAAAAGGGGAACAAAAGTAAAATACAGCAGAAAAAAAAAAGCAACAGCAGGAAAACAAGGGGGGAAAAAACAACAAAAAATCATAAAAACAAAACAAAACAAAAACAAAAACAGACTGAATACTGTAGTCTATAATCATGAAAAAAGGAGAGGAAAGAGAGAGAGGAGGGGAAAAAATCTGTAGCCTAATATGAACAGCAGCAAGATCATCAAGCAGCAAGATTTGGAGTCCTGGTGTGGTGCTGTGGGTTACTGCACCAGACTCCAAGGCTGTTTTCATTGCAAGGAGCAGAAAGCCTCATCTCTTTCTTGCAGAGGGCCTGGTGAATTCGAGCTGCTGACCGTGTGGTTCGAAGCCAGATTCTTAACCACTACACTACCAGGCATTGCACCTTCAAGATGGCGGATTGGGTAGACATGTAGTGAGGAGCTCCGTCAACAACAACACGGGATACCGGGCCAAGAGAGCTCACAAGATGGTGTTGGAACTCTGAAACAAATATAAAGGTATGTTTGCAGGATCAGAGGATCGAAGAGTTTACAGCTAGGGAATTTGCAAAAGAATCCAGAAATCCATTGTTTTCTGGATCAAGACACTCAGCTGTTCCCAGAGCCGCCATCTTGGGAGAGAATATCTTGATTGTATCAGTATTGATAGTATCAGGAGAGAACATTTTGATTGTATCTTGATTATATCAGGATAGTATCAAGATTTACATCAAACTTTGAAGTGACAGTATCAACATAAAACCAAACAGCCAACACTTGTCTGTCTGTCGTGCTGTGGTGGATTGAGTTGCTATGATTCTGAAGGCTCTGCCACTGGTATTTTAAATAACCAGCAGGGTCACCCATGGTGGACAGGTTTCAGACTAGGAAGAAAGAGTGACAAACTACTTCCAAAT
>NW_006408590.1:15606802-15608884 GCF_000296735.1 Chrysochloris asiatica
GTATTCAATCGCTCAGGCACCCCCTGTAGTCACCACATGGAAGTGCACAGACAGTGAGGGGCCAAAATAAATCAGAACAAAGCAAAACCACAAGTATATTGCCACCTTTGCTCCGAGGTTCCCACGGCATTCTTCTGTGGTGGGTCTGTTTGCTCCCCGGCTTGATCTTGCTGTTTATTCTTGCCCAAGTTGTCAGCTTGGGTCCACTGAGCCTGTCAGATTCTAAAGTACAAGATTTCTTACTAAGCCTTCAAACCTTTTAAATATTCATACTTAGGTGGTTCAGAGTTTTCAAGCTCTCCCCTAAACCCACTTTGTTTGGTATTCTGTGGTATTGCTGACGGAGATCTTCACTGCACCTCTACCCTATCCACCATCCTAAATGAGATTCTTGATGTTATGTAAACATTAGTGTCTAATGCATCCAATCAGTTTTTGAGATGGTCTCTAAATTCAGATGGTTATGTTCAAGGTCATATTTTGCCTCTCATGGACTTGTTTTAATTTTCTTCAGCTTCAGTCAGACCTGTTATATGAGCAATTGATAGTGTGATCCACAATCAGCCCCTTACTGGTTTTGGCTGATGGTGTTGAGATTTTACCTTTTGTTTTCCCACAGATGTAGTCAATTTGATTTCTGTGTATTCTTTTCAGTGAGGTTATATGTTTAGTGGTGCTTTATATGGTTTAAAATTTCTATTTGCAGTGAATACCTCATTTGTCTTGGAGAATTCTACCATGGGATCGCTAGCATCATTTCTACGACCAAAGTTTTATTTTCTAAGTACTGATCCTTCGTCTTTATTTCCAAGTTTTGCAATCCAATTACCAGTAATTATCAGTACATCTTGGTTGAATGTTTTAGCAATTTCAGACTCAAGAAGTTGGTAGAATTTTTAAATTTCATCATCACTCGCTTTAATGGTTGGTGCATAAATTTGAATAACAGTGATACTGTTTTTCTTTGTAGGAATATGGATATTTTCCTGTTACTTCATAATAGATTTTGAAATGTTCTTTTTGATGAAGATTACTATGCCATTCTCTTGAAATTGTTGTTCCTGGGAATGTAAACTGTGTGATTATCTGATTCAAAATGGCCTATATCAGTCCATTTCAACTCACTAATGCCTAGGATATCAGTCTTTTTCATTTCATTTTTGACAACTTCCAATTTTCCTAGATTCATACTTCATACATTCTATACTCCAGTTATTGATGGATGTTTATAGCTGTTTTACTTATTTAAACTAGATCCCATCAGTAAAATAAGACACCAAATATTTTACTCCATTCATGTCATTATAGTCAGTACTACCTTGGCATGACAGCTATTCTCCAGTCTTATTTTGAAAGTTTTCCAATCTGAGGAGTCCATCTTCTGCAACTGTGTGACAAAATTCTAATGCTTTCATCTTCCAGCATTATATCTGACAATGATTTGCTGCTATACTTAAATTTTTAGTATCTAAACTTTCTGCCTCTCCTTCCCTCTAGCTAGAATTCATCGGGAAGTTCTGCTGCAATCTGTTCACCATGGGTGACCTTGCTGGTATTTATAACACTAGTCACTTGGTTTCCTTCACCACAGCAACATGCAAGTCACCACAGTACTACAAACTGATAAGTTGTGGAAATTACATATATCTATATAGTAACTTCTTCTTTTTTTTTCTACCTCTAAGAATCTATACAACAACATATGTTATTGTTAGATGCCATCAAGTCATTAGTGAAGAACATACGCTGTTGTTGTTAGGTGCTGTTGACTGGGTTCCAACTCAGTGACCCTATGCACAACAGCATTAACACTGTCTGGTCTTGTGCTTTTCTCATAATTGTTTTGTTCAAGTCCATTTTTGTTGACACTCACCATCCTGACTTCTAAGAAACATATGGCTATACTTCTTCCAACACAGATGTGTTTGTTCTTCTGACAGTCCATGGTAGTTTTAATAGTCTTCTCCATAACCATAATCCAAATGCATCAATTTTTCTATGATCTCATTTATTCATTGTACAACTCTCACATGCACTGAAAATACCATGGCTTGAGTGAGGCATATTTTAATCCTCATACTG
>NW_006408590.1:15609414-15610509 GCF_000296735.1 Chrysochloris asiatica
ACTGCACTTAACAGCAACAAGAAAATTCAGTATAGATACCAAGAGCAATTGTCCAGGAGACCAAATAGAATCAAGTGTTTATAAAATCTGAAATAGAATTTTTATTTAATTCTGTAATTCACCTGTCACTTACTTTTCCTGAAATTTACATTAAGTTATTATTAAAATGTGATTATTCTTCCTAAACATATACCTGCTGATAGAAGAATTAATAATTTCCACATGTAATTGGGAGTTGACTTGCATATATGTGGGTAACATACAATTTATTGTACATAAAATTATCTACAGAGAAAATGCCTCTTATCCATTCTTCTTATGTATTTGGGTAATTTTGGAATTGTTTATTTGCAATGATAAGAATTTACACATCTTATTACAATAGCATTGTGAAATCATTGTAATATTCTTTTCCCTAAACCCTAGCACCAAATTTTGATTCAATCTGTTTGTTCTAATAAAACAAGCTATAGATCTTTGGAAGCAGATGGTGTGATTTCTTGTTCTAAAGCAAGAAAGCAAAATTGCTGCATTCCAGAAGCTATGGGATATATTTACATTACAAAAAACAAAGATAGAAATGTTTTCTAATGGAATGTACTATTTAGTAAAACGAAAATTTAAATGCCAAGAATTGTAGCCTCTTTCTACTATACATGAAATCTTACCATCAACTCCAGAAATATAAAAATATAAGTTCTTAGCTGGGTGTTCACTTATTATTTTTTTCTGTACTGTTGCTATCATTAATTTAAATAGTATTTATAGTATTATTTCCCTGTTATATGCCCTGAATATATACCTATAAATATACTAAATTGATATAGAACCAGTGTTAGTGTGTTTAACAGCAAAAAGTTTTGAATCAGAGATTAGGTTCAAATCACAACTTCTATGACTATGGATCAGGTGTCATATTTAACTCCTATATATAGCATAATATATAGCATAATATTTAGCTCCCTGCACAACTGTTGTACAAAATTATAAAAATCTATCAAGAATTTCCAATGTCTGGTCCATGGTATATGATCAATACATTTCTATTATACCTATGTTGTTTTTATTATTGTTGTTGTTGTTGTTAAGTGCCGT
>NW_006408590.1:15611339-15612237 GCF_000296735.1 Chrysochloris asiatica
CATGTATGACTCAAACTGACACTTTTGCTCTTGAACACTTTAATGAAGACTTGTATTACATTAGGCAGCAGATTTTTCTAATGTAATACATTGTTTGATTTTTTGTCTGTTGTTTCCTAGAGTGTTGATTGTGGATGCAAACAAAAAAAGTCTTTGGCAATTTTAATCTTTTATCCATTTATCATGATGTTAGTTATTGATCCAGTTGTGAGGAGTCTCATTTTCTTTTCTATCATTTTCATTTTCTTTCCATTTATATTAAGGCTATAAGAAAGTATTTTAAGTCCTCTTCACTTTCAGCAAGCGAAGTTGTATCATTTGCATAATGCAAGTTATTGATGAATTTCCCTCCAATCCTAAAACCACTTTCTTCTTCATGTAATCCGCATTCTTGAATTATTTGTTCAGCATACAGATTGAATAAGTATAATGAAAACTATAAACTTGGCACACACCATTCATTGTCCCTTTGTTTTGCTCTAACAACTACCTCTTGGTCTAAGTACAGGTTCCTCATGAGCATAGTTAAGTATTCTGGAATAGCAATTATTCACCACGTTATCTATAGTTTTCCATAATATGAACAGTCAAAAACATTTGAAAAATTAATATATCAAGGTAAACATATTTCTGTTATTCTCTGCTTTTAGCCAAGATCCATCTGACATCAGCAATAATATCATTAATTCCATATCCTTTTCTCAATCAAGCTTGAATTTCTAGCAGTTCCCAGTTAATGTACTGTCACAGCCATATTTTAATTATCCTCAGCAAAATTTTACTCTCATGTGATATTGATGATATTATTTAATGATTTCCACTTTGGGTAATCTTTCTTAGCAATGGATCTCTTCCAATCAGTTGGCCAGGTAAATTGTCTTCTAAATTTCTTGGCATA
>NW_006408590.1:15612537-15619395 GCF_000296735.1 Chrysochloris asiatica
GTTTTCTAAATCCAGGTCTTTGCACATTTCATTATAATCCTTGACTTTGTCTTCTCAAGCTACCTTTTGAAAATTTCTATTTAGTTGTCTTCACTCCTCATTTCTTCTATGAACTTTAGCTTCTCTCCAGTCAAGAGTAAATTTCAGAGTCTCTTGTGATATCCCTTTTGATCTTTTCTTTCTTTTCTGTCTTTTTAATGACTTTATGTTTTCTTCCTGTATGCTCTTCTTGTTGTCATCCCACACCTCTCCTGATCTTTGGACACTAGTGTCTAATGTATCAGAATTGCTTTTGAAATGGTATCTAAATTCAGGTGGGATATACTCAAGATCATATTTTAGCTATGGTGGACTTGTTTTGATTTTCATCAGCTTCAACCTGAATTTGCATAAATCCGTTGATGGTTTGTTACACAATCTGTCCCTTGCCTGGTTTTGGCTAATGATATTGAGGTCTTCTACCATTTCTTCCAACAGAAGTATTCAGATGTATTCCTTTGTATTCCATCTGTTGAGGTCCATGCGTATAGTCACCTTTTATGTTGTTTAAAAAAGAGGTAATTACAATGAATAAGCCATTGGTCTTGCAAAGTTCTTGATGTGATTTCCAGCAACTTTCTATCACCAAGGCCATATTTCCCCACTACTTATCCTTCCTTTTTTTCCAACCTTCACATTTTAATCATCAGACATCAGTGTATGATAAAAATAATCAATTCATCAGATTACATATCTGATCCATTTCAGAGTGAAGACATTGGTAGAATTCTTCAATTTCATCATAACTGACTTTAATGATTGTTGTTGTTAAGTGCCGCTGAGTTCGTTCCAATTTATAGTAAACCTGTATAGGGTTTCCAAGGAGCAGCTGGTAAGTTTGAACCACTTGCAGTCCAGTGGTTTACCCCGCATTGCCACAGGACTTTAGAGGTAGATGTGTAAATTTGAATAATGATGGTATTGACTGGTCTTCCTTTTTGTTGTTGTTAAGTGCTATCAAGTTGGTTCCGACTCATAGTGGCCCTGTATAAGACTCCTCAAGAGTAGTTGGTGGGTTTGAACTGCTGACCTTGTGGTTCACAGTCCAGAGCTGATCCTACAGTGCCATATCCAGAGTCCAGTCTTTCTTATAAACATATGGATATTGACCTACCACAGAAGCATTGCATATCAAGATAGATCTTGAAATGTTATTTTTTACAATAAATGAGTCACCATCACTCTTCAGTTTGTTATTTCCAACATAATAAACCAAGATTGTCTGATTCAAAATGACCAATACCTGTCCATTTCTCCTCATATTTCACCAACACCTGTCCATTTCACCCATATCAAACACCTTTGATATGGGTCTTTTTGTGTTCCATTTCACTTTTGACAACTTCCAGTTTCCCTAAATTCATAGATCATATGTTCCATGTTCCAATTACTAATTAATATTTGCAGCCATTTTTCCTTATATTGAGCTGTGCCCCATTAGCAAATTAAAGCCTCAAAATCTTTACTCCATTCATGTTATAATAGTCAACTCTACTTTGAGGAGGCAGCTCTTCCACAAATGTATTTTGAGTGCCTTCCAACCTGAGGGGTTCATCTTCTGACACTGTATCTGATGATGTTCTGCTACTATTTATAAACTTTTAATGTTCTTTTAGCATATTTGACAATGTTCTGCCACTGTTCATAAGATTTTCAGTGACTAAACATTCAGAAGCATCCTTAAATCAAATGTGAATTCAAATACCCACTCTAAAGAACGGGAAATGTCACATTAATTTGATTCTCCAAATCTAATTAATCTACTTCCAAGCTCTGCTGGTTATGTGTGTAGAAAATTGATGTCTAATATTATTGAAGCACCCACCTGCCTCATATCCTTATACAATATCTCACATTCATTTGGGACAACAGATGCCTACATGGTCCATATCACATGGCCCCACCTCACCTTTGATTTGAGTCAGCTCTGCACTTGTAGTTGAGTAAATTCGCCTTAGTTTTGTCAGTTCCTAATGCTGGACCTTATCCTACATCTCAGGAGTCCACTTGATCTGTTGTCCAGCACAGTGTAGAGTGTCATGCTAAACCATGCTTGGTTTAACTCTCAACCAATGAGATACGTTGGCCAGCAAACTATCTTAGAAGATTTAACTGGACATCTCAGAATATCCAGCAAAATTGAGCACTAATGTCTATGGTTGAAACCTTGATGATACAACTCTATATTGTTTGTTTGGTTTTGGTCTTGTCTCTGTTATGTAAACTTTGAATACCTTGTTCTAGTTGTTGTTAAGTGCCATGGGGTCAGTTCCAAGTTGTAGTGACCCTATTAGGGTTTCCTAGGAGCAGCTGGTGAGCTTGAACTGCCAACCTTACAGTTCAAATGGCTTTGCAGTCTGCTGCATTCACCTACAGCATCAAGCCAGGACTTGCATTTGTTTCTATTGTTATTCTATTGTTATTAAGTACTATTGAGTAGGTTTAAATTCATGGCAACACTATATAGGGTTTCCAAGGGGCAGCTGGGGGTATGAATCACTGACCTTGCACTTAGCAATCCAGTGTTTATCTCACAGCACTACACCAAGACTCCTGTGTGACTCAGGGGGTAAACACTGGATCATAAGGTTGGTTTGAACTGCAAAGTCAATGTTTAAAACTCACAAGCTGTTCCTCGGAAACCCTATACATTATATATGATTCAGAACCAACTTGGTAACACTAAAAAACAATAATACTTTCTATCTGAAATACCCCTTATTCTATTATTATTTTTTGGAAAATGTTCTTCATGCTTTAAGATATAATGTAATTATATACTCCTCTGGGAAGACTTCTCAAGTTTTCTTAGGCAATTTTGTTTGCTGTCTCATGGTTTCAGCATAGAATTTTAATTTTAATATTTGACTGTATTTATTTTCTTTAAATGAAAATATCCTTTAACTGGTATATGAATGAAAACACCTAAAATAACAATTTTTTGAATGACCCCTTCTCTTTTCTGAAATTGTCATTTAAAGAACTGTTAAAAATGAAAAAAAATGGTACTGTTTAGCATGAGATCTTTTCTGTAATGTTGTAAAGAAAAAAACAGTACATCACATAACAAAATTGCTATTTTTGTACATGTATACCTATTTTGTGTGTTCTAAACCATATATGTGATATATTACACTAAGACTTCACAAATACTCATCCACTGATGGACAGACACGATCCAGAGCCATAAAAACAAAAATGTAGTGTTACACTGAAAATATTTTTTTTTATTTCTTTGGAGAACAGAGACCATGTTTTATGGAAATATTGTTTTGCAACTTCGTCATACTATTTGACCAAATAGTAGTACATTAATAATATTATATAAGATTCTGGAGTCCTGGTGTGGCTAAAGCCTTGGATCACAAGGTTGGTTTGGACCATGGGATTGGAGGTTCAAACTCACCAGCCACTATGAGTCAGAACAGACTCAACTGCATTAAACAACAACAACAAATATAAGATTTTATGTTGTTGTTGTTAAGTGCTGTTGAGTCAGTTCCAACACATATTGTGAAGTGCTGTAGAGTTGGTTCCCATCCATAGTGACCCAGTATAGGGTTTTTGAGGAATGATTGGTGCATTTGAACAGTCAACCTGGTGATTCAAACTGACCTTGTGGTCAAGTGCTTATCCTACAGTGCCACATCAAAACGTCATAGGATTCTATGTTCACAATACCGTCTATAAAATGACAATACCTTCTATAAAGGTATCAATAGACTTTAGTTGCTATACCAATCTCTCCCTCATTAGATGATTATAAAATACATGAATTTTTTTTTTTTTTTTAACTTAACCCAGCCACTATTTAAAAGCAAAGTTTGTGTGGCAAGATCCTACTGTCTTGCTAAGACATCTTCAAAGACTTTTTTCACAAGTGTAGTTTCTTCTTTTTTCACCCCCACTGTTAAACATATTTCTTTGAAAATCTACCATCCACTGAGATTAAAGTCTCAGACTACTTTACCGAGCAGAGCAAAAAATGAAATACTAACTTTAGGTAAAGATCATTTGCAGATTCACTATTTCCATTTCTTCTGCTATTTTCTTACATAGAAAATATACTTGGATTGTTAAAATATGAAAGTCCTGATTTTTTGTAACCTTAATATAGAAATAAATTTCTGATTCAGGAAAATTCTGTCAGTTTTAGTTTGTTTGGCTTTTACCATATATGTTCTTGTGAATCCTTCATATTCCTGCTTAGTCCCCTGTGGAAATATATTATTTATAATTTACAAGGAGTTGATACTCCACAGTAAGTCTTCATCTAAATCACTTAATTTTAAAAGACAGGGTAGAGGAAAAAGACATGCTTACTTGAAAGATCAGCTTTCTGAGCTAAACACTTGTTTTCTGTAGTGTATTCTTTCTTTGCTCCACTCCCTGAAGCAAGTAAGACAAATGAAGTAAGATAACATATGAAGGGGTTTCAAAAATTCATGGACAAATGGAATTTAATGGAATTTTTCCATGAACACGTACTATGGAAAAGATGCATAGCTCTATTTGAAAAGTTTTCTGCTATTTAGACCAATTATAGAAAATTGAATTAAAATAATAAAGACCCAAATTTCTAAACCATTCTAAGGAGAGACTTCAGCAATCATTTTCTACAAAGAAGTTTTAAGAAAGAGAAGAACTACTTATCAGTCTATCATGTATAGAAAGAAACGTTCTATAGAGTGAAATTTAACTCAATTTAAAAACATAAAAATATTATACCATATTTTATTGGGAAATTTTTCTGATCATCTACAGAAATAAAGATGGATAATTGATGAAATTTGCTATTTTATGACCATGTAGGTGTAGTGGTTACAAGTCAGGCTGCTAATCTCAAGGTTAGCAGTTCGAAACAACCAGTGGAGCTGGTTTCTGCTCCTGTAATGATTTACAGCTTTTAAAACCCTATGCAGGGTCATTATGGGTCAGAACAGACTAAATAGCACATAATTATCACCACCCAATGCTGGTAGTAGTTGTTGCTATGTGCCGTGTAGTCAGTTCTGAATCATAGCAACCCTGCATTGGTTTCTGAGGCTGTAAATCTTTACGGGAGCAGAAAGCCTCATCTTTCTCCCATGGAACAGCTGGTTGTACTAAACTCTTTATCACATTTTTTCTAAATTTACCTTAAGCTGTTTACCAATTCTTAAAAAAATAAATAAATAACTGGTTGCTGATAGTTTATTTTGTGTGTGTGTGTGTGTGATATACTAAAAGAACCACTTTATTACAAGTCTGTTTGATTTTTGAATCTAGAATCTCCTAGCTATTTGATTGACTTACTCATTTGACTTCCTTCGTTTTGGTTCCCTTCATGGTTTTACTGTCAATAATAAAGCTGCCCTATTTTTCTCTATGAAGTTTTACTATTGAAAGAAAGATGCTCCATAAAGTTTAACCAGCTCAGTAAATATAACACTCTTTACATCCTAATTTATGCTGTTTGAATAATTTACATCCAAAAACTAAAATTGAGATGTTTTGAACAAATCATCAAAATATAAAGAAGTAAATCCATCTCTGATACACAAAACAGCCTTATGCAACATTTACAAAGGAAATTAATAAAAACAGATGTCTTGACTTTTGGACTTTTTGGATAAAGCAAAGCTATAAAAACTGAATTGGAACAAAAGATGCTTTTCTAGAGAGAGCTATCAGTAGTCTGTGAGTCCGTTTCACTCTAAGTGGGAAGAAATGAAAAAAAAAAATTATATTATAATTTAATATGAAAATATTCAATCCTTGTGCTGGGAGGTATCAGACAGTTCCCTTTTTCTGCAGGTGGGAATAAAAGAACAATGTTACTAGACCCATTCTGACAAAAGAAACTTCTCCACCCAAAAATATGGATCTGTGATTGGATAAATTTATGTTCTAATAATTTGTTAAGGCAAAGGATGTATCAGTTTGTATTCATAATGAATAAAGTATAAGCACTGAGACATTTTTCCTGCTTAAAGAAACTGTTTAGAGAATTGCGGAAACCCAGCATCTAGAGTCCTGGCGTGGCGCTGTGGGTTAATGCATCAGACTGCAAAGCCATTTGAACTGCAAGGTTGGCAGTTCAAGCTCACCACTCACTCTTTGGAAACCCTGTATAGGGTCACTATGGGTTGGATCTGACTCAACGGCACTTAACAACAACAACAACAACATCTAGAAGTTAGAAGTGAATCCTGGATTCCTTGAGGCCAAAAGAATAGCAATTGGCCAGATGGAAGATAGATCTTTCAGCCCATGATGAAGGACCCAGTAGCCATCCCTCAAAAAAGTCCTTTTGGCACAGTGGTTAAACACTCAGTTAATAATTCAAATGTCAGTACTTTGAACATCCCAGTGGTTCCACAGGAGAAAAGACTTGCTAATTGGTTCACATTCAGATTACATCCTATAGAGGGTCTTGGGTGGCTGGGAGAGAAATATACAAGAAGAGGAATGTTGACAGAAAAACATGAAGACACAGGGAGGTATGCAAGACCTAGAGGGGTAGAGGTAAACAGTGTTATATACACAAAATTGGAAAAACATTGTTCTGTGGGTAGATACATGGGCAGATACACAGGTTGAACTGTTTGAAAGAGGATAGTTATACACAGGTATTTACCTTTGCTGCAAACACAACTATGACTGCGATGGCACATACATGGGTAAAATGATAAAAAACTTGTGAGATATTATCAAACATCTTAAGGCAGTGAGTTGATGGGTGCTCAGAAACATGATCTCAGGAGACATCAGGGTCAATTATATGACATAGTCCACAAAGTCAATGTTCGATATCTGGGATCTTAAAACCTTACAAGC
>NW_006408590.1:15620740-15624407 GCF_000296735.1 Chrysochloris asiatica
AGTGAGGAAGTAGGATAACTCTTATTGCATGGAAGGGATTGCTATCATTGAGATGAAAACAGTGAATGATTTGTTGAATGGAAAACTGACGGTCTTAGGTGTAAGCCACTCAATTCAAAATAAAAAGTTAAAAACATATTAGAGCTTAGGAAACAGTATGGGGTTGTTCTGCTACTCTGATGTAGGGCTGCTATGAGTTGGAACCGACTTGGCAGCACACAACTATTTTGGCATAAATGGTTTGTATTTGGCCATTAACCTCAAGATTGGTGGTTGAATTCACTCAATGACTTCATGAGAAAGATCTGGCAAAATATTTCTGTAAAAATTACAGTCAAGAAAATTCTAAGCAACACATTGTTTGACAGTGAGTCAGAATCAGTTTTATTGCAATGTGTTTGGTTTGGTTAATCATGCTCATGGATGAGAACTGGATGTAAATCTGTCCAGAATGCAGACTCAGTGTGTGTCATAAAGCAGCTTATATATGGTAAATCTTTCCTATCCTCTTATTTCTTCTCCTTCATTAGCTACATATCCGAATGAGAGATCAGAACTGAATAGAAATCTAGAAAGGAAGAGAAGAGGAGAACAAAAAAAGGCAAGAGAAACAAAGAATGTTGTAACTACATGTCATTTCCCCTTTATGAAAGTTCATTTGGAGTCAGATCTAAGCTGTGAAAAGGGAGATTAACCACCATATGTACTATCAGTTTGTTGTTCATATCTTTTACGTGCATCCTAATACCAAACAGAGACTGTGTCTGTAATAAAGTGACTATTAGACTGCCGTTTTATTGAATACAGTGCATACAGTGGGCCAAGTTGTCATGCAATTTCAGGGTAAATTAATTAAAACTGGTGTATTTTGATTGTCATTTTAACTATGTTTATGTAACATTTTCATTATGAGAAAATAAAAGCAACAAAACAAATTCATGTTTTATTCCCTCTGTCAAATGGGATTCAATTTGGAAGATCCAGATAATTCTCGTAGTCCCTTTTCTATCTTCTTGCTCACATTTCTCCTTTGCTACTTTTCTTACAATTCATATTCTTTAAATCTCTTAATCATTAATGTCAGAGTCCTAGTGTGGGACTTTAGTTTAATGCAGTAGACTGCAAAGTCAGTTTGAACTGCAAGGTCGGCCACTCAACTCACCAACTGCTCCTTGGAAACCCTATACAGGGTCGCTATGTGTCAGAACTGACTTGATGGCACTTAACAACAATCACTAATCTCATTTTACTTCCCCAAACTAACCTTGTTTTACTTATCTTCTTATTTCATTTTTAAAACTTTATGTATTCATTGGAGTTCCCTTAATTATTTATCAGGCTTTGCATAGGACAAAGTTTGAGAATGGATAAAAAGAGATTTAAGCTGTTATTTAAAGGACTTTCATGATAAAGAAAGAGGGATCACTGGTATCTAAAATATATCTTTTCTGTTCATATTTTCCTGTATGAGCCTTTACCATGCTCTATTCACACATACCTAGCCACAACCTTCAAAATAACATGTAATCAACATCTCAGTGCTTCTCCTTCCCTGCTCCTCTTCTTCCTTATTCCTCTTCTTCTTTATTCATTTTTCTCCTCCTCTTTCTCCTCTACCTCTTATCTGTGATGATCTCAGGTGGAACCTGGCTTACTTCATTAAAATTTCCTTTAGCAAACTATAGGAAAGAGGAATATGGAACTTCATTTTGAGTATAAGCATCAGTTTGAGGATTTAATTTTTACCATTTTTTTATTATGAAGAAGAAATAAGGAATAAAAAGATGCTAAATTTTTATCATGTCTATATTCAAAGTATATGGTACATGAACATTCAAAATTTCAACACTTACTTACTATGATGTCATCTATCCTGAGACGAGAAAAGCTAAATGGTGGTGTTCAGTGATGAGTACCAACCATTCTAGTCAGGACCACACAAGATGAAGCCTGCTATGCGACAAATATGGGAAAGACCTCAAATTCCTAACCAAAAATAGACTTCCTGGAAACTCCCTGAGACTGTTGGCTTGAGATATTCTCTCTTTAAATGAACTAAAATTAATCCCTGAGATCTTGTGTTAATTAAATAAAAGATGTTTACAAAATAATGAGTATCACCTGTAAGTACTGTGCTCCTTTAAAAAATAATATACGAAACAAAAGTCAGTAATTATTTTAAAACAAAGAAAAGTTAAGGGATCAGAAAAACTATATAAATAGAAACTGAACTATCAGAATAGAAATAAGGAGAATACTCATATAGTATGAAGGATATAACAAAACTCATTGAAATTTGTGTAGAAATAGTTAAATGAGAACCTAAACTTTTAGGTAAACCTTCACTAAGAAAAGCCTAAAATATTATTTAATTTTTTTTTCTAGGATTAACTTGTGTATTTGTTGTTGTTGTTATGTGCCTTACAGTCGGTTCCTACTCATAGAGACCCTGTACAGGGTTTCTGAGGGTGTAAATCTTTACGGGAGTAGAAAGTCTCATCTTTCTCCCACGGAACAGCTGGTAGTTTCGAACTGCTGACCTTGTGGTTCACAGCCCACTTCGTAACCACTACGCTAACTTGTGTATAGTAAGGTCTTCATCAGGAGAAGAAAAACTAAACGACTGTATAAATACAGTTATGACTCAATCTGCTGATAATAAAATTAATTAGGTACCACAGGTTTCAGTTTGAGCTTTAAAAATTGACTCGGTATGATTTTTGTGATTAGATCATCAGTTGAAGAATCCACATACTGCAATTCATGTGATTATTTTTCCCCTTGATCTCTGGAGAGTGGGTATATGAAACATGTAGAATCATACCTATAAAACTTTCAGCTTCTAAATACCACATATACCTATGCTTTGCTTGTATTTTATTATTTGTTGCTTACTTTGTGTTGGCCAATATATCTACCTACGATGTTGCCCTTCCCATGATTAGATTTGACAAAAACGAGAATTTGGGTTGATCTGAGTAGAAATTATTATTTATTACAACATTATTTATTATATCTGAAGGTATATCATTCCAGTGTAATCTTAGCTTGAATACTTCCAAGACTCCAAGCTTCATTCTGTGACCTCCTGGCATTAGTATATTTCTTCCATTTGAAGCAAAAATTCAGAACAATATGCTCTGGGTCACCAGCATTCTGTACCAAATTTAGAATATGAATTCCAATCACTATCCTCCAGGACAAATGTCTGTTCTACTTCTATACATAATTGTAAGCTTTATGGATTTGGGTTAAAACAATGACCCTTGTAGCAGTCATGATAAACTCCCAGTAGCTAGCAGCATCTTTTGAATCTTAACCTGCCACATTGTTATTTCAGAGGCATATTCAAACTATAATTCAAAATCACTGTACCTGGCTGGATCCTAGCTCATTAATTGTCTCCAACTTTTCAACTTCCTTTTTACTGCTGTTTCCTATGAATTTCATTAGGGGAATTAAACCAGTTTTTTCACAGACTCTTTCTAAGTCAGTCCAAGGAGAAATAGCAAGAGATCTTGCTTATAAATAACTATGTGGTTCCTATGCCAGTTTTCTTAGTGATTTTGTTGTTGGTAGGTGCCATCAGTTAATTCCAACATATAGTGAACTTACGTATAACAGAATGAAACATTGTCTGGTCTTGTTGTTGTTGTCAGGTGCCATC
>NW_006408590.1:15625557-15627442 GCF_000296735.1 Chrysochloris asiatica
CAGCCAGCACACAGTCTTTCTATTTCCATGAGTCTAGAGTCCTCAGCTGCTCTCTCTCTCCATGTTCCCATCTCTGCCTACATATGTTGCTGTCTTTCTAGATAGGGTACAACATTCTGCTCGTATTCTTCTCCCTTGATGGTCATCCTAGGGTTCTCTGTTCCTGGACTGTAACAGGAAATACTCCCCTCTTTTGGTTACAAAACTTCTACCTTTACAGTTGTGACAGTCACAATTAGTCATGGTAACAATTACTCACTATTGAATCATAAGAATCTTATCCTCTAAGAGAGGGAAAGGCAACAATGAAGAAACAGACTGAGTTCAACCACATTCCATAGACTCCTGTTGACCTGGAGATGAGAGAGAGAAGAGGAATGGCTGGTTGGTTCAAAGTGTAATGAGACCTGGGTACAGAGCCACAGAGGGCTAATGCTGAGAGTAAAGCATCCAGTTGATATGAAGAGAGGGAGATGCACAAGAACAACCAAACTTGCAGATAGTACCCATTTGACACAGCCTCAATAGCTTGAGAATCAGAACTCAACTAGAGGAAGATTAAAAAAAAAAAAAAAGTTTGTTTTAACAAAGGAAGCAATGGTAAATTGCTACAATTTGATGAACTTAAACTATACTCATGGAGGTAGTAGCTCAAAATATCAACAGAGAGGGAAAGAATCGTCACACCAAGTATCAGTGTTATCCCCTCTGTATGTAGGGTAGATAGGGCAACTTAGACATTGGCTATCTAAATTGAAGGGGCAATAAAGGCTTGAAGTGACTAGCTTACAAGGTTTCAAGAGGGTGTTTAGTTTAAGAGTGTGTGGGGGAAGATAGAGTCCCCAATGAATAGTTTCCATCTTGTCTGATAAAAAGAGATGGGGATAAGATTCTTATGATTCAATAGTAAGTAATTATTATCATGACTAATTTTGACTGTGACAATTGTATAGGTAGAAGTTTTGTAACAAATTGGAGAAGTAGGCAATCTTGCAGACCGAAAACAGAGGACACTAGGGCCAACAAGGGAGAAGAGCACAAGCAGAATGTGGGAATTTATCCAGAGAAGCAGCAACACCAGAGATGGAGGCAGAGATGGGGACATGGAGAGAAGGAGCAGCTGAGGACTCTAGATTCATGGAAAGAGAGGAACTGAGAGCTGGCAGCCAGAAGGCAGACTTGCAGAATGTGCCCGTTGGTGGTTTAAATTATTATATACGCCTGAGTTAAAATTAAAAAAAAAAAAAAAAGAGTTAAAATGAATAGAGAGAAATACTGTTAACTGATGGTACATGGAGGGGATTATAACCATTGTAATGGAACAAAGTATATGATTCATTGAATGTAAAACTGATGATCTGCCCTGTAAATTTTCACTCAATTCACAATAAAAACTTAAAAAATAAAAGAATATTTTCCCCAGACGTGTTGAGACAAGATGAAATGGGGACTCTGCCTTTCTCTGGACACTCTTAAACTAAACTACCTCTTGAAAACTTGTAAACCAATCACTTCATGCCTTTAGCACTCCCTCATTTTAGGTAGCCAATGTCTAAATTGCTCAATCCTTTCAAACCTATATACAGAGGAGATAAGATTAATACTTGATGTGAAGAGTCCTTCCCTCTCAGTTGCTATTTTGAGCAACTTCATCCGTAAGTATAGGTCAAGTTCATCAAATTGTAGCAATTTACACTTGTTTCCTTTATCAAAAATTGTTGATATCTCTCGTTCCACGGCCTCTTCTGAATCCAGCTTGAACCTCTGGAAATTCTCTGTCAATGTTTGATTGTAGCCGTTTCTGTATTACCTTTAGCAAAACTTTACTCGCTTGAGATATCAAAGAGATTGTCCGATGATTTCCGCATTCCGTTGGGTCACCTCT
>NW_006408590.1:15627757-15639708 GCF_000296735.1 Chrysochloris asiatica
TGAGGTTGGCCCAGGATCGAACATTGTTTCGTTCTGCTGTGCATGGAGTCGCTATGAGTCGGTTCCGACTCGATGGCACCTGACAACAACAACCATGTACAATCAGTTACCAGTGTTTCTCTTTATTCACTTTAGAATTTTTTTTTTAAACACTGAGGCATATATAATAATTTAAACCACTAAAGGGCACATTCTGCAAGACTGCCTCCTGGCTGCTATCTGAGTCCCTCACTTCTCATGAATCTAGAGTCCTCAGTCACTCCCCGTCTTCATGTCCCCATCTCTGCCTCCATCTCTGGTGTCCCTGCTTCTCTGAAGAAGGTCTCTCATTTTGCTTGTGCTCTTCTCCCTTGATGATCCTAGGGTCCTTTGTTTCTGGACTATAAGATTAATCACTCCCTGTTGAAATATATATATTTTAAATCTTACTTATAGATTACTGGTTACAATACAACCCTATCCCCTACCTTGCTTGTTCTGAGACTCCCAGGTTTAGTAGTTTTCATGTATAATCTCATTTCCTAATCCTTGATCTATAGTTGAAGGGCATCCTACAAAAAGTATCTAGCTGTATTTTCAAAAGTTGGTGTAGCAGTTTGTACTTTGTCAACTTGGTTGATGCAGTTCTGCCTTATTATAACACTATAACATATGAACTAATTTTTATCTTTAATATTTTGAAAATAAGGAAAATAAGGCCTGGTCCATTGCTAGAAAAATCCAACAGTGGAGCCTGATTGAGAGTTTAGATAGTTTATTTTCTGTGCCAATGTATAAAATCATTATTCTCTGCTACATTTAAAGAATTACCCCAACTGAGTTTCATGGAAACCTGAAAATAATATTTTTAAGACAAAATAAAATTTTTGAGTTTGTGCTATGTAATGGACTCCTTGCTAAGAATTTTTAGTACATACTTTCTCAAAAACCATGCAAAGCCACATTCTATGTGTCCTAATACTTTATCTAGATGAAAAACAAACTGTACAAACAAAAAGAAAAAACTTGTTTACTTGACTCAAATGATTTAGTATGGTGATACATATACCACAGTACTTTCTTGCATACCTATTGAAATGCATACATTAAATAAAATTAGCTCATGCAATCTTTGAAGCATACCTATCAATTAGATACCATAATTACCACCTAATTACAGAAGAGAAAACTGACATCTAGAAGTTAAACATCCAACATCAACCTTGAGTTGTGAATGATACAAAGGATTTCACTCAGAAGGTGTTAAGCCACTTCTAGCCTTGTGGTTTTCCCAGCTGAGGTTCCATACATCATGAAAAGAGACAAGCATCCGACCTCATTCTCTGTAAGTATCTGAAATCTAGATCCTTACACTATATGATCATAACAAAATGATTGTAGCTTATGCCACTAAAAGTAGAGTTAATTCTGCTACAATTGTAATTGATACAATCCTCAAAACACAGTACAGTAGCACAATACTGTCCTACAATACTACCATTCTGAGAATGACCACCACAAAATTTCAGGCAGGCATTTTCCTCCCAGTGACACTTTGAAAGATGTGTGAGTTTAGGGAAGATAATTGGGCATAAAGGCATTACTCAAAAGTAGTCTTTATGAAACTTGAGAAATTTTAGACCCATTTATGTGAGTCAAAAGACTCCATGGACAACTGATCACAACTGTTTTCACTTTTAGGAAAATACAAAGTAGGAGATAACCAAATGATAAAAAGGAGCAAAAGAGCACGACAATGATAAATGTCAGTTAGAGCACATTACTGACAAAAGTAAAAATGAATAGTATTTTTTAATTATCAGTTAAGAGTAGGGGAGCTGCAGGTAAGACCGATGATCATGAAACATATTTTATAATACCTTAATACAAAGCATTCTTGAAACTCATATGAATTCCAGACATGTGCTTGCAAGTATATTATCGAAGCATTGCTGCCTTCCTTCTAGGGACAGTTACAACCCTTGTTGGTGTTGTTCAGTGCTGTAGAGTTGATTCCAACCCATAGCGACACTGTATAGCGTTTCCAAGGAGCAGCTGGTGAGCTTGAACCACTGACCTTGCAATTCAAATGACTTTGCAGTCTGACTCATTAGCCCACTGCACCACACCAGGACAACCCTTGGTAGAGCCTAAATTACAATCAATGACATATATTTTAACAATGGGGTAATTTTGCCTTATCATTTTTTCTCATAAAACAGAATATCAAGCCATCATTAATATGCTTGAGTAATTCATAATGATCAAAAATGTATAAACTGTGTAATTTTGAAACACACACACAAAACCTACACATTCTAGATCATTTCTCAGCCCATCAGGAAGAGTCCAGCAGTACCCTGGTCATCTATGTACCCTAGATGAGGGTACCCTTTAATGTCTAGAACAGACAAGACCACAGAGTGTTATTTTTCTAAATGTGTGTAGCTTAGTCTCTCATCTCCATGGAAGCTCATCCTGCCAGTTAGACAGGATTTCAGTTCAGAAAATGCCCAAGGCTAGAATGTCCCTTGTTCAGATCTCTTGACCACACATTACAGGAAAGCTGATGGCACTGCCCCTAAACCTCCACACCACTATAACCCTCTCATTGTGTTGGCACTATATTAATTTACAGGATTTAATCTGTGGAACAGAAGAGCCTGGGGCCTTTCTAAAGCCTCTACATTTTTCTATTGAGAGCTATTGTGAGAAGAAGTTGCCCATTTTCATGCTTTATTCAGCTTCTTATAATAGATTTGGAAATAACTGGGTCGTTCAGAAACTGTCCTTGGAAAATATACAATTTCTTTCATAAAATTCTAATAGTGTCTTTGCTATTCATCAAGCAATATCTGAAGCATCCCAGAGGCAATCAGCTGACAAAGCCTGTTGCCTTTGTGGTGATTGTGACTTGTGACAATCCTTTAGGACAGAGTAGAACTGCTCTTTCCAAGGCTGCAATCTTTATGGAAGCAGACTACCAATTTTTTCCCCCCAGAGCAGCTGATTGATCCAAACTGCTGACCATTCAGTTAGTAGCAGAGCACTTTAATCAATGGGCCACCAGGGCTTCTTTGAAAGTAACTTAACTCCTTTAAATTATTCATTCTTATTTATTTCTATTCTTTGAGTATAGACTCAAATGACTACTGTTCTTCCTGAATGCTAAATTCAAAATACGAATTTGACAAGGCTCACTGACAGCTCTAAAAAGAACTTTAAAGTCTACATGTTTCATATTGTTGTTATTATGTGCTGTTGAGGCAGTTCCAATTCATAGCAACCTTATGCACAACAGAATGAAACATTGCCCAGTCTTGCGCCAGCCTCACAATGGTTGTTAAACTTGCACCCATTATTGCTACTACTGTGCTAATGCACCCCATTGAGAGTCTTCCTCTTTTTCTTTGACCCTCCACTTTAGCAAGCATGATATCCTTCTCTACGGGCTGGTCCTTCCTGATAATATGTAAGAGGTATAAGAGATGAAGTCTCACCATCCTGACTTCTAAGAAACATTTTTACTCTACTTCCAAGCATAGATATTTGTTTGTGTAGCAGCCCATGATACTTTTAATATTCTTCTCCAGCACCACAACTAAAATGCATGTTTTTCTACAGCTTTCCTTATTCATTGTTCAACTTTCACATGCATGAAGTAGAAGAGGAAGTACAAAAGTAATAGGTCATCTTCAAATTTGTAAAAATACTAGCACAAAAAGAAATGAATTCCATGACTCTGAGTTCTCATACTGCCATCGGTGCCTCTAACTTATTGTTATTATAGTTACATACCATCAAGTAAGCTTCAACTCCTAGAAACCCTATATAAGACTAGCTAGTAGGTTTGAACTACTGACCTTACCATTAGCTGTCCATTGTTCTTATTGTTAAGTTCCATTGAGTTGTTTCTGACTCACAACAACATTGTGTAGTGTTTCCAAGGAGTGGATGGTAGATTGTATCGGTCAACCTTGGGATTAGAAATCCAGTTGGCAGTTCAGTGCTTATCCAAAAGTGCCACAGCAGTCCGTTACCTCATTATAATTCAAGTTGTTGGTAGATGCCATGGAATTGGTTCAAACTCTGCCTGGTCCTGCATCATGCTAACAACTGTGTTATGTTAGAGACCACTGCTGCTCCCAGTGTGTCAACTAATCATGTTGTCTTCTCAGTCTGCACTTCAAAATCTTCTATTCAGCTCTTTTACCTCCTCATTTACTTCCTTTCTCTATGCTCAAGAGCAAGTGTCAGAGTCTCTTCTAACGTCCATTTTGATATTTTCTTTCTTCCCTGTCTTCTTTATAACTTTCTGCTTTCTTCTTGTATGATGTTCTTGATGTCACCCTACAACTCTTCTGGTTTTCAGTCATTAGTACCTAATGTATCAAATGTGTTCTTGATATTATTTTTAAATCTAGGTGGGATATTTTTGAGGTCATATATTTACTCTTGTACTTGTTTTAATTTTCTTCAGCTTCAGCCTGAACTTGCATATGAACAATTGATGGTCTGTTCCAGTCTTCCCCTGACCTTGCTTCAGCTAATGATAGGGAGTTTTTCTACCATCTCTTTCCACAGATATTTCTGTTATTCCATCTTGTGAGGTCCATGTGTATAATCATCCTTTTTGTTGTTTAAAAAATGTATTTACATGTGATTTCCAGCATTGTTTTTATCACTAAGACCATATTTTCCAACTACTGATCATTCTTCTTTGTTTCCAACTTTGCATTCCAATCACGTCTTAATTAAATGTTTGATCTTCAATTTCATAATCACTGGCTTAAGTGGTCCATGTGTACATTTGAATAATGGTGGTATTAACTGGTCCTCCTTGTAGGTATATGATTATTATTCTGTTTCAGACAACATTGTACTTCAAAATAGATTATGAAATGTTCTATTTGACTATGAATGTGATGTCATTCTTGTTTAAATCATCATTCCTGGCATAGTAAGCAATATGATTGTCTGATTCAAAATTATCAATCCTAGTCCATTTCAGTTCACGAATGTCTGTTGTTGTTGTTATGTGCCATGGAGTCAGTTCCGACTCATAGCAACCCTGTACAGGGTTTCCGAGGCTTTAAATCTTTATAGGAGCAGAGTGCCTTGTCTTTCTCCCATGGAACAGCTAGTAGTTTTGAACTGCTGACCCTGAGGTTCACAGCCCAATTCGTAATCACTACGCTAGGATATCAGTATTTATGCATTCCATTTTATTTTGACAACTTGCTATTTTCCTAGATCCATACTTTGTACAGTCCATGCTCTGATAATTTATACATGTTTGCATTTTGAATTTTGCCCCATCAACAAATGAAGGTCCTGAAAGTTTTACTCAATTTATATCATAATGGTTAACTGTATTTTGAGGAGACTACTATTCCCCAGTTACATTTTAAGTTTCTTGCAACATGAAGGGCTCATCCTCTGGCACTGTTTCTGATAATGTTCCACTGCTATTCCCAAGGTTTTCAGTGGTTAATCACTCAGAAGACATCTGCCTCTCTTTCTTCCTACTCTGTCTTAATTGGGAAGCTCTGCTAAAAACTGTTCACCATGGGTGACGCTGTTGTTATTCCAAATACAGGTAGCATATATTCCAGCATCACAGTAGCATGCAAGCCACCGTAGTACAGCTAACTGAGATGGTGTATGGTGGATAATTCAATAGTTATGCTTGTTATAGTATTAATATGTTTGAAGTCACTTTCTACAGTATTTTATTAATTTCTTTTTTTTCAGCATGTTCTATTACAAACTATTAGTAAACTGAAAACTAATCCTTATAATGACATTATTTGACATCATTGCCATGATTACTTTATAACAAATAATCATTATTAATACATCAGAGACTTTATTAAACATTCATGTGCATCATTTCATTTAACCCTCACAAGAAATTTAAAAAGTCATACTATGGATATTTAAATTAAAAGGTAAGAAAAACGGGGTACACACAAAGAAAGAGCAAGTCCCTGAAATAACAAGGAGAGAAATAGTGAAAAGGATTCTAACCCAACACTTTTTGACAAGAGCTGGCAACTTTCACATATCATTACCTATGCTAGAAAAATCACACTCCGGTTGATTTTCTGCCAACTGGCAAAAAGTCTCAATTCAGAAACCTAAGTAAACACTAGAATATTTATACTACTTCATGTCAGTGTTACAAAAGTGCAACAATGTAAACTTCTACTTAGATAATCTTTCAAGGTATTGTTATAAAATTCATCAGATGTGGTCATACCTACATATGTGATATGTCTTGAGTAATTTATTGATCCATGTTTCCCTTGCCAGAATAAGTAAAAAAGGCATCATGTTTGAAAGTGAGGGAAAGAGATCCTTACAGATCATAACCCAAATCTATGTTTTTCCTATATTGGATATAAGTATGTCAATAACCTCATATCCTATGCAAAAATGCAGTGGAGGGCATGTTTGATTCCTCTGGCTTCACAAGGGGAAAGGGGTATCAAATTCAAACTCAGCCTATAAGGCAGATGGTCAAAATCCTTTACCTTCTTCTGACAATAAAGATCCTTCCCACAGTACTCTCTGTTTCACATCTGGATTTGATAATCCATTGCAGTGGCCACAGAACACTCATAGACAATGCTCACAATTATGGGGTTTAATAAGGAAGTGAACAGGGTACAAATCAGGAACAGAAACTATCCAAAATCCCCATTAATTCTCCAATTGGAATGTGACTTGGTTCTATTTTGGGCTTAGATTATCATTAAAAGTTCATCAAGTTATATGAAATCCTAGAAGAGTCCGTAATACAGGACATAGATTAATAAGTACCAAGTTAGTTACCTATTAGGTATGATTTAAAATTATTTAAAGGAATAAAATCAAAGTGAATCAATCAGGTTAACTAGATTTTTTTTTAAAGTCCTTTATTTTCATTGCTTAGCTTGTATTTCTCAATTCTGATACCTCAAAAATTAATTCAATTGTAAAAATTGGGGGTCTCCCTCTTTATCACTGTCCCTCCATTTTCCCAAGCATTATGTCCTTCTGCAAGGACCCATCCTTCCTGACAACATATCCAAAGTATGAGAGACAAAGTCTGGCCACCTTGGCTTCTAAAAAGAATTCTAGTCATACTTTTTCCAACACAAATTTGTTTGTTCTTTTGACAGTCCATGGTACTTTTAATATTCTCCTCCAACACCACAACTCAAATACATTAATTCTTTTACAGTCTTATTTATTCAGTATACAACTTTCACAAGCATATGAGGCTATTGAAAATATCCTGGCTTGGGTCAGGCACACTTTAGTTCTCAAACTGACATTTTGCTCTTGAACACTTTAAAGGGGTCTTGTCCAGCAGATTTGCCTAATGCAATACATTATTTGATTTTCTGAATGCATGGAAAGATGTCAAAGAACTTAGTTTCTAAATGACTCTTCTATGAACAGTATTCTCCTTCTGATTGAATACTTACATGTACATAAAAGAAATCTTCATTTCATTGAACCTTGAGTAATTGAAATTACTTTAATGGTAGTTACTCTATCCTGACTAATAAAATATGTTCTAAATGATCTTGTTGTTATTCGGTATCATCAAGGAAATTCTGACTCATAAAGATTTTATGTGCTAAAGAAGGAAACACTACCTGGTCCTTTGCCATCTTCACTATCATTGCTATATTTGAATCCATTAATGCAGCCACTGTGATAATTCATCTTGTTGAGGATTTCCTCTTTTTTGCTGATGCTCTGCTTTACTGAGTATGATTTCCTTCTCCAAGGACTAGTCCTTCCTGATAATGTGTACAAAGTATGTGAGATGAAATCTTGCCATACAGTTTTTCTAAAGCTATTTTGACTATTCTTCTTCCAACATCATTTTATTCATTCTTTTGGAAGTTCATGATATAATCAATATTTTTTTTACCAACACTATAATTCAAAGAAATCAGTTACTTATTCTATTGCACTATCCATTGTCCAGCTTTCCCATGCATATAACAGAATTGAAAATAACATGACTTAGCTCAGATATAGCTTAGTCCACAAAGTGCCATCTTTGTGTTTTAACATTTTAAAGAGTTTCCTGTTTTGCAGCAGCCACAGCAAATTTGCCCAATGCAAAAAAATGTTTGATTTCTTGACTACTGCTTCCATTGGCATGGATTGTGAATCCAAGCAAAATTCAATCCCTGACAACTTCAATCTGTTCTCTGTTTACTGTGATGTTGCAAGGATTTTCATTTTCTTTATGTTGAGGTACTGGTCATACTGAAAGCTGTATTTTTCTTTACCTTTGTGTGAAACTGCTTTAAATTCTCTCCACATTCAGTAGGCAAAATTGTGTCATCTGCATAGTGTTGTTAAGTGTTGTTGAGTTGCTTATGACTCATAGCAACTCTGTATAGGATTTCCAAAGAGCAGTTGGTGGCTTTGAACCACCGACCTTGCGTTTCACAGTACAGAGCTTATCCTATAGCAACACACCATGTTGTGAGTTGTTACTGAGTCTTTTTCCAGTCCTGATGCTGCATTCTTCTTCATATAATTCAGCTTCTCATACTATATTGAGTAAGTATGGAGAAACGACACAATCTTAACACATGGTTTTCTTGATTTAAAATCAGGTAGTATCTCTTTATTCTGTTTGAACAACATTTTCTTGGTTTATGCACAAGTTCCACATTACCACCGTTATCTGGAATTCATATTGTTTGCTATGTTTTCCATAATTTGGTTTAATCCACATAGGCAAATGCCTCTGCATAGACAATAAAACACAAGTAACTTTTTTTTTTTTTTCATTTTCTCTCCTTTCAGCAAATATCCATCTGACATCAACAATATCTCTCATTCCAAATCTACTTCTGAAACTAACTTCGATTTCAGGCTGTTCCAGGCCAATGTACTAATGCAACTGGTTTTGAATTATTGTCAGCAATAGTTTGTTTATGATCTTAATGAAATTATTTGATAATTTCCACATTCTATTTCATCACCTTTATTTGCAATGGGCACAACTGTGGATCACTTCTAGTCGATTGGGCAGGTAATTATCTTCCAAATTTCTTGGTATAGACCAGTAATTGCTTCTGTTGCTGCATCAGTTTATTTAAAAATCTCATTTGGTATGCCAGAAATTACTGTAGCTTTGATTTTCACCAGTGTCTTCAGTGCAGCATGGATTTCTTTCTCCAGTATGATTAGTTCATGATAATATGCTACCTTCTTGCATGAGTGAACATCGACCTAGTCTTTTTGTTAACCATGTCTTTGTGTAATTCTTCCATGTACTCTGGTTCATTAAACACCTTTTCTATATAATCCTTCAATAATGCAATCCAAGGTTTGAATATTTTCTTCATTTCCTTCATCTTGAGAACCATGGTATGAATTCTTCCTTCCCTTTTGGTTTTCTAACTTCAGATTTTCATTTCATTTTAATTCTTCTCTTTATTTTCTTGAGCCACCCTTTGAAATCTTCTGTTCATCTCTTTTATGTCATTATTTACTTCATTTGCTTTAACTATTATACATTTAAGAACAAGTTTCAGAGCCTCTTCTGAGATCAATTTTATTATATATCGTATTTCTTTTACTTTTAATGACCTTCATATATGATACCTTTGATGCCATCCTATAACTGGTCTGCTTTTCAGCCTTTAGTATTCAAATCTATTCTGGAGATGGTCTCTAAATACATGTGTGATTTATTTAAGGTCATACTAATGACTTGTTTTAATTTATTCACCTTCAAATTAAACTTATATATGCACAATTGGTGTTCTATTCTGCATTCAGCTCCTAATTTTTGTCTGATAATATTGCTTCTCCATTGTCTCTTTCCACAGATATAGTTACTTTGATCCCTATGTATTACACCCAGTAAAGTCCATATATATTGTAAAACATTTATGTTGTTGAAATAAATCTATTTCCAATAGCAATTTTTATCACCAGTGCCTCTTTTTTTCTAACCACCCCCAGCTTTCACATTACAATCACCAGTAATTATCAATGCATCTTGATTACATGTTTCATCAATTTCAGATGGCAGAAGTTGATAAAAATCTTCAATTTCTTCATTTTTGGCATAAGTGATTGGTATACATTTGAGTAAGGGTTCTATTCGCTGGTCTTCCTTGCATGTGTTTGGATATTATCTTATCACTAGCAGTTTTGTATGTCAGGATAAATATTAAAATGTTGTTTTTAACAATGTGATGCTGTTCTTCAATTTATCATTCTTGACATTAGGAACCACATGATTGTCCTATTCAACATGCCCACATTTCTCTATTTCAGTTTACTAATGCCTTAGATAGAGTACTGGTGTAGTGCCATAGGATAAGCACTGTACTACTTACCACAAGTAGTCCTGGTGTGGCGCTGTGGGTTTGAACTGCAAGATTGGCAGTTCAAGCTCACCAGCTTATCCTCAGAAACCCTATACAGGGTCACTATGGGTCGGAACTGACTCTACATCACTTAACAACAAAAACTAAACACAAATATGCAGTTCAAACTCATGAACTACTCCTTGGAAAGCCTATACATAGTCCCTATGAGTTGGACCCAACTCAACAGTACTTCACAACAACAAGAGCAATGCCTTAGTAGTTAGAAATATTCTCTTTCATTTTTGAGAAATTCCAATTTTTTTGAGGTCTATACTTCATAGTCCCATGTTCTGATTATTAGTGAAAATTTGCAACTGTTTCTTCTCATTTTAAGTCCTACCACATCAGCAAATGAAGGTTGCAAAAGCATTACTCAATCCAGGACATTAAGTTTGATTCTGTTTTGAGTGTTTTCTATCTATCCTAAGGGGCTCATCTTCCTACAGTTTATCAGACATTGTTTCACTGTTATTAATAATATTTTTCAGAAGTAGATTTCCACAGTCTCCTTCCTAGTCAATTTTATTCTGGAAGCTCTGTTGAATTCTATCCAGTATGGGGGACCCTGTTGTAATTTGGATTATCAGTAGCATAGGGCATAGTTTCCAGCATAAGAGCAATACAAAAACAACCACAGTACTACAAACTAGTAGATGAATGGTAGATATTGCAAATACTTCCTATTTATACCTTAAAGAGCTCTGGTAGCATAGTGGTTACAAATTGAGCTGTGAACTGCAAGGTCAGCAGTTTGAAACTACCAGCTGTTCCGTGGGAGACAGATGGGGCTTTCTGCTCCTGTAATGATTTATAGCTTTAGAAATCCTGTACAGGGTTGCTATGAGTTGGAACTGAGTCCACAGCACATAACCACCACTATTTATAATTTTAAGTTTTAAGGTGGAACCAATTCCTTAAAAAAGTATATTCTTGTTGTAAAGTGCCATCAAGTTGATACTAATTCATAGTGACCCTGTGCACAACAGAATGAAACATTGCCTGGTCCTCTGCCAGCCTCACAATCATTGCTACATGTGAGACTATTGCTGCTGTCATTATGCCAATACAACTTGTGGGGTCTACCTCTCTTTTTCTGACCTTCCACTTCACCAATATTATTCTCTAGGGACTGGTCCCTTTTGATAACATGTCCAGAGTATGAGAGATGAAGTCTGCCCATCCTGGTTTCCAAGGAGCATTATGGCTGTACTTCTTCCAACACAGGCTGGTTATTTTGGCAGTCCTTGGTACTTAAATATTCTCTTCCAACACCATAACTCAAATGCATCAATTATTCTATGGTCTTCCTTATTCATTGTCCAAATTTGGCATGCATATGAGGTTAATTAAAATACAATGGTCTACGTCTGGTAAACTTTAGCCTCAAACTGACATCTTAGTTCATCAACACCTAAAAGAGGTCTTGTGCAGCAGATTTGCCTAATGCAATATGTCATTTGATTACTTGACTGTTGCATCCATGACTGCTGATGGTTGATCTGAGCAAAATGAAGTCTTTGACAACTTAAATCTTTTCTCTATTTAAATGGATATTGTTTATTGTTCCAG
>NW_006408590.1:15658807-15659360 GCF_000296735.1 Chrysochloris asiatica
CCGATAAGAGCAGGTGAGGGAGAACCAGCAATGAAGCTGCGAGCTAAGCCCTACAATGTTTAATAGACTTCTGTGAACCTGGGTGGAGACCTGGTTAGTTAGCAGTGTGGCAAGACCTGGAAACTCAAGGGTCCAGAGTCAGTGACATAGCCACAGAAGACTAGAGTAGAGAGTGAAGGATCCAGATGATAGTAAGAGAAGGCATATGTATAATAATACCCACACTAGCAGATAATACTCACGTGACCTGGCTTCAAAGACTAGATGTTCAGAGCTCAACTAGAAGAAGAAAGAAGGGGAAAAAAAAGAGTAATCTGATACAATTTGATGAACTTGACCTACACTTATGCATGCAGTAGCTCAAAAAAGGGAACAAACCTTTACTGCGAGGATCATTCCCACCCCCTCCATACACAGCAGACAGGGATGGCCAACTTGGACATTGGCTACTCAAAATTGGGGCCTACAAAGTCAAGAAGTGACTGACTCATAAGCTTTCAAGAGGGAGCCTAAGTCCAGAGGGTGTGTAGGAAGGTAAAATCTCCACTGAGCA
>NW_006408590.1:15662149-15662866 GCF_000296735.1 Chrysochloris asiatica
GAAAGAACAAAATTAACACATTAACACAGCATCTACAACAATTAGAAACAGACCAACAGAGGGAACATACAGTAACCAAAAGGAGGAGATCCGGACAGCCAAATGTTCACGATCACTAGCCATTAGAGAGATTCAAATCAAAATAACAATGAGATATCTCACACCAGCAATAACAGCAAAGATAAAAAATGTAGAGGACAATAAATGCTAGTGAGGATGTGGAAAGACTGGGCCACTACTGCATCACTGGTGGGATTGCAAAACTGTCCAACCAATCTGGAAAGTGATATGGCGCTTCCTCAGAAGGTTGAAATAGAAATACCCTATGATCCGAAGGTTGGAAATAGAAGTACCTTATGATCTGGCAATTCCTCTACTTGGTATTTACCCACAAGAAGTACAAACCATAACACAAGTAAATATATGCACACTGTTGTTCATAGCAGTACTATTTACAATAGCAAAAAATATGGAGACAGCCTAAATGCCCATCAATTGAAGAATGCCCATACACACAATGGAATATTATGCTACCTTGAAGAAAAACAAGGAACTTGTAAGCCACCACATAACATGGATGAACCTTGAGGACATTGTGTTGAGTGAAATTAGTCAGTAACAAAAAGAGAAATACTGCATAGGACCACCATTGTAAAAGACTATGAAAAAGAACCCATAGTAAAGGGGGGTATTCTTTGATGATTACTGGGATGTGGG
>NW_006408590.1:15662966-15664478 GCF_000296735.1 Chrysochloris asiatica
TTGGACTTCTTCCTTCAGTATCATTGGCTCTTGATCATATGCTACCTCTTGAAATGCTTGAACATCAACTATTTTCCTTTTGATATAGTGACTCTGTGTATCACTTCCATCTTCTTTTGATGCTTTCTGCATCATTCAAATAATTTGCCCAGAGAATCCTTCAATAAAGAAAGTTGAGGCTTGAATCTTTTCTTCAGTTCCCTCAGCTTGAGAAATGCAGACGTGTTCTTTCCTTTTGGTTTTCTAACTCCAGATCTTTTCACATTTTGTTGTAATATTTGACTTTGTATTCTCAAGCTGACCTTTGAAATTTTCTGTTCAACTCTTGTACCTCCTCATTTCTTCCAGTTGCTTTAGCATGCCTATGCTGGAGAGTGAGTTTCAGTGTCTCTTCTGATAGACATTTTTATCTTTTCCATCTTCCTTTGTCTTCTTAATGACTTTTTACTTTCTTCCTGTATGATGTTCTTGATGTCATCCTACAACTCTTCTAGTCTTCAGTCTTTAGTGTTGAATGTAACAAATCTGTTCTTCTGGTGATTTCTAAATTCAGGTGGAATATATTTAAGGTCATATTTTTCCTCTCATGGACTTATTTTCATTTTCTTTATCTTCAGCCTCAATTTTTATATGAGCAATTTATGGTCTATTCCACAATCTGCCCATGGCCTTGTTCTGCCTGTTGATATAGAGCTTTTCCATCATCTCTTTCCACAGATGTAGTCAATTTGATTTCTGTGCATTCCATCTGGTGAGTTCCATGTATATAATTGTCTATCATGCTGTCTAAAGAAGGTATTTGAAGTGAATAAACCATTGGTTTTCAGAATTCTATCATGTGATTTGTTTTGCCAATTTTTATTATACTTATGTATGTAGTAGCTCAAAATATCAACTGAGAAGGAAGGAGTCTTCAAATATTAATCAACTATTAATCCTATTCCTTCTGTGTACAGGGTCTATAGGGACAGGCAACTTAGACACAGACTACCTAAAATGGGGGAGGGGGGCTAAAATGCACAAAGTGATGGGCGTACAACTTTTCAAGACAGAGTTAGGTTCAGAGTGTGCTGGGGAAGGTATAATCCCAACTGAATAGTTTTTATCTTACTTAGACACGTCTGGTGAAAGGAGATGGGGATAAGGTTCTTATGATTCAATAGTGAGTAATTGGTACCATGATTAATTGAGACTGTCACAACTTTAAAGGTGGAAGTCTTGTAATAAACATGAGGGAGATTTTAATCTTACAGATCAGGAACAGAGAACCCTTGGACCATCAAGGGAAATGATCACAAGCAGAATGTGGGACCCTAGCCAGACAAACAGTAAAACTAAAGAAGCAGACAGAGATGAGGACCTGGAGAGATAGAGCTTATGAGTACTCTAGACTCCTGAGAAGAGAAAGGCTGTGTGCTGGTGACCAGGAGGAAGGCTCTCAAAATGTTCCCTTTTGTTATTTAAATTATTATATATTCCTGTGTGTTTTTGTGTGCATCACCCTCCAAAAAA
>NW_006408590.1:15665106-15666474 GCF_000296735.1 Chrysochloris asiatica
ACAAAGAAATCTATGTTGGAAGAAGTACTGCCAGAGTGCTCTTTAGAAGACGGGATGGCCAGACTTCAATTCACATACTTTGAACATATTACCAGAGGTACCAGTCTCAGGAGAAGGACATCATGATTGGTAAAGTGGAGGGTCAGTGAAAAAGAAGACCTCACTGAGATAGATTAGCACAGTGGCAGGAGCAATAGGCTCAAGTGTAGCAACAATTGTGAGGTTGTTGCAGGATGGGGAAGTGTTTCCTTCTATTGTGTATAAGACTGCTATGAGTCGGTACTGACTCAATGGCACCTAACAAAAACAATTCTATGAATATACAAAATAGCCACACAACGTAACATTGACTTGAGTAAAGGTGATTACCATGCCTGGTTTGAGAACACCATTCTCCACTCTGCCCACAGGGACAGTGCCAATACCACCAATTTTACAGACATCCTGGAAAGGCAGACTCAGGGGCTTGTCAGTTTTGGTGACAGGATGCAATCCAGAGCTTCAAGCAATGTGGTTCCACTGGCATTGCCATCCTTACGGGCGACTTTCTATCCCTTGAACCAAGGCATGTTAGCACTTGACTCCAACACATTGTCACCATTTCAACCAGAAATTGGCACAAATGCTACTGTGTCAGGGTTGTAGCCAATTTTCTTAATGTGGGTGCTGATTTCCTTAACAATTTCCTCATATCTCTTCTGACTGTAGGGTGGCTCAATGGAATCCACTTTATTAACACCAACAATTAGCTGTTTCACATCCAGTGTGTAAGCCAGAAGGGCATACTCATGGGTCTGCCCGTTCTTAGAGATACCAGCTTCAAATTCCCCAAAACCAGCAGTAACAATCAGGACAGTACTGTCAGTCTGTGAGGTTCCTGTAATCATGATTTTGATAAAGTCTCTAATGGTCACATAGTACTTGCTGGTCTCAAATTTCCACAGGGAGATATCAATGGTGATGTCTCACTCATGTTCAGCTTTCACTTTATCCAAGACCCAGGTATACTTGAAGGAGCCCTTCCCTATCTCTTCAGCTTCCTTCTCAAATTTTTCAATAGTTCTTTTGTTGATTCCACCACATTTGTAGATCAGGTGACCAGCAGTGGTTGACTTGCTGGAGTTGACGCGTCCAATAATGATGATGTTGATATGGGTCTTTTCCTTTCCCATTTTGACTTACATTTTGTAAGTCATTTTGATGGTTTTTACAAACACCTGTATTCTGGCCACAAAACCAGAATACAGTTTTGTGGGGGCAGAAAAAAGCTGATACAAACTTTCCTGGTGAAAGTGAAGAGGACTTAAAGTATTTACTGATGAAGATCAAAGACCACAGCCTTTGTTATAGATTGCATCTCAATGTAAA
>NW_006408590.1:15666574-15669549 GCF_000296735.1 Chrysochloris asiatica
AAGTCATTGGTCTTGTAAAATTCTATCATATGCTCTCCAGCATCTTTTCTATCACAAAGTCCATATTTTCCAATGACAGATCCTTTCTCTTTGTTTCCAACATATGCATTGCGATCACCTATAATTGTCAACACATCTTGATAGCAGGTTTGATCAATTTTACACTGAAGATGGTGGTAGAATTCTTCAATTTCATCATCACTGGCTTTGGTTTGTATGTAAAATTGAGTAATAGTTGTAGTCACTGGTCTTCTTTTATGTGTATGGATATTATCTTATCTCATACAATGTTGTACTTCAAGACAGATCTTGATATGTTCTGTTTGATGATGAATATGATGCAATTCTTCTTCAATTTGTCATTCCAGCATTGTAAATCATGAGACAGTCAGATTCAACATGGCCAATACCAGTCAATTTCAGCTTACTAATGCCTAAGATATCGATGTTTATGCATTCCATTTCATTTTTGACAATCCAATTTTCTAGATTCAGACTTAGTACATTCTATGTTCTGATTTTTAATGGGTATTTACAGCTATTTCTCTTCATTTTTAGTTGTGTCCATTAGCAATTGAAGGAGTGATTCTTTCACATCATCATGGTCAATTCTACTTTAAGGAGGCAGCTCTTTCCCAGTCATATTTTGAGTGCCTTCCAACCTGAGGGGCTCATCTTCCTGAACTATATCTGACAATATTCTGGTGCTCTTCATCATGGTTTAGTATTCACTATTCTGGTGCTGACAATATCCTACTATTATTCATAAGGTTTTCAGTGACTGTATATTCAGAAGTAGTCTGTCTCTCCTTCTTCCTTGTATGTCTTTGTCTGAAAACTCAGCTGAAACTGTCGATTGTGGGTGACCCTGCTGGTATTTACAATACCTGTTACATAGCTATAGAATCACAGTAACACACAAGCCACCACAATATGACAAACTGACCGAAGAGCGGTGTTGAAAAAAACAAAACAAAACATGGACCTGCACATTTCTTCTTTTGTCTCACAGGTTTGTCTTACTAAGAAAGGTTTTCTCAGTCCTCATCCCAAGTGATCACTATTGATTTGACACTTTGAAATTTTACAATGATCTAACCTGTGGGCAAATATCAGACAGTCTACAATGCCTTCAATGTAATGCTTATTTTATCAAGATAATCAATGGCCCAGGACCTTCTTTGACTTTCTAAATCTCTGGTGCCTAAACTGAAAGTTTTGTGTTTGAATTTTCTCAAATATAGTTTTCTAATATTAAACTTCTGCTGTTACTTGTTTTTAATTTTGAGCTAAACCACATAGTCTTAGTTTGATACATTAAAAAAGACGTGTAGCATTGCTGAGTTTTCTTTCCTGCTGGACTGCAGTTTCATTATGTGTAAAATGAGGGACTCGATATTTCCTAAACCCACTTCTTGTTTTGCTCTTCTGTGGTTTTATACTGCAACACAGTATGTGACTTATGTAATTATCTGAAAAATACATTTATTTCTAGACTTCACTAAATTCAGTTTTTTTGTCTTATTTTGTTTTAGTTTTTTAAGATTCTTATTAAATTTAAAAATTAATTTGACTTTTCACCTTCTTATTTTAATGTCTAAATTCATAGTACAACTTCAGTTCTTATGAAAACAGATGCTTCATGTAAATCCTATAGTATGAAAATAATCAAAGATTGCCTTTTGGATAAAGACCAGAACATTTTATACATTCCATGCTTAATTACTCTTTTTTTCTGCCACCAATCTGGAAGTTTCTGTGGGACTTGGCCATTTGTAATTTTCACCATATGGGTTTGCTCCATCTCAACATATGTTTGTCACCCTATCTATCTTTTTATTTTTCACAATGATATTTTTTTACTCCAAATTTTAAGTTTTTTTTCATTGAGCAAATGTAGTTTTTAGAATGTTTCTAAGAATACCTAGACTGATATTCCCAGTAAATTTAATGAAATTTATAATTGCTCCAATTATTTTCCCAATATAATTGTTTGTCATGTGTTTGAAATTTATTAAAAGAAATTGATGTCTCTTTGATTATTTATCACAACTATATATTTGTTACTATTAATGTGATTATTTGTAATTTTTAATGGTCTTGTCATTGTTGTGACTTTAAAAATATATATATTGCCATTAAGATGCTTAAATCATTTGGGGAACAAATGTTTTTAATGTAAAGAGAACAGCAAACAACATAGGATGACAATGCTGATTATCAGGAGAGAGAGTAAGCAAAAAAGAGTGCTAATTATTGAAGACAGAAAAGGAAAACTTAATGAAGGAGCTAGGATTCAAACTGCATCTTGGGAAATATGCAGATTTGTCACACGCAAAAATGTGGTGGTTACCTTTAGTGAGAAGTACATATAAACAAAATGCTGGTATTATTAATAGCAAATAAAATTGATTGCCCTGATTAGTATTAATGGAAATGTAAAAGAAGGAAATGAGAAATAAGAAAATTATGTAACTCTTTCTTGTGATTTTTGGTGAGTTTACAGAACAAATAGTTTTTCCACTCAACAATTCATAGAAATTTTATATCATGACATAGATTTTGGTTCCCACACTGTACATCTTGCCTTATGTTCTATTCCTTCCTGCATTCTGAACTTTATAATTTTTTATTGATATTCAATATTATTTCAGGAAGATTTCACTGCAGTTGCTTTGAGCTAAATAGGAGAGGTATTTGTAGTAAGGAAGAAAAAATCACAATACTTATTCTGGCATTTAACTGTTCTGAGTCTATAGTCATATTTGCATAAGTCACAATATCTTGTCACACAGAGTAGAGATAGGACCACAAAATCCTTTCCATACTGCATTGCAAGAATCACTGCCAATGCCAGATGGTATGAAGTGAGGGGAGACACACAAGAACACTCAAACTTGCAGATAGTACCCATTTGACCTAGCCTCAATGGCTTGATAATCATAACTTGAGTAGAGGAAGATTAAAAAAAAAAA
>NW_006408590.1:15679582-15680967 GCF_000296735.1 Chrysochloris asiatica
TTTCTCTGACCCTCCACCCTACCCAGCATGACATCCTTCTCCAACGATTGTTTCCTCCCAGCAAATTGAACATCTGCAACCCAAGTGACAGAACTGTGACATTAGCAGTTGTTGTTGTTGTTGTTATGTGCCGTGGAGTCGGTTCCGACTCATAGTGCTCCTGTACAGGGTTTCCGAGGCTATAAATCTTTACAGGAGCCGAAAGCCTCATCTTTCTCCCACGGAACAGCTGGTAGTTTCGAACTGCTGACCTTGCGGCTCGCAGCCTGATTTGTAACCACAACGCTACCAGAGCAGTAGACAAACCAAGAGCCATAGCATGAGACAGAGCAGTAGGCTTCCTAGTCCATGAAGAAAGTAAAGTTGAGTGTCTTCTGGAAGCGGATTTGTTTGTGAAATAAGATGCCTCCCGGCACTTAGTTGCGGGAATGAGATTTGCTGATCCTTGGAGCTATAGCTGAACACTTTCAGTAGCAGAGAGGAGTGTGCTTTAGACATTTATTAGCAGCCTTACAAGAGCTTTGTATTATTGCTGATCAGGAGAGAGCTCAAGTCAAGGGGCCAAAGGCCATAGAGAGGCCTATTTGTAAGCTGTCATACTGTGCTCTGAACATTTCTGACTGTAAATTGTAACCTGTTAACTTTCCTAATACACTCCATAAATGCTGCTAGAGTGTCTGAGTTCTGTGTGACCAATGCAGTAGATTATTGAACACAGCTCAGTAGAGTGTTACAGAAGGGATAACTGGTGCCATATTTTTTGGATGCCTGTATCCTAGGAACAGTATATAGTTACTTAAAGGATAAAGTCACTATTACCTTTCATACTATATTTTGTTAATGCTCATTCATGTTCCTGGGAAGAAAATGAGAGCAACATAAAATTAAGTGGTTCTAGCTCTGGTAGTGTAGTTGTGCTGCTAACCTTAAGGTTAACAGCTCAAAATACCAGTAGTTCCACAGAAGAAAGATGAGACTTTCTGCTCTGGTAAAGATTTAAAACGCTTTGAAACGCTATACAGGATTGCTATGAGTCAAAGCCTACTCCACAGCACACCACTACTACCAGCCCCTTGCTAATATGAGAACAAGTGAAAAATTATTGCCACAGAATCATAGAAAACTTAATTAAACAAAAATATAAAAATATGAAGCTATCATTTCTTAACATATCCTCCATCTAGGTCTATACAGAGTCCTGATATGGGGTTGTGGGCTAATGCGTCAGACTACAAAGTCATTTGAACTGTAAGGTCAGAGGTTCAAGCTCACCAGCTCCTCCTTGGAAACCCTATACAGGGTTGCCATGGGTCAGAATCAACTCGATAGCACTTAACAACAACAATAACAGGTCTATACACTCAAAAGATACCATATAAACAAGA
>NW_006408590.1:15681067-15683415 GCF_000296735.1 Chrysochloris asiatica
CATCTTTTCTGGATGGATCTGGTGAAAGGAGATGGAGATAGGATTCTTGTGAATCAATACTGATTAATTGTTACCATGACTAATTGTGACTGTCACAACCGTAAAGGTAGAGGTTTTATTATAAAAACAGAGGAGTAGTTAAACTTATTGTCCAGAAACAGAGGATCCTAGGACCATCAAGGGATAGGAGAAGAGCACATGTGGAATGTGGGACCCTATCCAGAGAGGCAGTGACACCAGAGATGGAGGCAGAGATGAGGACACAGAGAGAGGGAGCAGCTGAGGACTCTGGAATCATGGAAAGAGAGGGAATGGGCGTTGGTGGTCAGAAGGCAGGCTTGCATAATGTGCCCTTTGGTTGTTTAAATTATGATAAATTCCTGAGTGTTTTTTGTGTACAACCCCCCCCCCCCAAGAAAAGAGGGAATTGAAGTAAATACTGTTGAATAATGATGCATGGAAGACATTGTAATCAATGCAATGAAACAGTGGTGTAAAGCTGATGTTCTCCCATATAAACTATCACTCAGTTCACAATTAAACATAAAAAAAATTAAAAAAAAAATCACTATTTATGTCACCTTATCAGTCACAACTTCCCTAAACTATATTTTTATCATGTGTAAAATGGGAATAATAATGTATTAGAATACTTCAGTAGCTTGCTCTGTAATGAACTAATATACATGAGACTATTTTGTAAGGATGTTTACCTGTGTTTTATTGACTATGCAAAGACTTTTGATTGTCTGGATCATCACAAACTATGGAAAACATTGCAGAGAATAAGTATCCCGGAACACTTAATAGTGCTCATGAGGAGCATGTACATAGACCAAGAGGCATTTTATCAAACAGAACAAGCAAACATTGAATGGCTTAAAATTAGGAAAGATGTTCACCAGGATTTTTTTCAATCACTATACTTATTGAATGCATATGCTGAGCAAATAATCTGAGAAACTGGATTATAGGAGGAATATGCATGATTGCAGGAAAACACATTAACAATCTGCGATATGCAGATGATGCAACCTTACTTGCTGAAAGTGAAAAGACTTAAAATACTTACTGATAAATATCAAAGACCACACAGTCTTTGGTATAGGTTGCATCTTAATGTAAATAAAACAAATATCCTTACTACTTGACCAATACATATTATCAAGATAAATGAAGACAAAATTGAAGTTTTTAAAGACTTCGTTTTGATTAGATCAACCAACAACACTCATAAAAGCAGCAGTAAGAAATCAAATGACAGGATGGCGGATAGGGTAGCGGTTCAGTGAAGATCTCTGTCAGCAATAACACAGAATACCAGGCAAAGTGGGTTCAGGGGAGAGCTCCAAAACTCTGAACCACATATATAGAAATATTTAAAAAGTTTGAAGGCTTATAGCTATTGGAACTTGTAGCAGAAGCAAGAAATCTCAGACTTTTGAATTTGCCGGGCTCAGTGGCCCCAAACTGACAATTTGGGTGAGACCAAATGGCAAGACCAAGTGGAGAGCAAGAAGACCACCACAAACAAATGCCTGCAGGAACCTCGGAGAAAAAGGGAGGCAATATTCTTTGTTTGGTTTAGTTTTCTTCTGATTTTCTTTCTTGTTATCTGTTCATTGGCCTCTCGCTGTCTGTGTATCTACACTCTGGTGACTAGTGGGGGTTCCTGAGCAAGTGAACATCCCCACCCCCACCACTAGAGGTTTTTTTTACCATGCATGTGCACAGATCCTCTTAGCAGGGTAAGGTCCACTCCTGGCTTAAAATCACTGGCACCAGCAGCACAAAATGGCCACAGCCAGCCCAGAGTAGTTTATTAATAGGGAACAGGCCAGTACAGGGTCGTTTAAAAGGCCAACCCCAACTTAAAACCAACCAGCAGTGCAAAACAGCCACAGCAGGTCCTGATCTGTTTGTTAATAGGGAAAAGGCCATAACAAGGGGTATGGGGTGGGAGAGAGTCTAAAAACAAAACAAGCTGAAAATTAAATCCTGAGATACAGCATAACAACCAACAAAGGCATGTGAAATTTATAAGGAGGCTTGAAGACAAGAAGCTGAAAGAGGACATTAAAGTCATACTTATATTAGGCTACAGATTTTTTTTTTCTTCCCTCTCTCCTCTCTTCTGTTATTATAGATAACAATATCCAATCTGGGTTTTTTGTTTTGTTTTTTTCCTGTTACTCTTTTTTGTTTTTGTTTTTTGTTTCCCCTGTTATATTTAGGGGAATCATTTGCTCCCTATATTACCTGAAAAGAGACAGAAATTGCTGCCATATAGTCAAGCTACAATCACACCCTATAAAATCTGACATTCCAGGCAAGAACCAATACCAAAT
>NW_006408590.1:15683515-15684189 GCF_000296735.1 Chrysochloris asiatica
GAACATCATTGCAAAGAACGAGTATTCTGGAACAGTTAATTGTGCTTATGAGGAAACTGTACATAGACCAAGAGGCAATCCTTCGAACAGAACAACAAGAATCAATTAATGGTTTAATTGATTGCGTGTGTGTTTAATTTCAGAATGAAGAATTTGTAGAATTCTTTGATTTCATCCTCACTGGCTTTATTGGTTGCATAAATTTGAATAATAGTTGTATTATCTGGTCTTCTTGGTAGATATGTGATTATTAATCTATGACAGACAACCTTGTACTTCAAGACAGATTTTGAAAGGATGATGATGAATTTCTCAGTAATTTTGAATTCATGGCATAGTAAATCATGTTTTATTCAGACTCCAAATAGCCAATACCATCCCATTTCATCTCACTAATGTAAGATATGGATGTGTATGTGTTTCATTCATTTTTGACAACTTATAATATTCCTAGATTCATACTTCCTATATTTCATGTTAAAATTACTAATGGATATTTTCAACTGTTACTCCTCATTTTGTGTTGTACCCCATCACCAAATTATGGTCCCAAAATCTTACTCCATTTGGTCATCAAAGTCAACTCTACTTTGAGAAGGCAATTCTTCCCCAGAGGTATTTTGATTAGGTTGAACCTAATCTTCTAGCACTCTATCTAACAATGCTCTAGAGCG
>NW_006408590.1:15686094-15687655 GCF_000296735.1 Chrysochloris asiatica
TTTCCTTCTTCTTGTCTTCTTAATGACTTTTTGTTTTCTTGCTGTATGATGTTGTTGATGTCATCCCACAACTCTTCTGATCTTCTGTCTTTAGTGTCTAATGCATCAAATCTATTCTTTTGATGACCTCTAATTTCAGGTGCAGTATATTCAATTCACAATAAAAAGTTTAAAAAAAAAAAAAAATCAAGCAATGATCACCAAGAAAACTCCTGCATTTCTCTAAAGACTAGAGATAATTGATACACTTGATTCTTGTTATTTCTAAATGAAGGTTATTTTTATTAATCTCTTGAATATGTCTGACTAGAATGGGTTGGTTCTCTACCATTCAGTGGAGACAATATTGAAGACTGGTCTGCTGCTGGTGAAGTTTCATATGAACAAGGATAAACCGTACTGTCATTAGCAAGTGTGAGACCAATCTAATTATGTTCACAGCTGTGTCACTCATGGGTCCATTCCTGCAATAATCTGTCTCTCTTTCTCTTTTCCTAGAGTTTTTAACACAGAGATGAGATTTTCCAATCTCTAGTGCCAGATATCATGCTGATTTGACTCATTAACTGATTCCAGCTGTTCTTACTTAGGAACAGACAATTTCACATATGTAGGCCACTTGGATCTCATCTGTAATAGCAAAGATCACTGCTTAATTATGTTTTGCATTCCAGGTTGTAGTTAGCCTTGAAGTCAATTTAAAATGAAAAGTTTTGACTACTTTGTATTCTGACTACATAGTTACTTTCAATAATTACATGATTTGTTGGTTGAAAACTAAACTCTAAAACCGGAAATCAACATTTTAAAATGTATATATCACATTTAAAGCTGAACAACACATATCAAAAGATTGGCACTTAAAATTAATTAAGATCTACCAATAACAGCTAATGAGAAGCAAAACTGTTGATTTTCTACTAATAACCTATATGATCCTAACAAACCAAGTAACAGCTCAGATTTTTAACGTGTAAAATAAGTTATTGTAGCTGATTTATACTGATTTTTAATATTATGATATTGTGTTAAGGAATGAATATAACAAAGTATCATAATTGTGTTAGAAATGGAGCTTCCTCTAGAAAACAGAATACCATAAATTGAGAAGACAGTCCTGCAGATTCTAGAAAAAAATATATGCTTTGCATAGAAAGTCCCAAACTGCAGTGATCAATAAATAAATAGGACGTGAAACTTGAGATTACTGGCAATTATAATATTTGAAATATTTTATTTTAGAAAAACAGAAGCTAACTTTAACACTAGTTGAACAAGGAAGAGGGAATTGGTGTTTTGGTGGGTTTGACAATTTCAAAACTGCTCAATGCTTTTAGGTCTCTATATGAGTGATAACAAAGTCATCTGTTAAGAGGAAGCCAGAACAACTACATGCATACCAGCATCTTGTGGATCTTTTCCTTCATCAACATATTACCAAAAGTTGTTGTTGTTGTTAAGTGCTGTTGAGTCGATTCTGACCCATAGCGACCCTGCATAGGGTTTCTGAGGCTGTAAATCTTTATGGGAGCAGAAAGCCTCATCTTTCTCCCGTGGAACT
>NW_006408590.1:15688220-15689844 GCF_000296735.1 Chrysochloris asiatica
GTTGTTACACTTGAGACCATTGCCGCTGCCAATGTGCCAACCCATTTCTTTGAGGGTCTTCTTTTTTGATGGTCTTTTTTGACTCTCCATTTAACCAAACCTAATGTCCTTTTTCATGGGCTGCTCCCTCATTGTGAACATGCCTAAAGTATCAGAGATGATATCTCATCATCCTGGCCTCTAAGAAGTACTAGAGTACATATTCAAAGACAAATTTGTTTGTTCTTCTGGCAGTTCATGATGATTTCAATATTCTCCTCTAGCACCATAACTCAAATGCAACAAATCTTCTATGGTCTTCCTTATCATTGCCCAACTCTTACAAGCATGAGTTGGGTCAGGTACACTGACGTCCTCAAATTAGTATCTTTGCTCTTGAAAATCATGAAGAGATCTTGCGCAGAAGACATGTCTAATATACTGTTTGATTTTATGACTGTACATTGATGAGTGTTAGTTTGGATCCAAGCAAAATGAAATATTGGGTGGCTTCAAACTTTTCTCCAATTATCATCTTATTTATTGGTCCAATTGTAAGAACTTTTGTTTTCTTTACATTGAGATGCAATCCATATAGAAGATTTTACTCTTTGAGATTCATAAGTAAGTCTTTTAAATCCGCTTCACTTTTAGCAAGCAAGGTTGTATCATCTTCATATTGTAAGTTGTTAATGAGACTTCCTACAATCCTGATGCCACATTTTTCATCAAATAATCAATTTTCTTGGATTATTTATTTGCTCAGCATACAGATTGAATAAATATGGTTACAAATACAATCCTGGAACACACCTTAACTGGTTTTAAAGCATTAAGTACCCCTTGATCTATTCTAAGCTGCCTCTCTTCTAGGTACAGGGTCCTCATGAATTAATTATTAATTATTAAATTTTCATTATTCTCAATGTTATCAATAGCTTGTCATGATCCATGCAATTAAAAGCTTATGCATAATCAATAAAGTACAAGGAAACATCTTTCTGATAGTCTCTGCTTTCAGTCAAGAACCAACTGATGTCAGAGATGATATCCCTAGATCCTCCTGCTCTTCTTAATGTGACTTGAGTTTGGGGTAGTTCTCTGTTGATGTACACTTGCAGTCATTATTAAATTATCTTAAGCACAATTTAACTTTCATGTGATATTAATGATATTCTTTAACAATTTCATATTTCATTAGATCACCTCTCTTTGGAAGGGGTACAAATATGGATCTCTTTGAATTGGTTGGCCAGGTAGTTGTATTCCAAATTCCTTGGCATAGATAAGTGAGCACCTCTAGTCCTGCATCAGTTTGTTGAAAGATTTCAATTTGTATTCTATCAATTGCTGAAGCCTATTTTTTGGCCAATATCTCCAATGCAGCTTGCACTTCTTCCAGTACCATCAATTCTTAATCATATGTTTGATCATATCTTGATCATATGCTTGATCATATGCCATTCTTTAAATGGTTGAACATTGACAATTTCTGTTTGCACAATGACTCTGCATATTTATTCCATCTTCTTTGTTGCTTTCTATGTCATTCAATATTTTTTTCCATAGAACTCTATAGTATTGCAAGTCCAGACTTGAATTTTTTCTTTAGTTCCTTCAACTTGAGAAACATGTTCTTCTCTCT
>NW_006408590.1:15690044-15695846 GCF_000296735.1 Chrysochloris asiatica
CTTTTATTTCTTTCCTGTCTTTTTAATGACCTGTTGCTTTCTTTCTGTATTTTTTAAATGTCATTCAACATCTCTTCTGCTCTTCTGTCATTGATGCCTAAAGCATTAATTCTGTTCTTAAGATGGTCTCTAATTTCAGTTAGGGTATATTCAGGGACAGGTCATATTTTGGCTCTTGTGAACTTGCTTCAATTTTCTTCAGCTTCAACCTGAATTTGTGTATGAGCAATTGATGGTATGTTTCATAGTTGGCTTTTGGCCTTGCTTTGATTGATTATATTGAGCTTTACCATAGGCTCTTCTTATAGATAAAGTTCATTTGATTTCTGGGTACTCCATCTGGTAAGTCCTTGTGTATAGTTCCTTTTACGTTGCTTAAAAAAGATATTTGCAATGAATAAGTAATTCTATCATGTGATTTCCAGCATCATTTATACTGCCAAAACCATATTTCCCAACTACTCATCCTTCCTCTTTGTTTCCAACCTTCATATTCCAATCACCAGTAATTACCAATACATCTTGATTGCATGGTTGCTCAATTTCAGACTGAAGAAATTGATAGATTTCTTTAACTTCATCATCATTTGCTTTAGTGGTTAGTGCATACATTTGAATAATAATAGCACAAACTGATATTCCTCGTAGGCATATGGTTATTATCCTATCACACACAGCATAGTACTTCAAAACAGATCTTGACTTTTCCTTTTGGCAAGATGGTGGAAAATGACTGAGTACGACTTGACTACTCACATTGCGCATTTTTTCGATTGTCATCTAGTCTTTCCACTGCTTGAGTTTCTCTCAGTAAAAGAGTTATATAATGAAAAAGAATTATTACAGAGAAATTAGTTCTTCTTAGTGATATCAACATGGTAGATTTTGCTATGGATGTATACAAGAATCTTGATTCTAATGATATTCCTCATGCTGAGAGAAAAATTAACCACAGTCATTGCACAACTAAAACAACTTCAGGCAGAAACAGAACCAATTGTGAAGATGTTTGAAGATCCAGAAACTACAAGTCAAATGCATTCAACCAGGGATGGTCAGATGTTAATTGACTACCTGGCAGACAAGCTTGGATTTAGGCAGGAATATTTAGACACTCTCTATAGGTAAGCAAAATTCCAATACGAATGTAGGAACTATTCAGGAGCAGCTGAATATCTTTACTTTTTTAGAGTGCTGCTTCCAGCAACGGACAGAAATACTTTGAGTTCACATTGAGGGAAACTGGCTTCTGAAATCTTAGTGCAGAATTGGGATGCAGCAATGGAAGACCTTGCATGGTTAAAAGAGAACATAGATAGTAATTCTGTGAGTTCTCCAGTCCAGTCTCTTCAGCAACAAACATGGCTCATTCACTGGTCTCTGTTTGTTTTCTATAACCAACCCAAAGGCCGCAATAACATCATTGATCTCATCTTTTATCAGCTAGAGTATCTTAATGCAACTCAGACAATGTGTCCATATATTCTCTGCTATTTAACTACAGCAGTCATAACAAATAAAGATGTTCAAAAATGCCAGCAAGTGCTCAAAGACCTGGTCAACAAGTGCTCAAAGATTCAACAGGAATCTTATACATGCAAAGACCCAATTACAGAGTTTGTTGAATGTTTACACATTAACTTTGACTTTGATGAGTCTCAGAAAAAGCTAAGGAATGTGAATCAGTGCTTGTGAATGACTTCTTCTTGTTGGCTTATCTTAAGGATTTCATTGAAAACGTCCATTTCTTTCATATTTGAGACTTTCTGTTGGATCCATTAGTGTACCAGCATTAACTTGTTGCCAGATAAACTGAACATGACTCCAGAAGAAGCTGAAAGGTGGATTGTGGATTTGATTAGAAATGCAAGGCTGGAGGCCAAGACTGATTCTAAATTATATCATGTGATTTGGGGTAACAATGCAGTCTCACCCTATCAGTAAGTGATTGAAAAGACCAAAAGCCAGATGTTGGCCATGAATATTGAGAAGAAACTTAATCAAAATAGTCAGTCATAGGCTCCTAACTGGGCAACTCAGGCTTCTACTGAAGAACTGTTTTTAAAAGGATGAAAAAAAAGAAAAGATGTAACAGTAAAAACATTGTATAAAGTGTGGCATATGCTTTAGAAACAACTAATTAAGTATACATTTTGGAGCATTTGAATAAAATTGGCTGTGTCTCATTAAAAACAAAAAGATCATGAAATGTTCATTTGATGAAGTATTTGTAGTTTCTGGCATAATATAGCGTGGTTTTCTAATTTAAAATGGCCAATATCAGTCCATTTCAGCCCACTAATGCCTAGGATATTGATCTTTTTGCATTCCAGTTCTTTTTTGACAGCTTCCAATTTCTTATATTCATACTTCTTACGTTCCATGTTCTAATTATGAATGGATGTTTGCAGCTATTTCTCCTCATTTTGAGTTGTGTCCCATCAGCTTTCCTCCAGTCACATCATGACTGTCAACTGTACTTTGAGGAGGCAACTTGGTGTGCCTTCCAATCTGAGGTGCTCATCTTTCAGCACTATATCTATTAATATTCTGGTGCTATTCATAATGTTTTCATCTTTTGGCACTATATCTAACTATTTTCTGCTGTTATTCATTAGGTTTTCAGCTGGTAAATATTCAGAACCAGTCTGCCTTGCCTTCGTTCTAGTCTGTCTTAGTCTGCAAGCTCTGCTGATATCTTTCTACTATGGTTGGAAATCTAAAATACTGGTATTTACAGTACTGATGTCCTTACTTTTAGCATCATAGTAACATATACACCACCACAATGCAACAAACTGAAAGATGTGTGCTGAATATATATACTTACTGTTAAGCATCCTCAAGGTGTTTCCCACTCATGCAAACCCTGTACAGGTTTTTCTTAAAATTTTGCAGGAGCAGAAATCTTTCTATCACAGAGCAGCATGTTGACTGGATCCACTGAACTTGTGTTTCCGAACTCCAGTGCTTACCTGATGGGTCCACAACACTCCCTGTGTATATCTCACAGACAAATTTTTCCAGGGCTGATAATACATAGTTGTCTAATTTAAGACTGAATCTTTGCATCTGAGAAAACATGAAAAATATTATTAAAAAAAAATTAGTGTCCTTGCTGTTAATTGTCACAGTCAGTTCCAAATCATAGCAACCTTGTGTGGGATTTCTGAGGGCTGAATGGTGTGTTTGGACTACCAACCCTATGGTTAGCAAGCCAGTGTTTATCCTACATTGCCATCTGAGGACTTCATCAGTGTCTTTGAGTCTTAATATATTAACCAAATCTTGATTTTTTATAAAAGTATTTGAATTACATCAACCTTATAAATTCTATATTTATTTAAAACTACAGGTATTCTTTTATTTGGTCTTAAGAAAAATGCTTTTTTTCTTTTTATTTCACAATTTCAGTTTCAGGATGTTCTACATATTTTCCCACTTATCCTTGACCAAGATATGTCAGTTTTAATAAGAAAGTATTTGTATTGGAAATTACATGAGAGGTTTTCAGAAATAAATCTCTTATTCAGAGCTTCATCTTCATTTATCTTTCTTGGGGAATCTGTGAATTAATACATTTGTCAGATTACTTTCTGAAAACAAGAATTAATGAAGGGATTCACCAATTTTTAAAATTAAAATAGCAACATACATGAATATATAGTAATGATGAAAGAGAAAGAGAGGGGATATAACTAGGGCAAAATATCCCAGACTAGATTATTGCATAGGAGAGAAAAATATTTAAGTATAAAGAAAATACATGATTTTCTTTACACTTTAATTACTTTCTCTATTATGCAATAATGGAGTAGGATATTTTGCAAAAGGCTTCACTTTCTCACATACTTTTATCTACTTACTAAAATATACCTAGTTCTGGTAGCAACGTGGTTACAAATTAGGCTGCAAACCTCAAGGTCTGCAACTTGAAACTACCAGCTGTTCTGTGGGAAAAAGATGAGGCTTTCTACTCCCATTAAGATTTACAGCCTGGGAAACCCTTTACAGGGTTGCTATGAGTTGGAACGGACTCCACGGTACTAAACAACAACAACAATTTGTATTAAACTTCTACTTCTTTCAATGAATAAGAGTTTAAAATACTTTTAGAATATGGACTTGGCTATAATTTCCCTAATGTCATTAATAACTGTGCGTGTATGACTAAAGAGATGAAGACTGAATCACGTATGTTTGTCACTTCCAATCTTTTCAATATAGCAGAGTTTAAAAGTAACTGATTTGAAACGATAAGGGCAGAAGATTTGTTCATCGAGGTGATCTGATATTCCAATGCTATGTGTGTGTATGTGTGTGTTTGTTTCAAATAACGACATAAATACATTTTGGGAGAAAGACAGAGAGGTAGACAGATCACACTTCTGAATGATGACCTCACAAAATTTCAAAGAAACACTGGCATTATTATTATCTCCATAATAACCTACTTGTTGTTGTTGTTAAGTGTCATGAAGTCAGTTTCAACTCATATAGACCCAGAATAGGGTTTCCAAGACTTCAAATCTTTGTGGGAGCAGAATGTTCCATGTTTCTCCCATGGAACGGCTTATGGGCAGGGACCACAGATCTGTGATTGCAGTATAATCCTTATTTTATGGAGCTCCCAGCTCCCAGTAACCTCTTTGGGTCCATTAATTTAATAATTAAATACTGTTCTGTTGTATTGAAAATAATATTGCAGTTAGTTGAAAGGTTGGACATTAGAACATACATTGGAGAAGCACCTTGGAGGAAATGCTTGGGAATCTGTTTCTAAAAATTCACAGCTTTAAAAACACTATGGAGCAGTTCTACTTTGTATATGAGGTGCTGTCATAAGCCAGAATAGGTAACAACATCACTGCTATATATTATATTGTATACCATATGGTATATTAAGTACTCATTAAAAAACATGCATTACTTATTTTCCTAAACAACAAATTTAAAATGTTAATATGAGTTTTCTAGTGACACTAATTAAGGAGCTATGGTGGTGCTATAGAATATGCACTGGAAAGTTAACTTAAAACTCACCAGCCATTCTGCAGAATAAAGATAAGGTTTATAGCCTAAGAAAGCTCTATATAGGGTCCCTAAGACTCAATGGCAGTGGGTAGGTTTTGGGGTTTTTTGGAGGTTTTTGGAGGTAGTGACACTAATTGGTGAGTAAATATACACAGACAATATTTCCATCATGCTTAATTACCTAGATTTTGCCCTAAATCTATAATTGCAACTTTCCCAATGGCAAATATTGTATTAAGATAACTTTACATGGAAACCATTTCCTGCTGTTGTTCATTTAAATGAATTATGTATGAACGTTCTTTAGTGTTCTCATTTAGTTTTTGATGTATGGTAACCAGACAAGCATGTGGTATTAATAGTGTGAATCAGTTCTTCCTAATTTTTGGAGAACAGTGAACCTGGTTCTTCAAAAATTCAAAAGAAGAAAACTGGAGAAAATGTTTCAAAAATGTATAATCTTTTCTTCTTTCATTTTTCCCTAAAGTATCAGATATGTGTTTAAAAAATGAAAAGGTGAAATAATAAACACACATGTGAACAACTAATAGAAATATGTGAAGTACCAAGTACATTTTGAAACATTTTTTGCAACCTGCTGAAGATACTTAAAGAGAGAACTATTGAATATTAAATACTATTATTGCTGTTATTTGCATCAAGTCAGTTCCAACCCATAGCACCATTATGGACAACAGAACTAAAGGTTGCCCAGTTTTGCATTATGCTCATAATTATTGTTATGCTTGAACCCATTGCTTCTGCCAC
>NW_006408590.1:15696531-15698558 GCF_000296735.1 Chrysochloris asiatica
CCATTTTCTTCTTCATATAATCCAGCTTCTTGGATTATTTGCTGAACATACAGATGTAATACAAATGGTGAAAAATATATTCCTGGAACACAATTTCCTGATTTTAAACCATTCAGTATGCCCTTGCTTTATTTGACTGATTGCCTCTTGGAGTATGTATCGGTTCCTCATATGCACAATTAAGTGTTCTGGAATACCCAGTAAATACTAGAAACACAATAAAAAATAGAAGATCTAATTAAACATCAACAGTTCTTTTCATTTCTCATGTACTTCTTAATGAAAATCACCTGTCTCTAATAATAAAGAAAATTGCACTTAAAAATGTACATGAGGTTGGTGGTGGCTATGTGCCGTGGAGTAGGTTCAGACTCATAGCGACCCTGTACAAGGTTTCTGAGGTTGTAAATCTTTACAGGAGCAGAAACTTCATCTTTCTCCCATGGAACAGCTGGTAGTTTTGAACCGCTGACCCTAAGGTTACCAGCCCAATTCATAACCACTACGCTAACAGATAAATGGTAATAATGTATGTAAAGGAAACCAGAAAAAAATGCATATACACTGTTGCTGTTTTAAAGTATGGCTCCAACTCATAGTGTCCCTGTAAAGGGTTTCTGAGAGTGGCTGTTGAGTTTGAACTGCTAACCTTGCAGCTCAAACTGATCTTACAGTTCAGCACATTATCCTGCAGTGCCACACCAAAACTAGGGAGCCTCAAAATTTCATGAATAAAGGAATTAAGAGATAATGAAATTCTCTCAATTAGATGAATCAAGAGAGTGGCTGAAATGAGCCTGCATAGCATCAATTGTGAGGATGATGCAGGACCAGGAAACATGTTCTATTATAGATAGGATTGCGCTGAGTAAGAAACACCTTGCTGGCACCTAACAACAAAAATACATACACAGGAGGAAGGGCTTGGTGGTGGACTAGGCAGAAAATCTGTGCAGACCCTCTTCCTCAAAAACACAAAAATCCAGATAAAACAGATTTAGAGAATGGTCAAAGAACTCTGAGATTCAGATAAAAGAATAAATAAGTGGATTCAATGTTTACCAGGAGAATAACTTTAAAAAAAGTATCAAGGAAGGAGGTGACTTCTGATTTGGGGCAGCCAATGTGACCTACCACAGCCATTTTGGTTAGGAGTGAGTGGATTGAGAGACAAGAAACCATTCCCATTGCAGAAGCCTGCCTTCAAATTGCAGAGACAAAGGAAGCAGCAACTGTGACCATACAGCTAAGCCATAACTATACCCTTTAAAATGTTAACAATTGGGCAAGGGCCAATACCAGCTGCCATACACCAGAGCAGCATCTACAATCAACAGCTGCTAAAAACACTCTGAAATGAATTGTCTGAACAGTTCACAGTGAAGTCCACCTCCTGATCACACCTACTAAGAGGAAATTGGAGAGTGTTTAAGAATACACCAGCATACATTCATCAAATTAATACAAACACAGCAACAATATAATGCCTAAAAAGCGATTGAAATTTTCTGCTTACATTAAAAAATAATAATAATAGGGTAGATCAAACAAATGACTAATATGAAGAGAAAATATGCTTTTTTTGGGAGAAGAGGCTCTGGAAATAGTTGAAAGAGAATTTAGCAGAATGATATTGAGATGTATCCAAATGTTCCACAGAAAAATCAAGGAAAATAGAGGAGAAGTCAGAAAAGCACTACAAGAACAATCAAACAAAATTGGCATAGCTTTGGAAACAAAACCAAACCTGAAAATGGAGGTCCAGATGATCAAAACTAAAATATCAGATATGGACAATTTGCTGAAAGTGCAAAGGAGTACAATTGAAACAATGGTAGCCAGAATTAGCAAGATTGAAGACAAATCTCTCAATATGACTAAAGTAGAAGAACAATCACAAAAAAGAATGAAAAAAGCCTAAGATTCATGTGGGATAACTTGAAGAATAATATAACCTGTGAGTGATTGGAATTCTAGAACAGGAAGAGACAAAGAAAACCACAGAAAAGTTAGTTGAAGAGTTAAAC
>NW_006408590.1:15702138-15707308 GCF_000296735.1 Chrysochloris asiatica
TTGACATTATCCTATCACAGACAGTGTTGTACCTCATGACTGATCTGAATATGTTCTTTTTGACGATGAATGCAACACCATTCCTCTTCAAATTATCATTCCCTGCACATTAAACTATGTGGCCAATACCAGTTCATTTCAGCTCACTAATGCCTAAGAGATCGATGTTTGTGCATTCCATTTAATTTTTTAAAACTTCCAATTTTCCCAGATTCATACTTCATACATTCCATGTTCCAATTTTCAGTGGATGTTTACAGTTGTTTCTCTTCATTTTGAGTTGTGCCCCATCAGCAAATGAATGTCCCATGGGCTTTTCTCCCACAAGCTTTACTTTATCCTCATTACCATGGTCAACTCTACTTTAAGGAGGCATCTCTTCCTCAGTTGCATTTTGAGTGCCTTCTAACATAAGGGGCTCATTTTCTCACAGTGTTTCTCTGCTATTCATAAGGTTTTCAGTGACTAAATATTTCTTCCTAGTCTGTCTTTGTCTGGAAGCTCCTCTGTAACCTGTATGCCATGGATGACCCTGCTGGTATTTAAAATACCAGCGGCATAGCTTTCAGAATCACAGCAACTCACAAGCCACCACAGTACGACAACTGACAGACTAGTGGTGGCCATTAGCCATTAGAGAGATGCAAATCAAAACAACAATGAGCTATCATGTCAGACTATCATTAACAGCAAAGTTCAGAAAAGCAGAGGACAACAAATGCTGGTGAAGATGTGGAGAAACGGGGACCTTCCTACATCACTGGAAGGACTGTAAAATGTTTCTTATGGCACTTCCTCAGAAAGTTGGTAATAGAAATAACTTATGATCCTGCAATTCCTCTACTTGGTATACAATCACAAAAAATATGAACCAGAACATAAGTAGATATATGCACACCCATATTCATTGTAGCACTGTTCACAGCAGTAAGAAGATGGAGAGAGCCAAAGTGCCATCAATGAATAAACCAACTTTGGTACACACACACAATGGGATACTATAAACCTTGAATAATAATGATGTAGTTATGAAACACCACATATGTGGATGAACCTTGAGGGTGTTATGTAAGTGAAAAAAATCAATCACAAAAGGACAAATATTGCATGAGACCATTGTTGTAAATAATGTATAAATATTGTAAATAAAATCCTGGTGTAGTGCTGTGGACTAATGCACTGGACTGCAAAGTCAGTTTGGACCACAAGGCCAGTAGTTCAAGCTCACCAATCGCTCCTTAGAAACCCTATGTAAGGTTGACTCAACACCACTTAACAACAAACAACAATTATTGTAAATACTTTAGAAAAAATTGCCATACTTAAAGACAAATTATTTGATGGTTACCAGGGGTAGGAGAGTAATTCATGAGATACTGGGAGGGCAATATATAAGGAAGGGGAGGGAAATACACTGGAAGTGGGAGGTTGGTAGATGAACAGTGAAGATAAAGGAAGACTTAGGGAGGTATGCATGGGCTAAATGGTAAAGACGTAAAAAGTGATGTATAACCTTGGAACAACAGTGCTCTGTGATACAGGGATCAAGACTTAGTCTAAATAGGTAAAGTAGGGGAGAAATGTCTAGGGGTTTAACTGTCTGTTGATATTGGTTTCACCTGCCTACTATTGTAAAATAGACATTTAAGTGTGATAGAAATGAATACTGGGAATTATGATTACTGGAAGCTTGTAAGTCTGTCTTCAGCCTATAACTATGAATTAGCTAAAAAGGGAATTAGAATTTTCCCAAGGAATTAGGATTCTTGCTAAGCTTTTGTGAAGTACTGGAACTCAGGTGGAATCTTGAGTTCCACCCAGAATCACCTGAGGCACAACATCCCCTCTTGGAAAAACAATCAGACAAACCTAGAATGGCTCAAAGAACAGAAGATACCTTCTGAAATAAAGACCATTAGAAAAAAAAAGCTGACTGTGTGGTTATTAGAATATCAAGCAAAATGTTTACCTTGGAGCCATCAAGAGAAGAAAAGCCAATAATCCATCCAAACTAGCTCAAATGGGTACAATCTGCAAGTTTGGGAGTTCTTGCACACCGCCCCACACTTCAAACCAGATAAAGAAGTTTGATACTGTTTGATACAACTTAATGATCTGGGCCTATGCGTATGGATGCAGTAGTTAAAAATTCCAACCAAAATGGAAGGATTCTTCATACTAAGGACCGAGCTTGTTTCCTCTTTGCACTAGGTTAACTGTGATGGACAACTTAGACATTGGCTATCAAAAAGGGGAGGTTATAAAGGCCCCAATGTGGCTGACTTATAAGCTTTCATTAGTGTGCTTAGTCTCAGAATGAGGGGGGTTTGTAGAATCAACACTGAACAGTTCTTCTCTTTTCCAGTTGGATCTGGTGAAAGAGAATAGGGGATAATGGTGATAGGATTTTATGATTCATTTGTGAGTAATTGTCATCAGGATCAATTGTGATTATCACAACTGTAAAGATGCATAACTCATTCGCCATCAGCAATACCAAAGAATACCAAGCAAAGCAGATCTAGGGCAGAGCTCCAAAACTCGGAACCACAGAGATAGGAATATTGAAAAGGTTTGAAGGCTTATAGCTAGTGGAACTTGTAACAAAAGTAAGAAATCACGTACTTTTGAAACTGCCAGGCTCGGTGGCACCTAGACAGAAACTTGGTTGAAACCAATCGGCAATACCAAGTGGGGGAGCAGACACATCACAGAAAAACACCGCAGGAACCTTGGAACAAAGGTGGACAATAAACTTCATTGGTTTTGGTTTGTTCTGCTTTTCTTTTCTTTTCTTTTCTTTTTTTTTTTTTTTTTTGGTGTCTGTTCATTGGCCACCCCACGGTTAGCACACCTCAATTTTGGTGACTAGAGGGGGTGACTGAGTGAGTGGACACCTCCCACCACTGGTGGACTCTTCTGCCATACATGCACACAGGTACTTTTGGCCCAAGAGCCGGCCCTGCACTGTTTGTTTGTTTGTTTGTTTGTTTAAATACAGGAAAGGCCAGGACAGGGATGTAGAGAGGGAAAGAAAGTTAAAAAAACAAAACAGGCTGAAATTAAATTAAATCCTGAGGTACAGTATAACAGCCAACAGTGTCATCTTGAAATCTCTCAGGCAGCTTTGAAGGCAAGAAGCTGAAGAGAGGACATTAAAGTCATACTCATATTAGGCTACAGATTTTTTTTCTTTCCTCTCCCTCCTCTCCCTTTTCTGCAATTATAGACTACAGTATTCAGTTTAGTTTTGTCTTTTTGTTGTTGTTGTTGCTTTTTGTTTTGTTTTGTTTTTCTTCTTGCTGGTACTGTTTTGTTGTTGTATGCTCCCCCTTCTATCTTTGGGAGATGCTTTCTCTCCTTATATTACCCAATAAGAGACAGCAACTACTGCCATATAGTCAAACTACAATCACACTCTATAAAACACCAAAACCCAGGCAAGAACCAAAGCCAACTGCCATTGCCAGGGAGGCAGACAACACCTGTGAAAGTTACTCTGAGTTAAGCAATAGGAAGAGTGAAAAGGGAAGCCCACATCTTGATCACATCTATCTGGGAGCAATCAGAAAGCATAAAAAATTACCAAAACACATGCTCAATTAAGTATTTAGTTTATAAACACTAAACATGTCCAAGAGGCAAAAGCAGATGACCTTATCAGGACATGTCCACAAACAAGATAAAATGTCTGAGACAAATGATCTAGAGGTAGACATGGACTGCATTTTGGAAGGAGGGCAGGCCTTGGAAATGCTTGAGAAGTAATTCAGAAAAATGATTATAAAATGTTTCAAAACACTATACAATGGAGTTGGGAAAAATAAGGAAGAAGTCAGGAAAGCACTACAGGAACAATCAAACAAGATATATACAACATTGGAAACAATTCAAAACCTACAGCAAGAGGAACAAATGATCAATAATAGAATACCAGAAATAGATAATACTCTGAAAGGACAAAGGAGTAGAATAGAAGACATGGAAGGCAGAACAAGTGAACTGGAAGACAAATCTCTCAATATCACTAAGATAGAAAACCAAACATAAAAAAGGATAAAAAAAAATCTGAAGAAGGTCTAAGATTCATGTTGGATAACATGAAGAAGAATAACTTAAGAATTATAAGCATTCCAGAACAAGAAAAATCAGACAAGTCCACAGAGGAAATAGTTAAAGAACTTCTAGAAGAAAATTTTTCTAACATCCTGAAAAGTTAAAAGATAAACATTCAAGAAATCAACAAACCCCAGGAAGGACAGATCCCAAAAGAAAATCATTGAGACATATTATAATCAAGCTCTCCAAAATCAAAGATAAGGAGAGAATCCAGAAAGCAGCTAGGGAAAAAGAAGTGTTACATACAAAGGCAAGCAAGTCAGATCAAGCTCAGATCTCTCAGCAGAAAACCACGCAAGCAACAAGGCAATGGGGAGACATATATAAAACCCTGAAAGAAAAAAAACTGCCAACCAAGAATCCTTTATCCAGCAAAGCTATCAAACAAATACAACAGTATAACTAAAACGTTCCAGGATAAACAGAAACTATGGGATTTTTCCAAATCCAACCCAGCACTACAAAATATTATAAAGGGAGTTCTGTGGAGTGAGAACCAACAAGAGAGACAACAGCCAGAGATTGACATACATCACAGCACTTCCCAGAATTCAATTGACAGAAGGAAGAGTCAAGAGTAGAACAAAACTATAAGAACAAACTCAGAAAATCTGGGAGGTCAGACTAAGATAAAAATAATTACAATGTAAAAGGAGTTAAGCACATAGCAACAAAGATCCAAATGGTGAGAAGGTCAGGTAGGTTACAGGATAAAATGTTGTTGTTGTTGTCAAGTGTCATTGAGTCGGAAATGACTCATAGCGACCCAATGCACAGCAGAAGGAAACAATGTCCAATCCTGCGCCAACCTCACTACCGCTGCCACACTTGAGTACATCAATGATGCCGATCCATCTCGTTGGGGTCTTCCTTTTTTTCTCTGACCCTCCGTCTTAGCAAGCATGATATCCTTTTCCAGCAACTGTTCCCTCCTGACAATGTGTCCAAAGTATGAGAGACAAAGTTTAGCCATCTTGGCCTCCAAGGAGCACTCTGGCTGCATTTCTTCCAAAACATATCTATTGGTTTTTTTGGCAGCCCATGGCACTTT
>NW_006408590.1:15707558-15708650 GCF_000296735.1 Chrysochloris asiatica
AAGGTTGTATCATCTGCATATCGCAGGTTGTTAATGAGTCTTCCTCCAATCCTGATGCCACGTTTTTCTTCATCGAACCCAGCTTCTCGTATTAGTTGCTCAGCATACAGGTTGAATAAATGTGGTGAAAGAACACAACCTTGTCACACACCTTTCCCAATTTTACAACATTCAGTGTTACCATGGTCTGTTCGAACAACTACTTCCTGGTCCAGGTACAGATTCCTCAGAAGTACAATTAAGTGTTCTCGAATATTCATACTTTGCAATGTTGTCCATAGCTTGTCATGATCCACACAATTGAAAGCCTTTGCATAGTCAATAAAGCATACATAAACATCTTTCTAATATTCTCTGCTTTCAGCCAAGATCATCGGACATCAGTAATGATATCTCTCATTCAACAGCCTCTTCTGAATCCAGTTTGAATCTCTGGAATTTCTCTGTCAATGTATGATTGTAGCCGTTTCTGTATTACCTTTAACAAAACTTTATTCACTTGGGATATCAAAGAGATTGTCCGATGAATTCCGCATTCGGTTGAGTCACCTCTCTTTGGAATGGGCACAAATATGGATCTCTTCTAATCAGTCGGCCAGGTAGTTGTCTTCCAAATTTCTTGGCAGAGATAAGTGAGTGCCTCTTGTGCCACCTGACTTTCTTGAAAGATTTCAATTTTTATACCATCAATTCCTGGTGCCTTGTTCTTTGCCAATTCCTTCCATGCACTTTGAAATTCCTCCCTGAGTATCATTGGCTCTTGATCATATGGTACCTCTTGAAATGGTTGAACATTAACCATTTACTTTGGTACAATGACTCTGTGTATTCCTTCCATCTTCTCCTGATGCATTCTGCATCTTTCAATAATTTGCCCAAAGAATATTTCAATAATGAAAGTCGAAGCTTGAACTTTTCTTCAATTCCCCCAGCTTGAGAAATGCTGACCGTGTTCTACCTTTTTGGTTTTCTAATTCCAAATCTTTGCATATTTTATTATAGTACTTGGCTCTATCTTCTCAAGTTGATCTTTGAAATTTTCTGTTCAACTCTTGGACCACCTCAATTCTTCCATTTGCTTTAGCATCTCTA
>NW_006408591.1:0-1217 GCF_000296735.1 Chrysochloris asiatica
GCTGACCTTGCAGTTCAAACAACTTTGCAGTCTGGCACATTAACCCACAGCTCCACACCAGGACTGGTAGTGTAGTGGTTACAAATTAGGCAGCAGCTCGAAACTACTAGCTGTTCTGCAGGAGAAAGATGAGGCTTTCTGCTCCGGTAAAGATTTATAGCCTTGGAAACCCTGTACAGGGTCGCTGAGTCGGATTCGACTCCATGGCACATTACCACCACCACCACTATTTGCAAGGAATCCCGGTGTGGAGCTGTGGGTTAATGTGCTGGACTGCAAGGTCGGTATAAACTTCAGAGTCAGCGGTTCAAGCTCATCAGCTGCTTCTTGGAAACACTATACAGGGTCACTATGGGTCGGAATTACTTGACGGCATTTAACAACAACAACTATGTGCAAATTACTGTGTTTGATTCCCTTTTCATCCAATAATTTGAAAAAAAAAAAAAAAACCATCATGGTAAAAATGTATGTAACAAAACATTATAAAAAAAAAACAAACAAAATAATTAGCTTTGATTTTCTATAGCTTTGATTTTCTCATTTGAAACATTCACGAATGTTTACATGTATGTGGTGGCATTAATTATGTTTATTGTGTTGTTCAACGATCACTCCATTTATAAATTTTTAAGCATATAATGTGCCAGTCACTTTTTCTTTATTCTCTGTTCCCTTTTTAAAAGATACTTACTGGCTATCTTTCATAGGCTATCTTCACTGGGAAGATGAAGATGTCCTCAGGCCACCATATTAAAAAAGAACTGTGATGTCAAAAAGATAATAAAACTGTGATAATCACCAGGCACAATAGGAGAATGAATGTGCTTAATAGACTATTATGAATTGAATTCTGTTCCTGAAGAATATGTGTCAACTTGGCTAGGTCAGAATTCTCAGTATTGTCTAAATATGCTCTGTTTTGTGATTTGATGTGCAGGAAATCTATGGTGTTAATCAAATCTGTTCTTGAGATAGTTTCTAAGTGCAGGTGGAGTATACTCAAGGTAATATTTTGGCTTTAAAATAATTAAAATAATTTGATTTTCTTCAGTTTCAGTCTGAACTTGCATATGACTGTTCCACAGTCAGCCCCAGCCTTATTTTGGCTGATGATATTGAGCTTCTCCATCACCTCTTCCAACTGATGTATTCATTTTGATTCCTGTGTGATACGGTTGGTTTTATGTCAACTTGATTGGTTCAGGATTCTCAGT
>NW_006408591.1:1317-1849 GCF_000296735.1 Chrysochloris asiatica
ACATTTTATAATCATTTTTCTGAATTCTTTCTCAGGTATTTCCAAGGCCTGCCCTCCTTCCAGCATGGAGATCTATTTCTGGTTCATTTGTCTCAAATATTTTATCTTTTTTCTGGACATGTGGCGATATGGTCATCTGCTTTTGCTTCTTGGACATGTTTAATATTTATCTGTGGCCCTAATAATTAATTATGTATTTTGGTAAATTTTTATGTTTTCTGATTGCCTCCAGGAAGATGTGATCAGGATGTGGTCTTCCCTTTTCACTCTTCTTATTACTTAACTCAGAGTAGCTTTTACAGGTGTTGCCGGTATCCCTGGTTTATGGCAGCTGGTATTGGTTCTTGCCTGGGTTTTGGTGTTTTATAAAGTGTTATTGCCGCTTGGCTATTTGGCAGCCGCTGCTGACTCTTTGTGTAATGTAGGGGGACAAAGAGTCATCCAATAGCAGAAGGGAGGCTATGTAACAGCCAAACAACACCAGTCGGGTAGAAAACAAAACCAAAATCAAAATCAAAACCAAAAGCGGAGT
>NW_006408591.1:2080-2584 GCF_000296735.1 Chrysochloris asiatica
CCTTGCTGTTCAAAAGGCTTTGCAGTCTGGCGCATTAACCCACAGATCCACAGCAGGACTGCTTTGTTATTGGTGGTAAACAGCTAGTCAAGGGCGTCTCAGTTTGGGCTGATCTGTGCCTTGATGGGTGGTCCTGAGGCTCGGAGGCTGGGCAGAGGGCTGGCCTAGGTCGAAGAAGCCGAGGGCGGGTGTAGTGGCTGCAGGCAGATGGCGCAGCTGTGTCTGATGACGTCTACAATGCCTCTCTCTGTCTCCCTGTGCCGTGAGCACCCCAATTTGCTCTATATCCATGCCTACAGTGCCCTACGTTGCAATGAGGCCACTTTCCCCCCCCCTCGGGATGGACCACAATAGTTCCTGTGGCCCCGCTAGCTCTCTGGGAGCGTCTGCCCTCTGAATGGGTCCACTGAAGCCCTGGGCTCCACGCTTTGCAATGGGTGGGGTGGGAACTGAGTGCAGATGGGTGGAAGCTCTAAATGCTTGTAACTCCTCAGCAGTTTGATT
>NW_006408591.1:3464-19837 GCF_000296735.1 Chrysochloris asiatica
TTTGTAAAAGAAATATATTCAAATAAATATTTTTAAATAAAATGTTTAATATTTAACTGTTAAACAAAGTTCAAATATATGAAACAAAGAAGCCTGGTGGCATAGTGGGTTATGCATTGAGCTGTTAACCACAAGGTCAGCAGTTAGAATTTACCAGCTGCTCTGTGGAAGAAAGATGAAGCTTTCTGCTTCTGTAAATTTTACAGTTTCAGAAACCCTATACATGGTCACTATCAGTTGAACCAAGTTGACAGCACACAACCACCATCACCACCACCTTCATAGAAAACAAAAAAGTTCAGTTCCTCAGTTGTACTAGCCACATTTCAAGTACCAGATAGTGCTATGTGTTAAGTGGCTACCATATTGTGCAGCTCAGATATAGAACATCTTTATCATTACAGAAAGTTCTATTGGAGAGTACTGTTCTAAACCAGTGGAAATCTAGAGAATGAATATATTTTGGAGTAATAGCAAGTAAGTCGGTATGTAGTGACAGTTCTAACATCTGAGCTATATTTACTTATTTTGTTTTCACTTGTTTCTTTTCTTTCATGAGATTATCGAGTTCCTTGAGAACTGAAATTACCTCTTTTATCTTTGTTATTTTTAATATCAAATATGCGGTATGCAGGAGAAAGATGAGATTTTCTGCTCTCACAAAGATTTACAGCCTCAGAAACCCTATACAGGTTTGCTAGAAGTCGGAGCTAACTTGAGGATGCTTAACAACAATAGCACCATTATGTAGTAGGCAGGAGTATTCACTGAACAAATGAAGGAACTCCAGCTATCAGGATGATTTGGTTGGGGGAATTCCAAAGTGTTGGGTAGCATTTCTTAAGTCCTTTCCTGTTACACGCATGCTGAGGACTAATGCTAGAGTTGAAGTTGAACAAAGTGATTTCAGGATCAGGGAACATAGACACAGAGAGATGGGAAACTAGACAGGTCTTGACTCTATCTGATGCCCCTTATTATTATTAGGTGACCGGCTGGGTAATCTGACAAATTCAACTATTCCAAATGATCTCCTGTGAGATAGTTCTGCTCTGTCAAGTGGGGTCTCTATGAGTCAGAATGGACTCGGGCATCTAACAACAAAAATAACAACAAAGGTGCTTAATTGATATTTGTTGAATGAAGGAATTTTATCAATGTTATCTTTATTTCCTGTCTCCCAGATCTCTCACTCACCCTTCCACTCCTAAATGGAATGCAAGTCCCATGAGTATAGAGTTGTATCTATTCTGTTTATTGCTGTATTCTCACACCTAGAAGAATGTCTAGTTTACAGAAGCACAGCAGACAAGCCTTGAACACATTAAGGAAGAACCTTTAGTAACACTACTTAGAGAGCTGCAGAAAGTTAGAGATTTCCAAGACTGGCAAAACAGCGAGAGAAAGTATTTCGGGGGCAGGTGAGACAGTTTTAAGGGCTCCCAAATCCCCTCTTGTGAGTCTTCATTGACTTTGTCTACAGACAGCAGTAGGCTACCCTCACAAATGATGTGCCTCAATTTGAAATTTAAATCCCCACAGGACTCTAGGTGCATACAAGGCATAATACTAAATGGCTGATAACTTATGACATTTATTTCCCCACATGAAGAACCACAGGGCAGCATCTCTTGTCAGGAAGGAAACAGATTTGTCAGAAAGGAAACCAGCTATCATGTGCTCTTTGTATTTTTATGATTTATGCATTTATTGGATGCACCCACCACTTAACAACCTCTGGGTGCTTTTATATGTTTCATAGACAAAAGGCAGACACTGCCATTGTGGATTATGAGGTGGAGAGGTACCAACAAAATAACATCCATAAATCCCAAAGCACACCATAAAATCATCAAATGCTACAGAAGCTGTACTTAGGTTCCTCCAAGTACCCAGACACTGAAATGGGAAATTCTGAAGCTTAGCTTATTAGGTTTCATGGCCTTGGGTAAGTTTCTTAATTTCTCTTAGCCATATCTCAAAAATGGGTATCATCATTGTAACAACAATTGCCGAGCTTACTACACCAGGTTAGGGGATCAAATGTTTATGGCTATGCTTTGTGAATTACACAGAGCCCTCAGATATCATAGACCAGTATTTTTTTTTTTAATTAACTCCTCATCTGTGTGAGTTTGAATTACTCCCAAATGATGTTTTGTCATTACTCTGTTATATTTTCCCCAAATGTGATTCATGATACCTACCTCAATGACATTATTCATGATCTTTTCCCTGCTTGGGGTTTCTTTGCCAAATCATTTTCAATTGTTAATCCCTTCCAGAGGAATTTGAGTCCTGGTGTGGCATTGTAGGATAAGCACTGGACTGCTAAGTCGGTTTGAACTGCAAGGTCAGCAGTTTAAACCCACCAGTCATTCCTCGGAAACCTTATACAGGGTTGTTATGAGTTGAACTGATTGACTTGATGGCACTTAACAACAACAACAACAATCTGTATACATAGTGAGACTATCCCAAATATAAAGCTTTGCTGTGAAAAAGACGAGATGGTAGCTCACAGAGGAGAAGAGATCACTTATCTAAGATCACAGATAGTTCAAGTTAAGCAAGGACTAGAACTAGGATTCAAACCTAGGCATTTGGATTCTAGAGACCATGCTCACCCTCAGTCTGTTGTGCTGCCTCCTAAATAAAGCTATGAGACATGCAGAAGGCACACATGTTTGCCTTGAATATGTCCATACAGCTAAGACTATCTTTAGAATTAGGAGTTCATCACAAAGGATAATGACCCTCAGTTGATAGTTCCCTATGGGTTTCAGAACTTTTAAGACCAGAATATACAGCAGGTCTCATGGAAAACTGACAGCTAGCTCACACCTGGCCTTACAGATAATTTGTACCTTCTATAAAAGAGGGTTTAAAATATGTCAGTTTATCCCACCCAGAATGAGGTGTCTCTTGAGTAGGATTTATTTCAAGACAACTGGAGGTAGTTTTGACTTTGTTCACATTCAGCCTACGAGACAGATTCTTGGACAAGGCTAGAACTGGTTTCTGTCTATATAAGCACTAGGGTCACTTCATTACAGCAGTTGCAAACTCAGGCCTTTTGGGAACAACAGCTAATGTAAATGTGTCAAGGTGGACAGATGGAGACTATGGTGACGGTTTACAAAGGTGGCTGCTATTCAGCTCTCACTGACTTTTGGCATGTGGAGCTATAGGGTTAGATAACCTTTAAGACATGCAAAACACCCAAATAAAATTTCCTGATTTTTAAATATTGACAACTGATTAAAACAGCAGCAGCAGTAGCAACAACAACAACAACATTGTTTGGGTCAAAGAAAATGGATCAGTTTGCTTCTGCTGACTTTAGTATGCATCTTTACTATTGGGAGATATGTAGTTTTTCAAAAATCACTGTGGGATTGGTTTTTCCAGGGAACTTCTTAATGGAGCTCTGAACATTTAGAGATCAAGTTGACTTGTCCTTGGCAACCAGATCTGATACATTTAAAGATTTCCTATATTTAAGGGCTACTGATTCTCCTGTACTTTTTACCCCACTTGAATTCCTGAATATGTGTGCATATCTGTAGAAATCTGGGGAGTCTGGAATCAATGATCTAGCAGTTTGTTTCAGGAATACTACATCCGGAATGAATCAGCCTTCACTCCCTTGAACAGATCAATCATTGGAGGAAGCTGATTGCTCCCCTATTCATATCATACTTTGATTCATTTACACTTAAGTGATGAAAGTGGTCTTTTTTTTCTCTCTCTCTCTCTTTAAATGGATACTAAACCAGGAGGGAGTTGGGGAGTTGTAAAGGGGAGTGCTGACTCTTTGGACGAGCTCTTGGTTGCATTCTCAAATGGCCCACTCAATTAAGGGTAATATTTCATTGACTTGTGTGTATGATGGCTCCCTAGCCAGCAGTGTTTTCTAAATGGTCCTGAGGCAAGACATTGGGCTCTGAAAACAGCCCTTCATCACCTTTATGTCTAGAGTTGCATTGGCACAATCTGGAATGAAGCTGCTATTTCTGTCAGGGCGAGCAGCCATGCTATCAGGTTGAAATGTCTTGACTTGGCTGGTTTCACTTGTCAAAGGAATGGGTGTCCTGACAGTGTATGGGGCTCTTGCAGCCTCATTATCTATATACTGAATCTGACCATTAAGATACCTGTCTGGATTTTCTGTAAGGAAAAAAGAAGAGCTAGTTAAAAAACCATGCCCTTTGTATTTGTTTCTCCACCACTAATCGGCAAGTTTTTCATAAAGTGGTGATTTGCATGTTGCTATGATGCTGAAAACCAAGCCATCGGTGTTACAAATACCAGTAAGAGAGCCCATGGTAGACATAACTCAGGAGAGCTTCCACACTAAGACAAACTTGAAAGAAAGACCTGGATATCTACTTCTGAAAAAAATTGATCAGGGAAAACCTTACAGATAACAGGAGAACATTGTCTGACACAGTAAGATTAGCTCTTCAAGTTGGAAGTCACTCAAAGCATGACTGAAGAAGAGTTGCTTCCTCAAAGAAGAACTGATCTTAAAGATGTGAATGGTGTTAAAGCTTTCAGGACCTTCACCTGCCAATGTGACACAGCTCAATAAAGGAAGAAACAGTTGCAAACAACCATTAATAATCAGAACATATAATGTATGAAGTATGAATCAAGGAAGTTTGGAAGTTGTCAAAAATGAATGAAACACTTGAATAATGATATCCTAGTCATTAGTGAGCTGAAATGGACTAGCATCGAACATTTAGAGTTGGACAGTTATATGATCTACTATGCTGACAATGACAAATTGAAGAGGAATGGCATTATATTCATCGTCACAAAGAACATTTCAATATCCATCCTGAAGTATAGATAATATTCATATGCTTACCATGAATACCAGTTAATAAGACTATTATCCAAATGTTTGCCTCAGCCACTGGTGCCAAAGATGAAGAAATTTACGAACTTCTCCAGCCTGAAACAGACCAAATACGTAATCACGATACATTGGTAATTACTGATGGTTAGAATGTTAAAGCTGTAAACAATAAAGAAGACTCAGTAGTTGGAAAACATGACTTTGGTGGATAGAAATAATGTGCAAGGTCTCATGATGGAATTTTGTAAGGTCAAGACTTACTGAAAATACTATTTTTAACAGCATAATTAGCAAATATATACATTGGCCTTGCCAGTAAAATACACTGAAATGAAACTGATTACATCTCTGGAAACAGAAGGTAGTGATGCTCAGTATAACCATCAAATCAGATCACTGATTGCTTGTAGATAAGTTCAAGTTAAGCTGAGGAAATTTAAAGCATGAGAGCCAAATTACAACCCTGAGTACATCCTGCCGAATTTAAAGACCGTCTCAAGAATAGATTTGACACATTGAACACTAATTACTGAAGACCACGTGACTTGTGGGATGACATCAGGGGCATTGTACATTAAGAAAGCAAAAGGTCATTGTTGCTGTACCCTTGAGTCAGTTCTGACTCCTAGCAACCCTGTATAGGGTTTCCAAGGAATGGCTGATGGGTTTGAACCACTGACCTTGAACTTCCCAGCCCACTGTTAATGCTATAGCACCATACCAGGACTAAAAGGTAATTAGGAACAGAAAAGATAGGGGCGGGTGGAAGAAGAAGAAAGAAAATGGATATCAGAAGACTGAAACTTGCACTTGAATTCAGAGTTGTTGTTGTTAAGTGCAGCTGGTGAGCTTGAACAACCAATCTTGTAGTTCAGCTAAAGCAAAATAAAGAAATAATGAATATTTCAAAGGATGATTAAAGTAGACAAAGTAAAGCAGTATAATGAAATGTGCAGACACCTGGAGTTAGAAAAGCAAAAGTGAAGAACATGCTCAGCATTTCACAAGCTGAAAGAATTGAAGAGAAATTCAAGCCTCCAATTGCAATTTTGAAAGATACTCTGGACAAAATATTGAATGATCCAGAAAACATCAAAAGGAAACACCAAAAAGAATTGGTCAATGTTTAACCATTTCAGGAGGTAGCATATGATCAAGAATCAATGGTGTTGAAGGAAGAAGTCCAAACTTCACTGAAGACACTGATGAAAAACAAGACTCCAGGAATTGACAGAATACCAACTGAGCTGTTTCAACACACAGATGCAATACTGAAAGGACTCACTCATTGGTGCCAAGAGATTTGGAAGACAGTTAGCTGGCCAACCAACTGAAAGGGACCTGTATACATGCCTTATGGGAAAAAAATTATCCAACAAAATGTACAAATTATCATTAAGAATATCATTATCATGAAGAATATCATTAATATAACATGCAAGTAAAATTATGTTGAAGATAATTTAAAAATGTTGCACCAGTGCATCATAAGGGAACTTATAGAAATTCAAGACAGATTAAGACGAGGATTGATGGATATCATTGTTGACGTTAGAAGGATCTTGACTGATATCAGATAAAACCAGAAAAATGTTTATCTTTTTAAATTTGTTTGTTGTTTTTTATTTAAGGACCATAGTCTTGGAGGTTCCACCAGTCTCTATCTAAACAGAAAATCTGTTCTTTTTATTGACTTCAAGTTTTATTCTACATTTTTCTCTCACTGTATTCAGTACCTTTTACTGTGATTCCTTTCAGAGTGGTTGGTTGTGGTAGCCAGGCACCATCTAGTTCTTCAGGTGTTAACCTGTGTTTTATTGACTATGCAAAGGCATTCAACCATATGGATCATAACAATTATGGACAAATTGTGAGGAATGGAAATTTCAGACCATATATTGTGCTCATGAGGAACCTGTACATGAACCAAGAGGCAGTTGTTGGAATAGATGAAGGGAATTCTGTATGGTTTAAAATCAGGAAAGGCATGCATCATGGTTGCATAATTTCAATATAGCTATTCCATCTGTATGCTGAGTAAATAATTCAAGAGTTTGGACTTCATGAAGAAGGACATGGCATCAAAATTGGAGAAAGACTCATTAATAACCTGAATAAAAATTCTTTCAAAGACATGAAGTTCCACGTAAATGTCAATTTTAATTTTTACTGTTGATTCTATTATTGTAAGTATTTAGCATTTTTGGAGCTCTTCTTGTGAACTAGGCACCAAACTATCTTTTTATATACATTATCCTATTTCTTCTTCTTAATAATTTCATTTTGCAAATGGAAACACTGAGGCACTGCATGGTTAATTATTTATATTTAGAAGTTATCCTGCAAGGAAATAGGAGGGCTAGAATTTTAATGAAGACCTATTCTTTCTCCAGACCTCACTGTCTTGACAATCAAGGCAATACAATTTCATTGCTATTAAAGCATCTCTTTCCTTATTCAGTCAAATGATACTTATCTTGGGATTATCTAAGGATGAAAACAATAGCAATGATAATAATAACAAAGAAACAATGGAGTTTGAGATACACTTAACTGACAACTATTTATTAGATAATATGAAAAGTATTGTGGCAAATAGCATTTTTTTTTTTTTTTTTTGTTGCTGTTAAGTGCCATTTAGTCAGTTCTGTCGCAAAGTGACCCTGTACCAGATTTCTGAGAAGTTGTTGGTGAGTTTGAACCACTGACCTTGTGGTTCAAACTGAACAGTCACATAATATTTTTCTACGTTAATTCACTTTTGCAAACTAAAGTATGTTTATGTGATATTTTGGTAGTTTTTAAATATAAATATTTGTTGTTGTTGTCATAGCTAAGTGCTGTTGAGCCAATTCTGACTCAACAACTCTGTACAAGGTTTCTAAGAAGTAGCTGATATGTTTGTACTACTGACCTTGTGATTTGCAGTCAGTGCTTATCCTACAAGCCACATCATGAGTCCAAATATTTCTAGGACACATTAAAATAACAGCATAGGGAGTAATGTCTACCATTTAACACTTCTTTTCTAGTTATTAAATATTCTACAGTGGCTCCATAATATAAGCAATGGACTGTGAATCACAAGGGTTGAACTGACAAACTCCTTTGAGGGAGAAAGCTGAGACTTTCTGCTCCCACAAAGATTTACAAGTTCGATTTCTATGAGTTGGAACCCACCCAACAGCACTTAGTAACTACCACTGGCACTTAAAGTCATCTTTCACAATTCCGCTACCTGTCAGGGGAAGCTAGAATGGTGCCATGATGCTGAGTAGGTTTCTGTGAAGTTTCGTAACTAAAATGGACTAGGAAGGAAGGCCTGGTGATCTACTTCGAAAAAGTGGTCAATGAAAACTTCATGGATCACAATCATCTAGTCCATAACTGATCATGGATATGGCACAGAACTGGGCAGCATTTCATTTCATTGTTCCTGGGCTTTCCATGAGCCATGGACTGACTCAATGGCAGCAAACAGTAACACGTTCAGTGTTTCTCTCAGGAGAAATATGGAGGGATATAAACCTGATCCATGTTCACTTGCTCTTAAAGCAAACTCAGTCAAAACCATGAAGTAAACCATTGTTGGTGTTCAGCAGAAGGAATGAACAAAACCAACCAACCAACCAACAAAAAACTCACCGCCATTAAGTTCATTTTGATTCATAGTGACCCTGTATAGCACTTCCTAGGCTGTAAATCTTTCTGCGAGTGGAAAGCCATGGAGCGGTTAGTGGGTTTGAACTGCTAACCTTGAGGTTTTCAATCCACTGCTTATCCTGCAGCACCACCAGGGCTCCTCTGAAGGAGTGAAGCCTGCTCCAAAGGGTTGGTACCTATTTGCCTCTCAGGAACTCACACTTTCTTTGAGGCAAGCAAGCTATGCAATACAAGTCAATGATCCTCTTAGCAAGGAAAGAGCTCAGAGGAGACGGAAGACACTCCAGGCTGGGCTGTAGATAAAGTTTCATGTGGGAGATATTTCTAGAAGAATGGGCACAGTTAGTGTGAGAGGTGAAGTGGGCATATCTGCCTGTAGGGGCCCAGTTTCTGCTGTCGCTCCTTAGCTGGCTGACTTCCAGTTCACAATCACCCTTCAGAGGAAGCAGCTTTGTCCCAGAGTCACAAATCAGATGTGAGTACAGATCTCGAGGGCATAAGGGTCATATTTCAGGGCATCTCACCTCCCTATAACTCTGAAACTGACCTTTTCCACTTTCTCTGTGTTTTCTTAGGTCTATAGCGCATGCCATCTGTTTTCAATTTTGTGATGAATAATGAAAAAAATCAAATCCAGTTTTTCAAAACACTTAATTTTTTTAAGGAAAAATAGTCTCTTTTTTAATTTTAGCCCTTCAGAGCTTAACAAATGGTATTTACTTACCAACACAATCTATGCAATTTCCCACCAAGATAATGCATCTGTTTTTCTCTCGTCCATTCAAATACTTATTATCTTCTCGAGCTCGCTATTAAAGATTGAGAGATGTTAAAGACGTAAGCCAAAGCAGGTAATTTCCCAAAGAGGAGAAATGTACCTTAAATGATTTCTCTTTGTTAGATCTTTTTATCCTCCTGTCTTTTGGCTCTTTATGAAAAACAAAAAAAGGGAAAAAATTGGTGACAAATCTCTTTTGGATCTGAAGATGTGACAGGAAATCTCTGAAAGCAGGCATTTTGTTGTTTTTTTTTTTTTTAATGAATTTCCTAGAACCAGAGTTGGAGCTGGCCTTTTAGCACTGTTCCACATTAATGCTGCTTCCCCTCCCATTGGGAAGCTAAGGCCCAAGTGACAGCCATTACTGCCAAGAGCATGGTTACCCAATGGATTCCTGGAAAGGGCTTGCTTAAAAGATTCAGCCAGATCCTCTCCAGGGGCTTCCAGTTCCCATCATCCCAGGAATGAAATATTCAGTATCATCTTTCTGCACCTGAGGCTGCCATGGATTAAATTCTTGCTGCCTCCATTACTGGGGCAGCCAAGAGCTCGGTTGTAGAGACTGGGTTTGAAGTGCTTAATGGTTGTACTTGGCCCTGGGAGGGAGGGAAGAACAGACTCAGAACCATAGTCACTAGTGGCAATAGCAGGCTGAAAAATGTAGTTGAATGGCACTCCTAACTCCAATACAGATTATTTTGAAATCACACTGCGTACAATTTATAGTCACTCACATCAAGACAAACACACTTACACAAATGGTGTTGCATAATAGGGTCTTAACCTAGGAAAGTTCATATTATTTCTCTTTTCCTTGTCTGCTCCTGAAACGTTATGCCCAATCTTCTGCTTTTCACTTGTTTCACATAAACTAATTTTACATACAATCTCATCAACATGAGCTATTGAGATGATTCCCAAATCAATAATTTTGGTGTGATTATCTGCTTGTAGCATATTAATTGTTTCCTAAATAATTATTGCATAATTCAATGAATGAATACCATTTTCTGCAAGTTCTAGACTTACACTTCTAATTGCCTGTAGAACATATCTTCCTTCATGTCCTATGACATCTCCAACAATGTATTCCAAATCAAACTCATCTCCTCTGTAGATCCTACTGTTCAACCTCACCTACTAGTGTGGCTCTTCCTCCTGATTTCTCACCCTAGAGAAATCCAGATCTCCTTTGGTTTCTCCATGTCCCTCACCTTCTCAGTCAAGAGGGTCAGATTTTGTTCATTCTGGACCTGAAACATTTCTCCAATCAATTGACTTCATGTGTGACTATGGCCATATTCCTAATAAGTAAACACTGCTAGTCACATAGTAGATTCTGACTAAATGTTTGTTGAATAAGTGTGAGCTGCTATGACCTATCCCTGATTCCTTTAAATGCTCTTTGACTCTGTTTCTATTCCATGATGAACTCTCTAATGATGTCCATGCAGAGCTAGGACATACAGGCACTCAAACATGGGTAAATAATGAATGGAACTACTTCCTGTCACCACCAGTTATTTAAAAAATGTTAGGCAGCAATGTTGTTAAATGCTGCTGAGGTGTAGCAGCCCATATAGAGTTGCGTGTATAGGGTTTCCGAGGAGCAGCTGGTGGGTTTGAACCACTCACCCTGCAGTTAGCAGTCCAGTGCTAATGCTAAAGCACCACACCAGGACCCCATGAGGCAGTTATGAAGAGCACCAATTTGGGAGTTATAGGGAATTGGGTTTATGTCCATGTTCTGTAATTGCCTAGTTGTATAATTCTCTCTGGCAAGTTATAACACTTTCCAAATACAGTTGCCTCCACTGTAAGGTGGGGATCACAGTGCTTCTCACCTTTTGGTTTGTTGTGATGAATACACTAGGATCTGTCTCTTATATATACCCTCAATAAGTGTGAGCTCCTATCATCATTTCCTTGATTAGTAAGGGAGCATCCACTTTAAGGTCTCTTTGCTAGCCTGTGACTGGGGTCTGAGTTGTATATGCATGCGTATGTGATGCAGGGGCCATGGCAGAAAAGAACAAGGCATGGGAGAGGCAGAGAGGCAGACATTTTGCATTCAATAATCAAGTACAATTTGAAAACACTTGCCTTGTATAGCCCTCAGCTGCCTGTGAAATTCATCTGAATCTTGTTCCGTTGGCCTATGGGGTATTTTCAAATACAAATTAGGTTGGCCAGAATTCCTTTTCTGCACCAACTCTCCTGGGTGCAACTTAGAGGTTATTAAGATGCCTAATAAAAGGAGAGAGCACATTTAATAACATTACCATCAGCTCAACAGAGCTGAGCTATGTGGGCCCCCAGTGCCCCAGAGCCCAGCAGCCTCCAGTCAGTGGGGCACTTGTTTAGAAGAGGCCCTATAATTATCCGCATTTAAAAAGCACCATTAAATCCATTGAGGCAGTAATGTCCCATTTGCAGGGCCTTTCTGCCCACATTACTCTGGAGATCCAGAGCCTGGCTTATTTTGGTGGGAGAAGAAGAGGGGATAGATGGAGGGACCAGGACTAAAGTGATGGCTAGTTAAATTCACAAAATGGCAGATCTGCTAAGCACCATTGCCAACCCTGTTGGAGGTTTTCCTCTTATTATTATTATTTTTTTTAAAGCAAACCTTTGTTGAACACTTGCCACATTCCAACACTGTACCAAGCACTTCTCACGTAGGGTTTCATTTAATCCTCACAACTCATTCAGTACAGTAGTGGTTCTTGGTCAGCAATGATTCTGCTCTGCAGGAGACATTTGACAATGTCTAGAGACATGTTTGGTTGTCACATATGGGTTAGAGGAGTGCTACTGGAAACTAGAGTGTAGAAGCCAGGAATGGTGCTAAACACCCTGCAGTACCTAAGGCAAACCCCATACAAAAGAATTATCTGGCCCAAAATGTCAGTAGTGTCTAGCTTGAGAATCCCTGAGGCAAATGCTACCCTTTCTCTTTTACAAATGAGGAAACCAAGGCCAAGAGAAGTTGCAAGACTTTCCTGGAGTCACTGAGCTGGGTCATGGTGGAGTTATCCAGGCATGAGTTTGACTGCCCCGCACTCAGCCTCTTGGAATATTCTTGCCTCTGCAACCATTGCTTACAACAGAGCCCCCTCTCTGGCCCTGCTCCACATCAGGTACTAGTCCTCATGCAAAGACTGGAGCCAATCACGATGACACTTAGTGGTACTCTAAGATGATGTTTGGTGGGTCCAAGTTATTTTCAATGAAGAAAACTCTGTTTCAGTATGTATAGAATTGTACATTTCAAGTGAATCAGTAATCTATGCAAGAGGGAATCCACATTTAGCTTTTATTTATGAGAAATGTGAACAAAGTACGCTTCCCCAAGAACCCCGTATCTATGTCATCAAGAGGGATCAATGGTTGGAAGAGGTCATTATGTTTGGTGAAGTAGGGAGCCAGGGATGATGAGGAAGACCCTTGGTGAGATGAATTGGTACAATAGTTGCAATGGTAGACCCAAAAGTGCTAGTGAGCATGACACAGGACCTGGCAACTTTTGTTCTGTTGTACATCAGGTCACTCTGGTTGGTGTTAACTCAGCAGCAACTATCACCTATCTAGCTACCTGTCTTTCTAGTTATCTCATCTGTGTACCTACCATCCATCTATCTATCTATCTATCTATCTATCTATCTATCTATCTATCTATCTATCATCTATCTAATTTACTTTTTATGTGGGGTTTCAGAGATATTTCACTTCAAATAAAGAGCCCTGGTGGTGCTGTGGGTTAGGCGTTGGGCTACTAACTTAAAATCAGTGGTTCAAATCCATCAGTCAGTCTGCAGGAGAAAGATGAGTCTGTTTGCTTCCACAGAGATTTACAGTGTTGGAAACACTATATAGGAGGGATGGGGAACGTTTTTTTTTTTTCAGTTAAAATTTATATCATTCACAGTCCATACAAAATTAACAACTTAAAAATGAGCCTGCTCTAGAAATAATAATGAAGTTTAAAAAAGCAGAGGGAATTAAATGCTGGCGAGGATGTGGAGAGACTGGAACCCTCCTACATTGCTGGTGAGAATGTAAAATGGTTCAACCACTCTGAAAAACAGTATGGCGCTTCCTCAGAAAGTTGGAAATAGGACTACCTTATGATCCAGCAGTTCCTCTATTTCATATATATCTACAAGAAATATGAGCCAGAACATGAGTAGATATATGCACACAAATGTTTATCACTGCACTATTCTAGTGTAGTGATTGTGAGTCGGGCTACTGACTTCAATGTCAGCAGTTCGAAACTACCAGCGTTTCAATGGGAGACAGATGAGGATTTCTGCTTCCTAAAGATTTATAGCCTCAGAAACCCTATACAGGGTTGCTCTGGGTCAGAACCCACTCGACAGCACTTAACAACAACAACAATTCACAATAGCAAAAAGATGGAGACAGCCTAAGTGCCCATCAATGGATGATTGGATAAACAAACTTTGGTATATACACACAATAGAATATTATGCTACCTTGAAGAATAACAAGGAAGCTACAAACCACTGCACAACATGGATGAACCTTGAGGACATTATGCTGAGTGAAATTAGTCAGTCACAAAAGGACAAATATTGCATACGACTATTATTGTAAAAGCTTAAGAAAAGATACTCATAGTAAAAGAAAAAAAAAAAAATTTGTTGGTTACCAAAGATGGGAGGGAGGGGATGGTAGAGCACAGGGTAGGGAATAGACACATCATAGTTCGGGTGTGGGTAGAGCAATACACAAGAAGGAGGAGGGGGATGGAAGAACAAGGTAGATAGGGGAACACTTGGCAAGATTTGCATGGGACCGAGGTAAATAGCAATGTATGCTCAACCTTGAAACAATAGGGCTCTGTGATACAGGGATCAAGGCATAGTCTGAATGGGTTAAAAGAGGGGAAATAATGTTAAGATGTTTGACTGTCTTAAGAATATTGGTTTCCCTTGCTTACTATTATAAAATAGACACTTGAGTGGGATAGAAATGAATATTGGTAAATATGATTACAGAAAGCTTGTGAGCCCATCTTTCGCCTATAACTGATTGAATACCTAAAAGGGATTCTAGAACTTGCCCAGTGGAATAGATTTCTTGTGGGCCCTTGTAGTATATAGGACCTTAGGTATAATCCTGAGCCACATCCAGAACTTTCTAAGGTGGGACATTCCCACTTGAAAGGACATGCAGAACAGTAGATACTTCCTGAAAGAATGACCAGCAGGAAAAAACAAAATCAAAAACAAAAATAGCAGTCTGTTTGGTTACTACAAGAACAAGCAAGCTCTCTGCCACGGAAATATCAAGGCAAGCAATCAAGTTCCTTCAGGACAAACACCACTTCAAGACTGAAACTCAAAGGGAGCACATGAACAGGCATGCAAGCTTGCTGGTGATCATGTTTGTCTACATTTGAGTGGAAATAGGGGAAAGTCAGTAATGAAGATGTGGGCTGAATTTGACCACATTCCATAGATTCCTGTTGACCTTGAGATGAGAGAGATAAGAGGAAGGACTGGTTGGTCTGAAGTTTGGGCAAACTTGGGAACTTGTGAGCCCATGGACATTGACCTAGCCATGGAGGGCTAGAGGTAAGAGTGAAGGGTCCAACTGATATGAAGTAAGGGGAGACACACAAAAACACCCAAACTTGCAGCTAGAACTCATTTGGCCTAGGTTCAATGGCTTGATGATCAGAGCTCAACCAGAGGAAGATATAAAATTTGATAAAGGAAGCAAGTATAAATTGCTACAATTTGATGAACTTGACCTATACCTATTGATGTTGTTGTTGTTGTTGTTAAGTACCGTGGAGTCGGTTCTGACTCATAGTGGCCCTGCACAGGGTTTCTGAGGTTGTAAATCTTTATAGGAGCAGAATGCCTCGTCTTTCTCCCATGGAACCGCTGGTAGTTTTGAATTGCTGACCTTGCAGTTGGCAGCCCGACTCATAACCACTACGCTACTAGAGCTCCTACCTATTGATTTAATAGCTCAAAATACCAGCAGAGAGGGAAGGAGCCTTCACATCAAGGAGCAAATCCATCCCCTCTGTATACAGGGTTGATAGGGATTGGCAATTTAGACAGGGCTAGCTAAAATGTGGGAGGGTGTTATAAAGACACAAAGTGCAGGCTTACAAGTTTTCAAGAGGCAGTTTAGTTTCAGAGTGTGCAGAGGACAGTAGAAAGAATCCCCACTGAATAGTTTTCATCTTGTCTAGACAGGTCTGGTGAAAGGAGATGGGGATAGGATTCTTTTGATTCAATAGTGAGTAATTGTTATCATGATTAATTGCAATTGTCACAACTGTAAAGGTTTTGTAACATAAAGGGGAGAATCAATTTTACAGTCCAGGAACAGAGGACCCTAGGACCATCAAGGGAGAAGAGCACAAGCAGAATGTGGGACCCTATCCAGATAAGTAGCGACACCAGAGATGGAGGCAGAGTTGATGACATGGAGAGAGGGAGCAGCTGAGGACTCTAGACTCATGGAAAGAGGAAGGCTCTGTGCTGGAGGCCAGGAGCCTGGCAGAGTTGTAGAATGTGTCCTTGGTTGCTTAAATGATTATATATTCCTGAGTGTTTTTGTGTACATAAAAAAAAAAAAAAAAAAAAGAGCCCAAAGGGAATAGAACCGAATGCTGTTAAATGATGATGCATGGAGGGGATTATGATCTTTGCAATGAAACAAGTCACGATAGGATGAGTGCAAAACTGATGTTCTCCCATGTAAACTATCACTCAATTCACAATAAAAGTTTTAAAAAAGCAAAACAAAACACACACAAAATTAGCCTGCTATATTTGGTCAAACACCTAATTAATTCACCCCTAATGTGATCTGGTCACGTAGTGGTTTGAGTCGGGTTGCTAACCTCAAGGTCAGCAGTTCAAAACTATCAACCGTTCCACAGGAAAACGATGAAGCTTTCTGCTCCTGTAAAGAAATACAGTTTTAGAAACCTTATAAAGGAGCTCTGGTAGCATAGTGGTTACGAATCGGGCTGCGAACCTTAAGGTCAGCGGTTCGAAACTACCAGCCGCTCCG
>NW_006408591.1:35430-47602 GCF_000296735.1 Chrysochloris asiatica
TTGGAAGAAGTGCAGCCAGAGTGCTTCTTGGAGGCCAGGATGGACAAACTGCGCCTCTCATACTTCAGACATATTGTCAGGAGGGAGCAGTTGCTAGCGAAGGATACCATGTTTGGTAGGTTGAAGGGTCAGAGGAAAAGAGGCAGACCCCTAGTAAGATGGACTGGCAAAGTGGCAGTATCAATAAGCTTGAGCGTAGCAACAGTAATGAAGTTGTATCACTATCGGTCAGTGTTTCATTCTGCTTTTCATAGGGTCGCTATGAGTTGGAACCGTCTTGATGGCACCTAACAAGACCAAAATATAAATGGATAAAAGTTTGAAGTTGTCAAAGACTTAAATTTGCCCTGAATCAACCATCAACACTCATGAAAGCAGCAGTCAAGAAATCAAATGATGTATTGCATTAGGCAAATTTGCTGCACGAGATCTCTTTAAAGTGGTGAAGAATAAAGATGTCCGTTTGAGTACTAAGGTGCGCCTGACCAAAACCATGGTATTTTCAATAACCTCATGCAAAAGTTCAACAGTGAATAAGGAAGACCGTAGAATATTGATGCATTTGAGTTATGGTGTTAGAAAAGAATATTGAAACTACCATGTACTTCCAAAACAACAAACAGATCTGTGTTGGAAAGAGTACATCCAGAATGCTCCTTGAAAGCCAGGGTAGTCATATTTCATCTCTCATTCTTTGGACATATAATCAGGAGGGACTAGTCCCTGGAGAAAGATATCATGTTTGGTAAAATGGAGGGTTAGTGAAAAAAAGAAAGCTTCCCAATGAGATGGATTGGCACAGTGGTGGCAGTATTAGGCTCAGTTATAGCAATGATTGTGAGGTTGGTGCAGGACCCAGCCATGTTTCCTTCTGTTGTGCATAGGGTTGCTATGAGTTGGTACTGACGCCATGACACCTAACAACAGCAACAACAGCATACTCTACTGGATTCCTGGTTTAGCTCTGTGAGTTCAGCACTGTACTTTGAACTATAAATTTGTCAGTTCAAACCCACCAGTTGCTCCTTTGAAACGCTATACAAGTTCTCTGAGTCAGAAGTGACTCCATGGCACTTAACAACAATAACATAGTGTATTTGATGATATATTAAAAAGAAAAAAAAAAAACTAATAGAATGTGCTATCAAAAAATTTATAGACCCGTGTTTTAGAGGTTTAATTCCTGTGCTAAGCAGAAGCTACCAATAACCTTTCAACTTTGAACTAATGTTAAAATTTCATTTATTACTAAGGAAATACTGAAGGAAGAGTCCTTTGGTTTACCTTTGCTTACATACTGTTGTAGGGTACCAGCAAAATACAATGTAGTAAAGTTGTACAGTATAAAGTACAGTGGCCTTGAGATTGCACAAGCCTTATTTCTGGCTCTGATTCTGCCATATAATTTCAGTGTGATCTCGGGCAAATTAGTCATTTTGGATCTCGTTTTCCTCAACTGTAAAATGGGGTTACCATTAATGCCTACTTCATAAATGAAGTAATATTTGTGGAACAGTTAGGAAAATGCATTGTACATAATTGACTCTCATAAGTTGTAAGTATCAAAGAACTTTGTCCAGCAGTGTCAAACAGCTTATGATCACTTCCTCATCCCATAACAAGAGTAAACCTTATTCATTGATCATAACCCTTTTGCCTTATGGACCTAGTCTAGACCTCAGAATTAGGTCAAATGATAAAATCCTGTGGACAATTGCAATCTCTGAAAAGCATGTGATCTGAGAAACTGTTAATGTACAGAGGCAACCCTGATGGGGGTGGACCTCCCCAACAGCAGGAGAGATCCCAGTGAGACATGAAGAAGAGTTTTTCCTATTTAGGATCCCAGTGGGATGCTATCAAGAAGGTCTTTGAAAACTTTTCTCTAGAGATTGCTGGAGCTCTGGCAACAACAATGAGGATAATGCCTCACATTTTGAGCAGTGCTTTATATTTTTCAAAGCACTTTCATACACATTTTCTAACTTCATCTTCATAGCAACCCTGCTTGGCAAGGCAGAGCAGGTATTAGAATCAGAAAAATGGCTTTTTTAGTTTTTTTTTTTTTTAAGTGAAAAGAACCCTAGGGACTTTGTCCAACCTCCTCATTTTATAGACAAAGAGGCCTGACAGGGTTACTTGTTCCACATAAGATACTTGAAGTAGGATATTCATATTCTAGTTCCTGGTAGAATCGATTGTATCTTTTTCTCATTGCTGTTGATTAAGTCTGACTCATGGTGACCTCATGTGTCTCAGAGAAGAACTGTGCTCTGTTTGGTTTTCTGGCTTATAATCTGCATGGAAACAGTTTACCAGGTCTTCTGCAGTGCTGTTGGGTCAGTTCTAAGCACCAACTTTTAGGTTAGGAGCTGGGATCAAACCATTTGTGACACCCAGGAGCCTCTGTCATGTCTAACCCACTGACATTGAGTTGATGCTGACTCATAGCGACCCTACAAGATGGAATCTAATTGCTACATAGTTTCCAAGACTGTACATCTTTATGGGAGAAGACAGCTTCATCTTGCTCCCAAGGAGTGGTTGTGGATTTGAACTGCAGACCTCATGCTTAACCCACTGCTCCACCAGGAACAATTGTGGTTGCTGATGGTGTGTGCCATTGAGTAGGTTCTGACTCATAATGACCCTATATAGGGTTTCTGAGAGAAGCTGGTCAATTTGAACTGGCAACCTTATGGTTGGTTACCAGTCCAATGCTTATTCTACAGTACAAAAATTGTTGAAAAATAAATCAATGGCTTTATGAATGAATGCAGTTTCTTAGTGACTGAACTGGGGCTACCAGAATCTTTATTTCTGTAACTGGGAGGGAACTTTTCTCCTGAGGCCCACTTAGCTATTAACTGCCATTGCCTACATTTTCACCTCAGAGTTCTAGCAGTGTTCAAGTATTAGAAACAGTCCAGCACATATTTTGGCTCTAACCAGAAGCTGTGAACCCTGGGAGAGGAAACATGACCTCTTTGGAGAAAAGTGCAAGTAGAGTCCTGAAGCATCACAGTGTCTGAGAAGGAGAAGCATTGGTTTGTTCGCTATGATTTTTGAAATAGTGTACTATTAAATATTTAACAATCCCATAAGATTGATGTTTACCTGACTAGAGACTGTCTGTGTACCTGAACCCTTCTCACTGATGTTCACCCCTGTCCTCCCCCACCTCCAGGTCTAAGGAGGCTCAAGCCCATCCATCTTGGGTGTTTGCTTAAGCTCCCCTTAGTGAAGAAAGTTGGCCCAAAGCTGACCTCATGGGACAATATAACTTGGGTTGATTCTATGATATCAGATGGTAGTATAAAAGTAATGAGAGTGTGGTTTCTTGGTGTTGGGGAGACCAGGCTGTAAGCACAAATGTTTTTCTAAGAGTTATATGAGTTAAGGAGCTCTGGTAGCACAGTGATTACGAGTCAGGCTGTTAATCTCAAGGTCAGCCGTTCAAAACTACCAGCTGTTACACAGGAGAAAGATGAGGCTTTCTGCTCCTGTAATGATTTATGTCCTCAGAAACCTTATGCAGGGTCGCTATGAGTCGGAATCAACTCCATGGCACAAAACCAACATAACCAACCAACTAATATGAGTTAATTCCTTCCTTTTTTCCCTTTAGTATCAAATTCTTGTTCTTTCCTAGGCATTATGAGCAAAACAAAATTAAAGGACTTTTAAAGCAAACAAACAAACAAAATAAAACCACTGCCATTGAGCTGATTGCAACTTATAGTGACCGTATAGCACAGAGTAGAACTGTTCCACAGACTTTCTGAGGCTGCCATCTTTAAGGAAGCAGACTGCCTTACTTTCTCCTGCAGAGCAGTTGGTGGGTTACAATCACCAACCTTTCAGTTAACAGCCCAATGTTTAATCTACTGTGCTCCAGGGCTTCTTAAATGACTGGTGCATTGTTGTTGTTAAGTGCCATCAGTTGGTTCCAACCTATAGCGACCCTGTACAGGGTTTCTGAGGCTGTAAATATTTACGGGAGCAGAAAGCCTCATCTTTCTCCTGAGGAGCAGCTGGTAGTTTCGAACTGTTGGAGCTCTGATAGTGTAGTGGTTACAATTAATAGATATGAGTTAAAATGGGCCATCGTACAACTGAAGTTCAGTGAAGGAGCTCACTATGGGTTATAGTATGGAAATTGAACTGGCTACAGAAAAATATTTACATTGTATAACACATATTATTATAGCTCTTATTACATGCCAGGCACTATTTTTAGTAATTTATAATTATCAATTCATTCAATTATTATAACAAGCTTATGAAGTAGCTACGATTATCACCATCTTATGGTAAGGAAGTCCAAGTAGAAAGAATTTTAGAAACTTGCCAAAAGTAGAAACAGGGTTTGAATTTAGGCAGCTTCAATTCCATAATCTTAGCTACTTACTGTAGCATAAGCATTGGCCTACTAACTGCAAATTCAGTGGTTCAAACCTACCAGCTGCCCCTTGGGAACTCTATACAGGATCACTATGAGTTGCAATCAACTTGACGTTGGAATCAACGTGACAGCATTCAACAACAACACAAGATGTTATACTACATATCTGCATCTATGGGATTTGAAGGACAAAGGCGAGGAGCAAGGTGTGAGCAACATATGAAGATAGAGTTGGCACTGACAATAGGTACAGTACAGTCAGAAAAAGCAGTAGGCTGGAGTGCAGAGGTTAAGGTTGGGAAGACTGACAATAAAAAAACACAGAAAAGGATGTCCACTGCCATTGAGTGCATTCGACTTCCAATGACCCTATATAGGGTTTCCAAGACTATAAATCTTTATAGGAGCAGCTGGTGAATTTGAACCACTGACCTTGTAGTTAGTAATCCAATGCCTAGACCACAGTGCCGCAAGGGCTCCTGAAATGTGAAACTGGGTAAATAGGGTAGGGTCTGAATAGAGAAAGCATTTGTGGTTTTGGATTAAGTCCATACATTCTTTGATACTCTTCCCTTCAAGAGAAGGAGCTTACTTCTGCTGATTGTGAGCTCACATCTAATAAGGAGAAAACAATAGAAGTGCCCGTGTGCTTTCCAAGAGTGGGTCATAAAAGACTTTGTGACCTCCTCTTTCTCTCTCTCTCTCTCTCTCTCTCTCTCTCTCTCTCGGATGGCTCACTCACTCTGCCATGTCATAAAGACCTGGAAGCATTGGTACCAAGAGGCCCACATGGTGAGGACTGAAGTTTCCTGCCAACAACAATGTGAGAATAAGTTTGCAAGTAGATCCTACAGCTTTCGTCAAGCATTAGGATGACTACAGGCCTGGTTGACATAAGCTTGTTTTGGCTGCTAAGCTGCTCCTGAATTCCTGACCTGCATACACATTTGCTTTTTTAAGCCCTTTAATTTTGGGGTACTTTTGTTACACAGTGATGAGCAACTAATACAGCCTTCAATGTTTTTCTGAGTGTTATAGAGTATTATAATCCTAGCACCATACCTAACATGGAGTACTACTTGTTTGACAAATATTTTCTGAATTAAATTATAGATGCTAGGAAGAACCATCGTGGTGTAGTGGATTATGAGTTGTGTTGTTAACTACAAGGTCAGTGGTTTGAATATACTAAATGAGGCTTCCTGCTCTCCTAAGGATTTATAGCCTTGGAAACCCTATTTTGGAAGAAACTCAAGGCACACAACAACGATAACAGGGAAGCAATGGAGGTTTTTGAAGCAGCCAAATAACATGATGTCATTAATTTCTTAGGAAGATTAATGTAGAGTGAATGGGCAAGGCTTGTAGGAGGGAGATGAAGAGTTTGACCCAGGTTTAGGTTTATGCTGGAGAGAAGCAATGGAACAAATAAAGTGAAACCTTTGAGAGCTGGAATTCGAAGCAATTTCCTTATTTTTCCGGGTCTTAAAAATCTTCTGCCTTGGATAGGGTATTGTCATCACTTTCTATTTCACTCTATTTAGTGGAAAAATTTTCTTTGACAGATTTTTGCCTTACACACGTCTGGCTTTTATAGGTTTTGCTGTATAAACTCCAGGATAATTGGGTCCCTTTTTTTTTTTTTTGGTCTCTCTACCAGTTAAACTTCAGAGCCTTGAACAGTGGCTGGCACATAAGCAAATTTAAAACATCAGTTGCTGTTGAGTTAATTCTAATTCATGGCAACCCTAATGTGTGTCAGAGAATTGTGCTCCATAGAGTTTTCAATGGCTAATTTTTCAGAAGTAGTTTGTCAGTCCTTTCTTCTAAAGCACACTTGGGTGGATTCAAGCCTCCAAACTTTCAGTTAGCAACTGAGTGTGTTAACTGTGTGCACCACCCAGGGCCTCCACCTGACACATGTTGTGTTGTTGCCAACTGTGGTCACATTGGTTCCAACTCATAGCGACCCTGTATAGGGTTTCCAAGGAGCAGCTGGTAGGTTGAAACTGGCAACCTTGGGGTTAGCAGTCCAGTGCTTAGCATATAGTGCCACACCAGGATCTACCTGACACTATTGGGCACTTAAAAGTATTTATGCAATGAGATAATAATACCCACTTATCCTGGCTTCAGTAACTGGATGATCAGAGCTCAACCAGAAGTAAAAAGAAGAGAGAAAAAAAAGTATTCTCATACAATTTGATGAACTTGACCTACACCTATGGAAGCAGTAGCTCAAAAGAGGGAACAAATCCTTACAGAAAGAATCATTCCCACCCCCTCCACACACAGAGTAGACAGGGATGGGCAACTTGGACATTGGCTACCCAAAATGGGGGCCGGAGGGGCTACAAAGGCAAGAAGTGACTGGCTTATAAGCTTTAAAGAGGGAACATAGATCCAGAGGGACTGGAGAAAGGTAGAATCTCCAGTGAGTAGTATTCAATCTGACTAGGCGGGGCTGATACAATGAAATGCAGCCGGGTCTCTTGTGATACAATAGTGAATAATTGTTATCAGGACTGATTGTGAGGGTCGGAAATGTAAAGGTAGACGTTTTATAGCAAGGAGGGGAGTGATTAACTTTTCAGTCTAGGAGCGGAGGTCCCTAAGACCATCAAGGGAGAAGAGCAGAGAGCAGGACCCTACCCAGAGAAGCAGTGATGCCTGAAATGGAGCCAGAGATGATGATGTGGAGCGATGGAGCAGCTGGAGACTTTAGATCCAGAGAGGGAGGGCGACCATGTGCTGAAGACCTGTGGGGTACGAGGGAAGGATTGCATGGAGGGGTTGGTAACCATGGCAATGAGATGATATACGATAGAATGAATGTAAAACTAATGTTCTCCCATGTAAACTATCACATAATTCACAATAAAACATTTAAGAAAAAAATACAAGTATTTATGCAATGAATGAATGATTGAATAAATGAGTGAATAAAAAAAGAATAGAATTAAGGTGTAGCAGAAAACTTTGTCTCTACCTTTCTTTAGAAATGAAAACCCTCCAGAGGTTCTGTAATGTAATGTGTGAAGTAGATAATCATTATCTGAAACTATTTTCAATTTCTGTGTTCCTGACGGTGGCCAGCCTGCTTTCAAAGCCTATTTTTGTTTTAAAGTTGATTTTAAAATACCCCTTCACTTTTTGCATCATTCATGCCACAAACATTAATTGAGCATCAATCTATAGTAGAGGACTAAGGTGAAGACTAAGGTGTGCCTGCCCCAAGCCATGGTATTTTCAATAACCTCATATGCATGTGAAAGCTGGACAGTGAATAGGGAAGACCATAGGAGAATTGATACATTTGAGTTATGGTGTTGGGGGAGAATGCTGAAAGTACCATGGACTGCCAAAAGAACAAATAGATCACTGTTGGAAGAAGTACAGCCAGAATGCTCCTTGGAAGCCAGATGGCCAGACTTCATCTCTAATACTTCAGATATATTACCAGGAAGGACCAGTCCCTGGAGAAGGATATCATGTTTAGTAAAGGCATAACAATGATTTTGAAGTTGGCCCAGGCCCGGACAATGTTTCCTTCTGTTGTTCATAGAGTAGCTATGAGTCAGTACAGACTCGATGGCACCCAACAACAACAACTATAGTATGCTTAACATTGTAATGGGCCCTTGGGGTGGGGGTGGGGGTGGGAAAGTTGAGGGAAACATGGTCCCAGGGCACTTCAGTGTTCCTTCCTCAGTTTTGTATCTCTTGCCATTCCAGAGTTAATTTTTGAACAAAAATAAATAAATAAACAAAAGATTCATTTTCTTAGTGGAATTATTAAGTGGGAGGCAACGAGATGAGTTGGGCATTTAAGAACTGATTTTAGAACTTGTGGATGATTTCAACTGCTATAGCTCACCCTTGCTGATGTGTTCTATTAATATTCAAAACTGTCACTTTATTTTATCATTGTTCTGTACTCAACTACACTGCTGGCTGAAAGAACCTGGTTTGCCTGGTTTCATCTTATCACATTGTTGGGTAGGACAACAAGAGGTAGGGTCCAGATGTATTAGGTTTTTTGTTTTGTTTTTAATTGTTTGGAGTTTCTGCCTATTTCTCCTGACACCTTACTTTATTTAATTGACTTCTTTCCCCTTTTCTTGTGAATAAGAAAGGAAAAAATCTCAGGCAGGAGCAAGGCCTGCTGTTAAGTGGGCCATTGATAGAGAGCGTAGGGTTTGGATTTGAGGCTGAGGAAAAACTCTATGCAAGTTGCTATGAGTCAGAACTGATAAGACACATTTAAGAACAACAACCTGAATGTGAGCATGGGACGTAAGTCTAGATACTGGGAGTAGACATTGGAAGACTCACTCTCAGTTCAAGAGTTTTGGCTAATGAACTAGGTGTGGAGAGACTAGAGAAATTTCATTTCTTGTTACTCAACTTCTTTTCTCCAGTGATTTCTCATTGTCTTTCATCATTGCCTTCTTTCCTCCCTTCTTCCAATTATCTTATTTCCTTTAATGCACCATGGTTTCTGTTTTCCTTCTTTCAGTGTCTCTACATACCTCTCTTCCAGCTGATGTGAAGGTACCTTCCCACCCTACTTTGGCCACACACTCAGTTTAGATATAACAGCTGTTTCTCTCTGCTTCTCTAGGTATAGTTTAGAACAACTTCATAACCCTCAAGGAAAGACCACAATAAGCCCAGTTAGTAGGAATGGTTATGTGCTCAGCTGCTAAGTGAAAGATCGGCAATTTGAACCCATGCAGCAACTCTGTGGAAGAAAGATATGGCAATGAGGTCACTGCGAGTCTAAATCAATTCAGCAACTCCCAACAACAACAAAGGGGAGGCACCATGGCAGCCCTGATAGCAAGAGCAGTTTGAAACCTTTCAAACCCAGTCAGTGACTCCATGAAAGAAAAACCTGGTGAACTGCTCTCATAAAGATTATAGCCAAGAAAACCCGATGGAGCTGTTCTGCTCTTGTAACACACGGGAAAGCCATTAGAATCCACTTAAAGGCAATGATTTTGGCTTGGTTTTAGGAGAGGCTCCATCTTGCCTCCAATCTCTTCTAGAAATCCAGGCAGAGGATAATTAAGGTCATAAGATTTTCAAGGTCACAGTCAAATGCATAGCTAGCTTGAGAGATGAAGAAAGTATATACTCATAAGACCCCCTGCTTCTTCCTCCCCTTCTGTGCCTACACTACACATACAGACTGGCACATCCTCCTAGGACACTCCGTCTGCTACCTCTCATCAGAATTAAATTCAGTTAACATTAAAAAAAAAAAAAATAATAAATCTGGAAACATTCACACACCTTTGACTCCAGAGGACACTCTAGGTTTCATTTAAATTTGCTTTCCATTTAAGTCAAGGCAAGCACCCTGGAAGATATTGCTTCTAGCAGAGATAGACTCAACCATTACTATAATGCTGTCTTCCTTTCTATCCTTCTCCCCACTTGATATCCACATTTTACTCTTAAATATTTAGTTTTCTTAATTCAACCTTCAGGTTACTATATTGGTACAGAAGGGTGATGGGGAGACAGCCTTCTTCTTATCCCTGTTGATATTCATCTGTCTGCCTAAAATTATTTTTTTCTTTTTCTTTTTTGTCATTTACCACCATTTTGGCTGGTGGGTGTAGGGTTGTGATTTTTTTTTTTTAAACCTTATCTAAGCACATTGAATGTCTTCAAGCTTGTAAGTTAGACAGGAGACTGATAGGATAATGATGATGGAATGTTAAATGCTATCTATGTAAATCAGCTCCATCAATGGGTACAGGATTCAGCTACTTTAGGTCTCTTTCTTCCTCTCTCTCTCTCTCTCTTTTTTTTTTTTTTACATACATTTTCATATTTTTAGGGAGAATAATATTGGATTGTTATTAACCTACTTTCAAAGAACCTTTGCATTACCAGACACATTATTATTTTGCATAAAGCCATATTAAATTTTGGTATGTACAACTTCATTTTCTCTTAAATGCTGCTTTTAATCTCCAAGTAGGGTTTTTTTTTTTCATTTTGTATTTTAGCTGGAGAATTTTTTTTTCTGATACCCAGATCCTGATTGGGAAGCAGAAGGGACAAATGAAGATGCTCACATGCTCTCTGTTGCCAGGAGAAAGGAACTACTATTTCCTCCATTTATTTGTGGTAAAAAAAAAATCACTGAGGGTAGATCCTAAGAGTGCTCATCATGTTTGAGAGGATTAAGAAGACCTCCCATTCATCTTTGTTGCTATTGTTGTTGTTAGGTGCCATCAAGTCGGTACCAACTCATAGTGACCCTATGCACAAGAGAACGAAACACTGCCCACTACTGAGCCAACCTCACTACGGTTGCCACACTTGAGCCCATTGATGCTGCTGCTTTGCCAAACCATCCCTCTGGGGGGTCTTCCTCTTTTTCTCTGATGCTCCACCTTACCAAACACGATATCTTTTTCCAGTAACTGGTCCCTTCTGACAATATGTCCAAACTATGAGCGAAGAAGTTTGGCCTCTTGGCCTCCAAGAAGAGCTCTGGCTGCACTTCTTTCAACAGAGATCTGTTGGTTTTCTTGACAGCCCATGGCATTTTCAATATTCTCTTCAAACACCATAACTCAAAAGCATCAATTCTTCAAGGGTCTTCCTTATGCATTGTCCAGGTTTTGCATGCATATGAGGTTATTGAAAATACCTTGGCTTGAGTCAGGCGCACCTTAGTCCTCAAGCTGAGATCTTTGCTCTTCAACACTTAAAAATGTCTTGTGCAGCAGATTTGCCTAATGTAATACATCCTTTGCTTTCTTGACTGCTGCTTCCGTTAGTGTTGATGGTTGATCGAAGAATAAAGTCCTTGACAACTTCAATCTTTTCTCTGTTGATAAGAATATTGGTTATTGTTCCAGTGATGAGGATTTTTGTTTTCTTTACATTGAGATGCAATCCACACTGAAGGCTGCACTCTTTGGTCTTCATCAGTAAATATTTTAAGTCCTTTTCACTTTCAGCAAGCAAGATTGAATTATCTGCATATCGCAAGTTGTTAATGAGTCTTCCTCCAATCCTGATGCCACGTTTTTGTTCATATAAGCCAGCTACTTGGATTATTTGCTCAGCATCCATGTTGAATAAGTATGGTGAAAGAATACAACCCTGTTGCACACTTTTCTTAATATTAAACCATTCAATGTTTCCATGCACTTTTCGAACAACTGCCTCTTGGTCCATGTACAGATTCCTCATAAACACAATTAAGTGTTCTGGAATATTCATACTTCACAATGTTGACCATAGCTTGTCATGCGCCACACAATAGAAAACCTTTGCATAGTCAATAAAGCATGGATAAACATCTTTCTGGTTTTCTATGCTTTCAGCCAAGATCCATTGAACATCAGCAATAATATCTCTCATTCCACAGCCTCTTCTGAATCTGGCTTGAACCTCTGGAAGTTTTTTTGTCAATATATGCTTGTAGCTGTTTCTGTAATATCTTTAGCAACATTGTAGTCGCATGGGATATCAAAGATATTGTGCGACGATTTCTGCATTCTGTTGGGTCACCTCTCTTTGGAATGGGCACAAATACGGATCTCTTCCAATCAGTCAGCCATATAGTTGTCTTCCAAATATTTTGGCAGAGATGACAGAGTGCCTCCTGTGCTGCCTCACATCTTGAAAGATTTCAATTTTGATTCCATCAATTCCTGGTGCCATGATCTTTGCCAATTCCTTCAGTGCACCTTGGACTTCCTCCTTCAGTATCACTGACTCTTGATCATATGCTAC
>NW_006408591.1:48852-62064 GCF_000296735.1 Chrysochloris asiatica
CATTTCATTTTTGACAATTTCTAATTTTCCTAGATTCATACTTTGTACATTCCATGTTCTGATTTTCAGTGGATGTTTACAGCTCTTCATTTTGAGTTTTGCCCCATCAGCAAATGAAGGTCCCATGGGCTTTTCTCCCACGGGTTTTACTCCATTCGTGTCATCATGGTCAACTTGGCTTTGAGGAAGCAGCTCTTCCCCAGTCGCATTTTGAGTGCCTTCCAACCTGAGGGGCTCATTTTCTGGCACTATTTCTTACAGTGTTTCTCTGCTATTCATAAGGTTTTCAGTGACTGAATATTTGGAAGTAGTTCGTCACTCCTTTTTCCCAGTCTGTCTTTGTCTGGAAGCTCATCTGAAACCTGTGCACCGTGGGTGACCCTGCTGGTATTTAAAATACCAGTGACATAGCTTTCAGAATCACAGCAACTCACAAGCCACAACTGTATGACAAACTGACAGACAGGTTGTATAATTAGTTTTTAGATGTAAAGAAATCAAAAAAGATTTTACAGGATTAGATTAGGTTAAATGTATTAAAGTTTATCATTCTTTTAGTTGCAAGTGTTAGAGTCTAACTCAACCTAATCATAAAATAGACTAGATAAGGGAGACTTTCTTTTTTTTTTCAAATGAAAAAAATGTTGAGTTTCTCACTTGTCTCATTTCCCTAAGACTACCCTCTCCTATCTTTATCTTTATATCTCTATCCCCATGTCTTCATCTCCCAGATCTCCAACCATATACATTTTTATTTTTTCTCTTATCGTCTATTTTCTTCTCTTTTACCATCTCTCCTTCCAACTCCTTCTTCCCCCATCTCCTTCTCTCATCTTTCCCTTCCCCATCTTTCTTTCCCTCTACCTTCTTTCTCTTGTTGATCTCTCCTCTTTTCTCCTCTATCTTTCTCCCAACAAATTTCTATTCTACTTCCTCACCCTTCTCTTTCCCCAGGTTTTTGTCTCTCCCTATCTGTCCTCCCACACCTCTACCAACTCTCTCTTCACCTTTTCCTCTTTTTATTTCTCCTGCAACTCCTCCATCTCTGTCTCTCTCCTCCGTATCTTACACTGTCTCAGTATGTCTATTATTTGATCTGTGTGGTGACTGCTCCTATGTAGTTTTACATCTTCCCAGCTTGGTGACCCCAGAAGAGAGTGCTTTTACAATTCGGTTTCAGTTTTATGTATATCCCAGAGAAGGTTTTCACTGGCACGGTTCTCATTACAAACCTACATATTGATATTTGTTCACTTATGCTAACACAACAAGAATCTCAGTAGTGATGAGAATGGGCCAAGTATGTAAATTTTCTGATCTTCACTTCTTACAGGTCCTGCCATAGGGGTGCTTACATTGTCCCTTTAACACCTTTGAGGCCATTTCTCTATGTATCTCTTTTGTTATCCATTCATCTATTTAAGTCATTTCTTTGGACTAGATAGTCTGAGGGAGGCTGGGACCAAAAGTGGAATACAATACTGTCATTGTAGTCAGGAAGTTTCCAGCCTCCTGTGAAGAGAGACAATGAAGCATAGATCTCCGTGCAATGCATGTAAGTGCTATTTTGAAACAAACAAGTTCAGAGGGACTCATCCAGGAAAGTAGGAGGGTATTTGAACTCAGTCTTGACCTGGAACATAGGAATAGACAAAACAAGTATGCAAAAGAATTGGAGACTTGGTTTTCTCACACATCCCTTCAAAAGTACCCCCAAATTGCTTCATTAGAAATACATTCATTCTGACTAAGAGTCTGTTCCTTTTCATATCCCTTAACATTTATCTGCTTATTACCTAAGAGAAAAAAATCTCTCAAAGCTATTTGCTCTTAGCACTTTAGCATGAATTACTTTACAAATTAATTTTCTCAGTGGAAACCTAAAACAAATTTTGCGGCTTGTGCCAGTCCATCTGAAGTGCAGTCAGAGCAAAGGGGAGTGAAGGAATTTGGAACTTCATCGAAACATTTAGTCCAAGGACTAATGGCCCATGTGAACCTCAGCCTTCACTCTGAGGCCAGAGAAACAAGATGGCACCCAGGACTACTTACTATTAGCCTCTCTGAAGGAGCTCACACTAGAAGGTTCTGGTTTGTTATTGTTTTTGTTTGGTGACATTGAGTCAGTTCAGACTCATTGCAACCATATGCATAACAGAATGAAACACTGCCTGGTCCTGCGTCATCCTCATAATTGTTGTTATATTTGAGCCCATTGCTGCTGGCACTGTGTCAATTCTTCTTGTTGGGGGTCCTGGATAGACTGGAAGAAATGTGGAACAAAACTAAAAATCATATATAAAAAAACAGGCTTATTAGAGAGATGCAAATCAAAACAACAATAAGATATCATCTTACTCCAGCACTAAAAGCAAAGTTCAAAAGAGCAGAAAACAACAAATGCTGGCGAGACTGTGGAGAGACTGAGACCCACCTACACTGCTGGTAGAACTGTAAAATGGTGCAACCACTGTTGAAAACAGTATGGTGCTTTATCAAAAAGTTGGAAATAAAATACTGTATGATTCAGCAATTCCTCTGCTTGGTTTATATCTTCAAGAAATAAGAGCTGTGACATGAATAGATAAATGCACATCCGTGTTCATTGAAGCACTATTCACAATAGCAAAAAGATGGAGACAGTCTAATGCCCATCAAAAGAAGAATGGTTAAACAAACTTTGGTACATACACACAATGGAATAATACTATGTAATGTTGAAGAATTAAGATGATTCTGCAGAACACTTCACAACGTGGATAAACCTGGAGGACATTATGCTGAGTGAAATTAGTCATACACAGAAATATTTTCTTGATAAAAGAAACATTCTGTGATGGTTATGGAAGGAAGGGAAGGGAAAATTATTCACAGGCCAGAGGGTAGACACAAGTTAACATGGGTGATGGGACAGGCAATATATAACAAGTGGGAGGTTGGCAGAGGAAAGATGAAGGTAGCAGGAGAAAGGGAAAAAGGCAAGAATTAAAATAAATAGAGGTAAATACTGTTAACTGACAGTACATTGAGTGGATTGCAATCATTGTAATGAACAAAGTATATGATTCATTGAATGTAAAACTGATGATCTGCTCTCAATTCACAATAAAAGATTCTAAAAGGTGATCTCTTAATTCAAAATAAAAGTTTTAAAATAAGAAGGAAAAAGGCCAGGCTTATTGTTCTGAGGTTGTTTTTGATGTTGTTAAGTGCTATCGAGTTGGTTTGGACTTTTAGCAACCCTGTATAGGATTTCCAAGGCTCTGTGGGTGAGCTGACTTTGTGGTTCAAACTGACCTTGCAGTCTAGCACATTAACCCATAGCACCACACCAGGAGTCTACTGTTCTAATAGAGACTGGTAAAATACCCAAGACTACAAACGTTAGTCACCCTGTAGGTCTATAACTTTATTTAACCTCGTGGCTCAATTTACAGCCAAAAATAATAGATAGGTATATTATGTGAACAATACCACTAGGGACTAAGGTAGAACAGCCAACCATTTTGGATCAAAAGGATAGCATTTTCCCAAGAACAAAGTTCAGAAGACAAGAGGATTAGAAAAGATTGAGAAATGTATACAGAAAGCACAGGGTAGAAGTGGGACAAGTGTTGTAAGATTGTGGGAATCACATGTATGAAACAAAACATGTATGAATTGTTGCATGGAAAAATGAAGCCTTTACCCAATTCACCATAAAAAGCTATTAAACAAATAAATAAAAATAAAGCAGAGATTTGAGGAAATGGAACTTTTAAAATAGAGAGGGAAGGGAAATATGATTCAGGGTTATTGGATATTGCAATGGGAAATTCAGGGAGCTGGGTGTAAGGGAGCACATACAGCCTTAGCCTCATCAGTGCTTTGAGTTGTTTATAGAGAAAGAGGGAGTTTGTAACAAGACGGAGCAGGAGAAGAACAGAAAGTGAGGCCAGAGAATGCTTCCTCCCTGCTTGTCTGGGATGCGTATGCTACTTACTCATCTTAAACATGTCAGGTTTGGGGTGTTGGGGTAGGAAGATGACAAGTACATCTTTAACAGGGATGGAAAGCAGTTGGTTGCATTAACTTGCGTCAAAATGTCTTAACTTAAGAGAGGCTAGGCGGAGCTGATGAAATGAAATGCAGATGGATCACTTGTGATACTATAGTGAATAATTGTTATCAGGACTGATTGTGAGGGTTGGAAATGTAAAGGTAGACGTTTTGTAGCAAGGAAGAGAGTGAATAATTCTCCAGTCTAGGAGCGGAGGTCTCCAGGACCATCAACAGAGAAGAGCTGATAGCGGGACCCTACCCAGAGAAACAGCGATGCCTGAGATAGAGGCAGAGACGATTACGTGGAGTTGATGAAGCGGCTGGGGACTTTGGATCCAGAGAGGGAGAGGGACTGTGTACTGAAGAATGGGAGTGGGGGAGTGTAGGGGGCGGGTTTTTAGGGTATACCCTTTGGTCGGTTGATGATGCTTGGAGGGGATTGTAACCATGGCAATGGAACAATATACGATGGAAGATGGAATGAATGTAAAACTAAAGTTCTCTCATGTAAACTATCATATAATTCACAAAAAAAAGCCACAGTAAATGTCACCAAATGTCAGGGAATCTTAAAAAAAAAAAAAAGTTGGGGCCAATTCAATTTCTCCCTAATAAATAGTTAGAAGAGTTGACAATGTGCATCAACAGGGAAACCAACTTCATGAGTCCTTTTCAAGCTGCTGGTGGAGGAGGTAGTGGGGCAAGAGGAGAAACTGGATTCAGCAGGGTGACACTGAGAGCTTTCTTTCCTCCACCAAAGCTGTTAATAACAGTTTTTGGCTAAGCTTGGGGCTCAAGATGTTCATTTTGGATTTGGCTAGCGCCTCCTCTGGGCAGACTCATGCCTCTGCCTGTTTGCGTTAGAATGTGAAACATGGACCTAACAGTCAGCCAGGTGCCAACTATGTAATTCGATGCCATATGTTCCCAAGTCAGGGGAAAATCTGCAGAGTTTTTGTGTTGTTGTTGTCGCTTCCAGTTTTGGAGGTTTATTGTGTTTATCTACATTTTCAGTTCTAGGAGTCACAGATGCTAAATTATTCCTGATATATTTTGGTGGCCAATTATGACCAACATTATTAAGTATGAGCATTTTCCCAGGATAAAAGCACAACTCAAAAAGATGTTACCTTGGTGAGAATATTCACTACTGGCCCAGCTTTTAAAAGTGGATTTAAAAGGGGTGTTTTGAGAGGAACTCGATGCTGCTCATTTGATGGGCACATTCTTCTGCCCAGATGTTGACTTGCTTGTGATGTTTAACCAATATGCCCATGGATGTTGATGGATGGTGCCAGCTATGGCATTCTTTTCTGCTATTTTCTGTTCTAAAAGTTGACGTTAAAATACAAACAAACAGCCTTTAGACTAAAATATAAGTCTATTTGATTTAGAGGATTAAGCCAATGCAAGCAGATCACTGTCTTTCACAGGATATTATTTATTGAGAGTTTGATCAGTGCCAAGGCAGTGCTGAACTGTTTACAAATGTCTGAGTTACCTTAGTGCTGTTATAATAATAATAAAATGTCCTCAAGAGGGTAGTGGTGGTGGTATGCTCTCAAGTCGGTACCAACTCATAGCGGACCTGTATAGGGTTTCTGAGGCATAAATGTTTATGGGAGCAGAAAGCCTCATATTTCTCCCACTGAATAGCTGGTAAATTCCAAATGCTGACGTTGTGATTAGCAGCCCAACGCATAATCACTAAGCTACTGATGGTGGTGGCTATGTGCCATGGAGTCAGTTCTGACTAAGCAACCCTGCACAGGGTTTCTGAGGCTGTAAATCTTTACGGGAGCAGAAAGCCTCATCTTTCACAAGAGGAACCACTGGTAGTTTTGAACTGCTGACCTGAGGTTATCAGCTCAACCCACAACCACTGGAATTTCTTATGTTTCCACTTTGGAGTTTAGAAGTTCAAATAAGCATTGATTCCAGGGGAGGAGCCTTCCTTGTTTGTAGCTCCAGGCATTCCTTGACATTTCTAGATGTCCACTCCTCCATATACCCCATATGTTCATCTTTGTGTCTATTCTGCGCTTTTTATAAGACAAAATTTTGACATGATTACATTTAAGACCCGCTTTACTTCAGTATGACTTCATTAACATAAAAAGGAAGACCCCTATTTCCAAATAGTGTAATATTTATGGATATAAATATACTATCTGTAAAAAAAAAAAAATGTTACTTTAATTTTGGGGGGCTGGAGGCAATTCGGTCCATAACACCATACAATATCTTATCCAGTTCTGAAAAACTTATGTGGCAAGAACTGTTATTACTTCCATTTTATAGTTAAGAAATTGGATGTGTTTATTGTCTTCCATTGGCCCCTCCAGAGGGACACCCTTCTCCACCCTGCTCTCTGCTGCAGACGGCTGACTCATACAGATTGTATCCACTGCTGTGTTCTCCCTGCTGCTTTACTTTTGGGTTTGGTTAAAGAGAAGCTCTGGATAAGAAGGATATGGGAGAGGAGAGTTGAGGTCAGGCTATCTAGTATCGAGATAGATTGCTTCAATCAGGTTGTTCTCCTTAAGTCTTTGCTAGCCATGTTTGTCTCTCCTTCCTTGGAACTTAAGAGTGGTGGTGACAGCTCTGTAACTTCTGCTGCCAGCCCCGGGTTGTTTCTTGCATTTCACACTTTTGGTAATAGACCCTCCATGAGTTATTCTAATTTGATATCTTAACCTCTTCCTTCTTGGAGCCCACTGGAAGAAAAGTCTCTGAAACGAGAATGCTCCAGTGATCTGTCCATGATAACACATCTAGCAAGTGATGTGACTGAGACTCATTCTGAGGTTTGTCTACCCGTTCTCTCAGTCCTATGACCAGAATTTCTCAAGCTTTAGCCTGTAACAGATTCTCCTGGAGGCAGACTGATGAATGATCTCTCACACATCTCTCACTGATGGATGGCAAATAGAACCCCCTTAAGTGGTGCCCACAATATGTATCATCCCTGTCATACCTCACATACGCCCTGTGCCTGGAGGGTTTGTGAAAACAGCATTGGATCCTGATCCCAGAGTTTCTAATGTAACAGTTTTGGGGTGTTTTTTGTTGTTAAGCACTTTTAAATTGGTTCCAATTCATAGCGACTCTGTATAGGATTTTCAATGAATAGCTGGTGAGTTTGAACTACCAACTTTGTGGTAAGCAGTCCAGTACGCTTATCCAAAAGCTCCACACCAGGACTCCAGTTTTGGGATTGCACATAAGAATTCATGTTTCTAATGAATTCCCAGGTGATTATGATGCTACTAACCCAAGGTTCCCATTTTGAGAACATCTGCTTAATATAAAGCCCTTGGGCTTTGTATTTGTATTTTATATTTGCTCTTTTATTGAGGAGCAGTGTTGGGAAGTGTTATCTTTCATGAAGGAGCTTCTGGGGGTGTAAATGGTAAATGTTGTTGTTGTTGTTAGGTGTCATCAAGTCGGCACTGACCCATAGCAGAATGAAACACTGCCTGATCCTGGGCCAACCTCACTACTGTTACCATGCTTGAGTCCATCGATGCTGTCACTTGGCCAATGCATCTAGTTGGGGTCTTCTTCTTTTTCTCTGACCCTCCACCTTACCAAACATGATATCCTTCTCCAGTGACTTGTCCCTTCTGCCAATATGTCCGAAGTATGTGAATGGACTCAGTTGGAATTTCAAATCCACCCAGAGGCAACTCGGAAGAGAGGACGGTGATTGACTTCCACAAGAATCAGCTATTGAAGGCTTTGGGGAGAAAAACTTTTCTCTGATTCACAGAGGGTCATCATGAATCACAATCAACTTGATGGCAACTGATGTATTTCATAAGAAAGGTTTGATTGCATGGTAGGCATGCACTTGATACATCTGCCTGTCTTCACAATATCTTAAATAATAGGCACATGAGTTACTGAATGGTTATATCTGGAAAGAACCATACTTGAAGTTGTTACTATCTAATGGCTTTAGTCGGAGTACTGGTGTGGTATTGTAGGATAAACACTGGACTGCTAACTACAAGGTCAATAGTTCAAGCCCACTAGCAACTCATTGGAAACCCTATATAAGATTGCTATGAGTCAGAACTGACTCTATAGTACTTAACAAAAACCACATCCTCTTCTGAATCTGGCTTGAATTGATGACATTCCGTATTATGTACTGCTCCTATCATTTTTGAAGTATCTTAAGCAAAATTTTACCTATTTGTGATAGTAATGATATTGTTTGATGATTTATGCATTCTTTTTGGTCACCTTTCTTTGGAATAGGAACAAATACAGATTTCTTACAACTGGATGGCCAGATAGCTGTCTTCCAAAATTCTTGGAATAGATTAGTTAGTACCTCCAGCATTGTATCAGTTTGTTGAGAAAGATTTCAGTGTGCATTCTGTCAATTCCTGTAGCTTTTTTTCACCAATGCTTCAGCATACCTTGAACTTCTTCCTTCAGTACTATTGTTTCTTGATCTATGTTGCCTCTTGAAATGGTTGATGCCTCTTTTAGGTACAGTGACTCTGTATTCCTTCCATCTTCTTGAAGCTATCTGCAGCAGTCAATATTTTGCCCATTGTTCTTATTAGGTGTCATTGAGTTGGTCCCAACCCATGGTGATCCTATGCACAATTGAATGAAACATTGCCTGGTCCTGCACCAAACTCATAATCGCTATTACACTTGAGACCATCACTACTGTCACTGTGCCAATCCAACCCACTGGGGGGGGGGGGTCTACCTCTTTTTTTTTTACTGACCCTCCACTTTACCAAGCATGATGTATTTCTCCAGGGACTAGTCCCTCCTAATATGTCTTGAGCATGAGAGAAGAAGTCTAGTAACCTTGTCTTCTAAAGGAGTATTCTGGTTGTACTTCTTCCAACACAGATTTGTTTGTTCTTATGGCAATGCATGGTACAGTTAATATTCTTCTCCAATATCATCACTCAAATGCACCAATTCTTCTACAGTCTTCCTTATTCATTGTCCAACTCTAGTATGCATATGAGGCTAATGAATTACAATGGAATGAATCAGGCACACCTTAAGCATTCAACTGACGTCTTTGTTCTTGAACACTTTAAAGAGGTCTTGTGAAGCAGATTTGCCCAATGCAATACGTTGTTTGATTTCTTGATTGTTGATTCCATAAGTGATGGTGGATCCAATCAAAATGAAGCCCTTGACAACTTCAATCTTTTCTCCCATTTATCATAATGTTATTCATTAGTCCAGTGGTGAGGATTTTTTGTTTCTTTTCATTGAGGCGCAATCCATACTGAAGACTGTGGTCTCTGTTCTTCTCCAGGAAGTATTTTAGTCCTCATCACTTTCAGCAAGCAAGGTTGTATCACCTGCATATCGCAAGTTGTTAATGAGTCTTCCTCCAATCCTGATTCCACCTTCTTCTTCATATAACTCAGTTTCTTGGATTATTTGCTCCCCATACATATTGAATAAATATAGTGAATGAATATAACCCCGACACACTTTTCCTGATTTTAAAGCATTCAGTGTTCTCTCTTGTTCTGTTTGAACAGCTGCCTCCTGGTCTACGTACAAGTTCCTAATGAGCACAATTAAGTGTTCTGGAGTACTCTTTCTCCATAATGTTCTTCATAGCTTGTTATGATACACAGAGTCGAAAGCCTTTGGTAGTTAATAAAGTATAGGTAAGTATCTCTCTTGTATTCTCTGATTTTAGCCATGATCAATCTGATGTCAGCAATACATATATATTGTTGCATGTCCTCTTATGAATCTTGCTTAAACCTCAGGCAGTTGCCTGTCAAAGTACTGTTGTAAACATTTTTGAATTATTTTTAGCAAAATTTTACTTGTATGGGATATTAATGATATTGCCCAGTGATTTCCTCATTCCATTGGGAATGGATACCCTTTTCAAATAAGTTGGCCAGGAATCTGTCTTTCAATTTTTTTGGCATAGATGAGTGAGTGCTTGCTGTGCTACGTTTGTTTGTTGGAAGATTTTAGTTTGTATTACATAAGTTCCCGGATTTCCTTGTCAATGCCTTCAGTGCACGTTGGGTTTCCACCTTCTGTACCATTGTCTCATTATCATATGCTACCTCTTGAAATGGTTTATCATCTACCATTTATTTTTGGTACAATTACTCTATATCTTTCTTACGTCTTCTTTTGATGTGTTCTGCATCCTTCAATATTTTGCTCATAGAATCCTTCACTATTTCAAATCAAGACTTAAATTTTTTCTTAAGTTATTTTAGCTTGAAAAATTCTGAGCATATTCTTTCCTTTTGGTTTTCTAACTCCAGGTCTTTGCACATTTCATTATAATACTTAACTTTTTCCTCTTGAGCTGCCTTTAAGATTTTTTTGTTTCACTTCCTCATTTCTTCTATTTATTTTAGTATCTCTATGTTAGAGAGCAAGTTTCTGTCTCTTCAGCCATCCATTTTGGTCTTTTCCTTTGTTCTTGTCTTCTTAATGACCTTTGACTTTCTTCCTGTATGATGTTCTTGATGTCATCCCACAACTCTTCTCATCGTTGGTCATTAGTGTATAATACATTAAATCTGTCCTTGAGATGATCTCTAAATTCAGGTGGCATATGTTCAAGGTTCAATTTGTTATACTGTGGTGACTCGTGAGTTGCTGTGATTCAGGAAGCATTGCCACTGGTATTTTAAATATCAGCAGCATCACCCATGGTGGACTGATTTCAGATAAGCTTCCAGACAAAGACAGACTAGGAGAAAGAAGTGACGAACTACTTCCGGATATCTAGTCCCTGAAAACCTTATGAATAGCAGAGAAACACTGTCAGATATAGTGCCAGAAAATGAGCCCCTCAGGTTGGAAGGCACTCAAAATGCAACTGGGGAAGAGAGGCCTCCTCAAAGTAGAGTTGACCATGATGACACAAATGGAGTATAAAGCCCATGGAAGTCAAGCTCGCGGGAACTTCATTTGCTGATGGGGCACAATGCAAAATGAAGAAAAATAGCTATAAACATCCATTAATTATTAGAACATGTAATGTACAAAGTATGAATCTAGGAAAATTAGAAATTGTCAAATATGAAATGGAATGCATAAACATCAATATCTTAGGCATTAGTGAGCTGAAATGGACTGGTATTGGCTATTTTGAATCTGACCACCACATGCTTTACTATGCCGGGAATGACAAATTGAAGAGGAATGGTGTTGCATTCATCGTCAAAAAGAACATATCCTGATCAGTCATGAGGTACAATGTTGTCTGTGATAGGATAATATCCATGAGCCTACAGGGAAGACCAGTTAATACCATTATTTAAAGTTAATGCACCAGCACTAAAGCTGGTGAGGATGAAATAGAAGAATTCTACCAAATTCTTCAATCTGAAATTGATCAAACATGCAATCAAGATGTATTGATCATTAGTGGTGATGGGAATGCAAAGGTTGGGAGCAAAGAGGAAGGATCAGTAGTTGGAAAATATGGCCTCGGTGATAGAAATGATGTGAGAGATCGCATGATAGCATTCTGTAAACTCAATGATTTGTTCATTTCAAATACCTTCTTTAGACAGCATAAGAGACGACTATACACATGGACCTCACCAGATGGAATACATAGAACTCAAACTGACTTCATCTGTGGAAGGAGAAGATGAAAAAGCTCCATATCATCAGTCAAAACAAGGCCAGGGGCAGAATGTGGAGTAGACCACCAATTACTCATAAACAAATTCAAACTGAAGCTGAAGACAATGAAAACAAGTCCATGAGAGCCAAAATATGACCTTGGATATTATTGTTGTTGTTGTTATGTGCCGTGGATTCGGTTCCGACTCATAGCGACCCTACATAGGGTTTCCAAGGCTCCTACCTAAATTTAGAGATCATTTGAAGAACAGATTTGATACATTAAACACTAAAGACCAAAGACCAGAAGAATTGTGGGATGACATCAATATCATCATACAGGGAGAAAGCAAAAAGTCATTAAGAAGACAAGAAAGAAGGAAAAGTTCAAAATGGATGTTAGAAGAGACACTGAAACTTGCTCTCCAGTGTAGAGATGCAAAATCAAATGGAAGAAATGAGGAGGTACAAGAGCTGAACAGAAAATTTCAAAGGTCAGCTCGAGAAGATAAAGTCAAATATTACAACAAAATGTGCCAAGATCTGGAGTCAGAACACCAAAAAGGAAGAACACACTCAACATTTCTCAAGCTGGGGGAACTGAAGAAAAAATTCAAGTCTCAACTTTCATTATTGAAGAATTCTCTGGGGAAATTATTGAATGATGCAGAAAGCATCAAAAGAAGATGTAAGTAATGAATATACAGAGTCACTTGTACCAAAAGGAAATGGTTGATGTTCAATCATTTCAAGACGTAGCATATGATCAAGAGCCAATGATACTGAAGGAAGAAGTCCAAGGTGCATTGAAGGAATTGGCAAAGACTAAGGCACCAGGAAATGATGGAATAAAAATTGAAATATTTCAAGAAAGTGAGGTGGCACTAAAGGCACTCACTCATCTCTGCCAAGAAATTTGGAAGACAACTATCTGGCCAACTGATTGGAAGAGATCTGTATTTGTGCCATTTCAAAGATAGGTGACCCAACAGAATGTGGAAATCATTGGACAATCTCTTTGATATCCCATGCGAGTAAAGTTTTACTGAAAGTAATTCAGAAATGGCTGCAGGCATTCATTAACAGAGAAATTCCTGAGGTTCAATCCAGATTCCGAAGAGGATGTGCTGATGTTCGATGGATCTTGGCTGAAATCAGAGAATATACGAAAGATGTTTACCTGTGCTTTATTGACTATGCAAAGGCTTTTGATTGTGTGGATCATAACAAGCTATGGACAACATTGCAAAGTATGAGTATTCAGGAACACTTAATTGTGCTCATGAGGAATCTGTACAGGTTCCAAGAGGCAGCTGTTCAAACAGAACATGGGAACATTGAATGGTTTAAAATTAAGAAAGGTGTGCAACAGAGTTGTATTCTTTAACCATATTTGTTCAACCTGCATGCTGAGTAAATAATCTGAGCAGCTGGGTTATATGGAATAAAACGTAGCATCAGGATTCTAGGAAGACTCATTAACAACCTGCAATATGCAGATGATACAACCTTGCTTGCTGAAAGTGAAGGAGACTTAAAATATTTACTGATGAAGATCAAAGA
>NW_006408591.1:62429-104819 GCF_000296735.1 Chrysochloris asiatica
GTTGGAGGAGAATATTGAAAGTGCCATGGGCTGCCAAAAGAACCAACAGATCTGTGTCGAAAGAAGTGCAGCCAGAATGCTCCTTGGAGGCCAAGATGGCCAAACGTCATCTCTCATACTTCAGACATGTTGTCAGGTGGGACCAGTCACTGGAGAAGGATATCATGTTTGGTAAGGTGGAGGGTCACAGAAACAGAGGAAGACCCCCAGTGAGATGGATTGGAAAGTGGCAGCATCGATGAGCTCAAGCGTGGAAACTATTGTGAGGGTCTAGTACTGGGCAGTGTTTTGTTCTGTTGTGCATAGGGCTACTATGTGTCGGTACCAACTCGATTGCACCTAACAACAACAGCAAATGTTCAAAATTATATTTTAGCTATCATGGACTTGTTTTAATTTTACTGAGCTTCAGCCTGAATTTGTATATAAGCAATTGATGGCCTGTTCCAAAGTCTGCTGCTGGTTTTCTGTTGACTGATGATATGGAACTTTTCCACCATCTCTTCTACAGACATAGTCAATTTGATCACTGTGTAGTCCATCTAGTTAGGCCCATGTATATAGTCAGCTTTTATTTTATTTTTAAAAGCTGTTTTTAATAAAGAAGTAATTGGTATTGCAAAACTCTCTTAATATTGTCTCCAGCCTCATTTCTGTAACCATGGCCATATTTTTCAACTACTGATCCTTCCTCATTGTTTCCAAACTTTGCATTGCAATCACCAGCAGTAATTATCAATACATCTTGATTGCGTGTTTGATCAATTTCAGACTGAAGAAGTTCATAGAATTCTTCAGTTTCCTCACTATTGGCTTTAGTGGTTGGTAGAATCATTAATATTTCAAGTTAAGACTTGAATTTTATCTTTAGTTCTTTAAGTTTGAGAAATACTGAGCATGTTCTTTCCTTTGATTTTCTATATCCAGGTCTTTGCACACTTCATTTTAATACTTGACTTTTTTTTTGCCAGCTGTCCTTTGTAATTTTCTGGTTGGCTCTTTTACTTCACAATTTTTCCATTCACTTTAGTTTCTCTATGCGCAAGACCAAGTTTCAGAGTCTCTTTTGACATCCATTTTGATGTTTTGTTTCGTTTTTTTTTTCTTTGCTGACTTTTTAATGACCTTTTGCTTTCTTTCTATATGATGTTTTCAATGTCATCATACAATTCTTTTGGTCTTCACTTGTGTGTGTCTAATGCATGAAATTTATTCAAGCAGTAGTCTCTAATTTCAGGTGGGATCTATTCAAGGTTATGTTCTGGTTCTTGTAAACATGGTTTAATCTTTTCAGCTTCAACCTGAACTTGCACATGAGCAATTGATGGTCTATTACACAGTCTTCCCCAGCTGTGTTTAGGCTGTTGATATTGGAGCGTTTCTACCTTATCTTCCCACAGCTGTAGTCAGTTTGATTCCTGTGTATTTCATCTAGTGAGTTCCATGTGTATAGTTGCCCATATGTTTAAAAATGGTATTTGCAGTGAATAATCATTGGTTGTGCAAAATTGTGCCATACAATAGTCATCATAATTTCTATCACAAAGACCATATTTTCCAGCTAGTGATCCTTTCTCAGTGTTTCCAACTTTCACATTACAGTCACCAGTAATTACCAATGAATTTTGATTGTATGTTTGATCAGTTTTAGACTTAAGAAATTTATAGAATTGACTTTAGTGATGGGTACTTAAATTTGAATAACAGTGATATTAACTGGTCTTCCTTTTAGATGTATGGGTATTATCCTATCACAAACAGCATTGCACTGCAAGACAGACTGTGAAATGTTCTTTTGATGATGAATGCAACACTAGTCCTCTTAAATTTGAGGTTATAGACAAAATAAACCATGTGATTTTCTGATTCAAAATGTCCATTTTAGCTCACTAGAATTCTGGTGTGGCAATGTAGGATAAGCACAGGTCTACTAACCTCAGGCTTGGTGGTTCAAACTCACCAGCCACTGCTGAGAAACTCTACACAGGATCACTATGAGTTGGAAATGATTCTACAGTACATAACAACAATGCCTAGGATATTGATTTTTATGTGTTCTAGCTTATCGTTTGACAACTTCTAATTTTCTTAGATTAATTCTTCGTACATTCCATATTCCAATTATTAATGAATATTTTCAACTGTTTTTTTTTTTTTTTTTTCCATTTTGAGTTGTGTTCCATCAGCAAATGAAGGCCCAGCGACATTTGGTCTATTCACATCATTATGGTCAATTCTACTTTGAGGAGGCAGCTCTTCCCCAGTTGTATTTTGAGTGACTTCTGTTCTGAGGGCCTTATTTTTCTGGTACTATATCTCTGGTAGCATAGCGGTTACGAATCGGGCTGCTAACCTGAGGGTAGGCAGTTTGAAACTACCAGCTGTTCCGTGGGAGAAAGATGAAGCTTTCTGCTCCTGTAAAGATCTGCAGCCTCAGAAACCCTGTACAGGGTCGCTATGAGTCGGAACCGACTCCATGGCACATAATAAGAACAATGACATATCTGACAATATTCTGCTGCTCTTCAACAGATTTTCAATGGACAGCCATTTAGAAGTAGTATGCCTCTCCTTCTTCCTAGCCTTACTCTATAATCTCTCCTGACACCTGTCCTCTGGTTGATCCTATTGGTATTTGAAATTCCAGTGGGATAGCTTCCAGCATCACAAAAATAGGCAAGACATCATAGTATGATGAGCTGATGAATGAATGATATCTGTAAGTAATCGTATTTACCTTTATTGCCATTAATTCTTGTATTTCTCTCATTGTCTTCCTTTGCTCACATCCTCCTAAGTCTTATTGCTGACTTTCATAGTGCTGCTTCTAATGTGTCGTTGGTTAGCATGATCCATGATTTGGGAGTGTGAGTCCTTTTTCAATGATTTCTGGTGGCACGGTATTAAAGTGCTTGGCTGCTAACTCAAAGGATTACAATGAGAATCTATCAGCTATTCTGTGGTAGAAAGATGCAACAATCTGCTCCTATAAAGATTACAGCCATGGAAACCCTATCAAGCAGTTATATTCTGTCCTATAGAGTTACTATGAATCACAATTTACTTGACACCAGTGGATTCTTAATGGCTTGGTTGTTCTTTTTTGAAGGTTTTATTTTTTTTTTGTAAGTTAAGAGATGGATTTGAATGTTATCAAATGCTTTTTGACAATTCTCTTGGTAATCATATTTCTCCTTTGACCTACTAATATGATGAATTTCATTAATGGATTTTCTAAGTTTGAAATATTTTTGAATTCTTGGAATGAAACAATTTGCATAATGTACTGCTGGATTCTTATTGTTAACATTTATTTAGAGTTTAAACTAATATTTTTAAAGTTAGGCTAGTTTTCATGTTTCTTTTTGTCTTTGTAATATTTTATTATAAAATTTTTAATTCTTAATGGATTTCTAGTAGTCTGTCATGTGGCTTAAGCAAAAATTAATGTCACAAATGGCTTCTTTATATAGACACTTAGAGACACATTTCTATTTTCTTACTTTTCTAAAGAAAGCAACAGTTACTACTCTTGTTACCACTTCTTTTTCCTTACATCTGAGTGTATTCACCACCTCCTAAGAGAACCCTTTTCTATCCCCCTATGCACATTGAATCTCTACTGCATGGGGTTATCTTTGCTTCAAAATGCTCATTATTGCTGTAATTTACATCAACTGTTATTATTTCATAAATGCTATGAAGCTAGGCATCATAACTAATATGGTTTATCATTATATCCTTCAAAGATTTAATGAGTATCTCATAGAATGTGCTAATATTTATTTGTTGAATATTGATGATAACATATATGTCTATGTATGTTTATATATAAGGAGGATGGGACTGATAGATAAAAGGGAATGTCTTTTATTTTATGATTGTTTTTCCATGTTGAGATACCAAATTTGTTTGTTAGATTAAGGACTTATATGAATTATGGTCATCATAAAGGAGAGAGAGATTTGGTTGAAATTGGGATCATGGAGAAAGGAAGATAGACAAAAATCAAAGAGGCTGGGATCTGTGAGAGGGAAAGTACAAACAGAGTCTCTTGTGCTGGGGGTAAGGGAAGGAAGGGTCCTTAGGAAGGGTTTTAATTTTTTTTTTTAATGTTTATGAATTGCTATATAATTAGATCCTTCCCTGTAGCTTAGAGCTCTTCAACAAAGACCACTCAACTCAAAAAGTGTTTGGTCTGAATAGATTTCTTATGAAAATAATTTTTGTGGGACTATGTATGCTAAGGTTGGGAGTGTAGTGGGTCTGCATGATCAGCACAGAACTGTGAACCATACGTCGGTGGTTTAAGCCCACCAAACACTCCATGGGAGAAAAATGAGGCTTTCTGTTCCTGCTAAGATTTACAGCCTCAGGAACCCTACACACTATGAGTCAGAACTGACTTGATGGCACTTAACAACAATGATAGGGTTATTTATGAGAGCAAAGATATCCATTCTCATTTGGGCTTCACCACGATTAAATTTAAGAGGCAAATGTAAGACCCTGCTGTCGGTTTAAGAAAACACAAGTTACCCAAGGAGAGACTGGAGAAGACTAAACTTTGACAACCATCTCTTTGAAAAATGGGAGCAATTATCCAAGTATAACATGAGTCAATTCTGTGTGATCAGTACTAAAACTAAAATAGTGAATACAATAATTAATAGGAGTACAAGATCTTGATGAAAGTAGCTCATTGTTCTACTTCATCATGCTGGCAAGATAATTGTTAAATATTGAATATTCTTTTTGACTTTAGAATTGGCAAATTCTATAGTACTCTGGTAGCGTAGTGGTTACGAATCGGGCTGCGAGCCTCTGGGTCAGCAGTTCGAAACTACCAGCTGTTCCACGGGAGAAAGATAAGGCTTTCTGCTCCCGTAAAGATTTACTGCCTTGGAAACCCTGTACATGGTCGCTATGAGTCGGAACCGACTCCACGGCACATAACAACAACAACAACAACAATAGTATCCATAAAACTACCTAAATGGGAAGAATTGGGAAGCCCTAGTCTACGAGTAATGGCTGAAAGAAAGAGAATTAAGTCTCAAAAAAAGAGAACATGTAAGAGTTACTGGATTGTTGTTGTTGTTAGGTGCCATTGAGTTGGTACTGACCCATAGCGACCTTATGCACAGCAGAACGAAACACTGCCTGATCCTGGGCAAATCTCACTACTGTTTCCACACTTGAGTCCATATATGCTGCCACTTGGCCAATCCATCTCGTTGGGGGGTCTTCCTCTTTTTCTCTGACCCTCCACCCTACCAAACATGATATCCTTCTCCAGTGACTGGTCCCTCCTGACAATATGTCCAAAGTATGAGATACAAAGTTTGGCCATCTTGGCCTCCAAGGAGCACTCTGCCTGCACTTCTTCCAAAATGGATCTATTGGTTTTTTTGGCAGCCCATGGCACTTTCAATATTCTCCTCCAACACCATAACTCAAAGGCATCAATTCTTCTATGATCTTCCTTATTCACTGTCCAGCTTTCGCATGCATATGAGGTTATTGAAAATACCATGGCTTAGGTCAGGTACACCTTAGTCCTCACGCTGACATCTTTACTCTTCAACACTTTAAAAAGGTCTTGTGCAGCAGATTTTCTTAATGCAATACATCGTTTGATTTCTTGACTGCTGCTTCCATGAGTGTGATAGTTGATCCAAGAAGAATGAAGTCCTTGACAACTTCAATCTTTTCTACATTGATAAGAATGTTTATTGGTCCAATGGTAAGGATTTTTGTTTTCTTGACATTGAGATGCAATCCATACTGAAGGCTGTGCTCTTTGATCTTCATCAGTAAATGTTTTAAGTCCTCTTCACTTTCAGCAAGCAAGGTTGTATTATCTGCATATTGCAGGTTGTTAATGAGTCTTCCTCCAATCCTGATTCCACGTTTTGTTTTTTTTTTCATATAACCCAGTTTCTTGGATTATTTGCTCAGCATACAGGTTGAATAAATATGGTGAAAGAATACAACCTTACCATACAACTTTCTTAATTTTAAAACATTCAGTGTTCCCATGTTCTGTTCGAACAACTGCCTCTTGGAACATGAACAGATTCCTCATGAGCTCAATTAAGTGTTCCAGAATACTCAAACTTCACAATGTTGTCCATAGCTTGTCATGATCCACACAATCAAAAGCCTTTGCGTAGTAATAAAGCACAGGTAAACATCTTTCTGATATTCTCTGCTTTCATGCAAGATCCATCATTCCACGGCCTCTTCTGAATCCAGCTTTAACCTCAGGGAGTTCTCTGTCAATGTATGATTGTAGCCATTTCTGTATTACCTTTAACAAAACTTTACTTGCGTGAGATATCAAAGAGATTTTCCGATGATTTCCGCATTCTGTTGGGTCACCTCTCTCTGGAATGGGCACAAATAAGGATCTCTTCCAATCAGTTGGCCAGATAGTTGTTTTCCAAATTTCTTGGCAGAGATGACTGAGGGCCTCCTGTGTTGCCTCACTTTCTTGAAATATTGCAATTTTTATTCCATCAGTTCCTGGTGCCTTTTTCTTTGCCAATTCCTTCAATGCACCTTGGACTTCCTCCTTCAGTATCATTGGCTCTTGATCATATGCTACCTCTTGAAACAGTTGAACATTAACCATAGCTGTCCATAAATGTGCTGATGGGCTGTGCTGCTGCTGTGCTGAACAGATATCAATCCTGGGTTGTGGGCTGTAGAAGACAGATTTAACTAATGGGCTGATATTATAAGGCAGCAGATTTAGATTCACTATGTGGAAATATCCTTATGATTTCACTGGAATGTTCTGCTGTTTGAAGAGGAAGCTTTCTGGTCTTGAGGATTACAATAGAGGCTGCCTGACTATTTCAGGAGAACTCATGGCGGGAATGGGAATGTCTGCATAGGGAGAGGAAGAAGGCCAGACCACATGACTTCTTCCATCTGTCTCAATGGAAAGTCTTTGAAAAAGTCTGGCTGCCTCCTCCATTCTATCTAGTTTATTATCGTCTTTATTTTTCATGCTGGAAGCTGTGTGAGAGCAAAGATGATAACTATCTTGTTCACACTGAATAAAGCTTTTTACTTTGTAGGTGTTCAGTAACTACCTGGTGGATTGAAATGCATGCCATAATGCATATTCTAAGCCAATGGAGCACTTTAGCTAGTGGAGCAGAAAAACTTAAGTTAGTGGACTGGATCAGTAGGTACTTCTCTCTCCATGAGTTTCATCCTTCATATGCCAGGCATGAATTGCTAGGGTGATAGGACAACTGATCATATTGTCAATTTTCTCTTTTGGGTATGGTCTCCCATTTCTTCATCTGTAATTTTAGAGAGCAGCAGTATGGCAGAATGGTTGAGAGTATGGATCCTGGAATCAGAGTGCCTTGCATTGGTTGATCAGTTAGTTTCGTGCTGGCATGTCAATTCTGACTCATTGTGACCCTATATAGAGTTTCTGAGGAGCAGCTGGTAAGAGGACCATCAACCTTGTGGTTAGCACTCCAGAGTGTATCCGACATTAGGAAGTTATTTATATATTATGTTTTAGTTCTATCTTCAGTAATCGCAGGAAAATAATAGTAAATTCCTTAGAGTACTGCTGTGAGGATTGAATTAGTATTTGTTGTGTACGGTATGTGTGTGTGAACATGTGTATGTAAATGGTTGTTAAACATTGGTGTGAATTCCTTTTTTAAAAAATACAACCACTAGCCAAAAAATTGGAGAAACTATTGGTAAAAATATTGGCTTTGAATAATGTATATAAGAAATACTTCTCTCCACATGTAGAAGTTCATGATGTAATCTTCTAAAATTATGTATTATCATTGGTACACACAAACCATCGAGGTAGGGAGGAGGCAGAGGCTGGATCTAAGTCCAGATTTGTCACAGGCCGTGATCTTAGGAATGTCATTCTTTTCTCCCATGTTACATGTTAGTTTCATGGGACTGAGACTATCAGTCTTGACTGTCTTATTTTGAGAGTAAAAAGTTAAAATTCATAGAGATGTCTAATATTGAATAAAATGCATAACTCTACTTCTCTGATGGAGTCCAGGTAGCACTGTAGGATAAACACTACACTGTAAGGTCAGCAATTCAAACCCACCAGCCAGTTCACAGGAGAAAGATGAAACTTTCTCCTCGTATAAAGATTTATAGCCTTGAAAACCCTGTACAGGATCCCTTTGTCAGAATCAACTCAATGGCAGTAGATGGGTTACTTCTATGATCACTCAATCTTTGGTCCACATCCCACACCTTATAGTAGAGACCTAATTTAGCTACCTGATAAACTGCTTGGAAGAAATCCATATTTGTGTCCATTCCAAGGAGAATGCTAAAATCATCAGACACCTCATTAATATTGCATGCAAGTAAAATTTTGCTGAAGATAATATGAGAACGGTTGCAACCATACATTGACACAGAACTTTCAGAGGTTCAAGCCAGATTCAAAAGAGGGTGTGGTATGAGGTATGCCATTGCTAACATCATCAGGTGGTTCTTGGTTGAAAGCAGAGAATACCAGAAAGATGTTTACCTGTGCTTTATCAACTATGCAAAGGCTTTTGATTGTGTGAATCATGACAAGCTATGGACAACACTATGAAGTATAAGTATTCTGGAACACTTAATTGTGCTCATGAGGAACCTGTACATAGGCCAAGAGGCAGTTGTTCAAATAGAACAAAGAAATACTGAATAGTTCAAATTTATGAAAGGTGTGCGCTAGGGTTGTTTTCTTTCACTGTACTTATTCAACCTATATGCTAGATTATATATAGAAAATGTGTCATCAGGATTGGAGGAAGACTTATTAACAACTTGTAATATGCAGATGATACAACCTGGCTTGCTGAAAGCAAAGAGGACATAAAATACTTACTGATGAACATCAAAGACTACAATATTCCTTATAGGTTGTACCTCAATGTAAAGAAAACAAATATGGATCATATCCAAAACAAATATGGATCACCACTGGATCAATAAGCAACATTCATATAAATGAAGAAATGATTGAAGTTGTCAAAGACTTCATTTTTCTCAGCTCAACTGTTAACACTAATGGAAGCAGCAGTTAAGAAATCAAATGGCGTATTTCATTAGGCAAATCTGCTGCTCATGACCTCTTTAAAGTATTCAAGAGCAAATATGTCAGTTTGAGGACTGCGGTGCTCCTGATCCCAGCTATGATATTTTCAGTAACCGCATCTGCATGTGAAATTTGGACAGTGAATAAGGAAGACCATAGAAGAATTGATGCATTTGAGTTATGATGTAGGAAGAGAATATTAAAAGTACCACGGACTGTCAAAATAACAAACAGATCTGTGTTAGAAGTACTGCCAGAATGCTCCTTGGAAGCCAGGATGGCCAGACTTCATCTCTAATCATTTGGACCTAATATCAGGGGGGACCAGTCACTGGAGAAGGCTATCATGTTTGGTCAAGTGGAAGGTTAGAGAAAAAGAAAAATCTCCAACGAGATGGACTGACATAGTGGCAGCAGCAATGAGCTCAAGAGTAGCAATGATTATAAAGTTGGCACAGGACAGGGTAGTGTTGTATTTTGTTGTGCATAACGTTGCTCTGAGTTGGTACCAACTGTGGCACCTAACAACAGCTACTAGCTTGCAGGGAAAGGATTTTCCTGTCCTGCTGACTTTAGCTTCTAACCTTTTCCTGGGAGAGAGAGAGAGGACAGAATACTTCCTTTCTGCTTTAAAGCTTGTGTGCAAGGTTCTCTATCAGAAAGAAAAATTGCTGTTTTGATTTCTACTCTGTTCCTTCCATGCTGCTTCTTTCTCAGTCCCTCTAGAAATTTCCCTAGTTCTCCAGTGGCATAAAGTGAGTCAGAATGGCAAATGAAACATGCAGAAGACATAAATTCTAGGCATAAAATATATATCAAATATACATCTATCAATTGGCTTTATGCTATCTGAGCTGCCCCCAGGGTGTCAGTGGATCAGGTGAATGGATTTCTGCCACTGTGGGTAATTCCATAAGGTAATAGGGCAGTCTCTAATGCAGTGGAGAGGTAATATTCTCCCAGTTATATATCATAGTTTAAGAGGGGAATTTGTATATTTTGATTTTGCGAGTCAATGAAGTTGAGTCCCCAAGGCACTCTCGGAGCTCAGCAGCTTGGAGACTGAGGAGAGAAGCTGGCTGGAGGCCAGGAATGCGGGCCAGGAAAGGAAGCCACTGCAACTCCAGGGGCCTGTCCCAGAAATGCTTAGGACCTCAAAGTATACTCATGGTAGAGAGAATTATCATATAAATATATGTCTTCCCCCCATTTAATTGCCTAACTATTATACCAAATATTGAATTTATCTAACCAAATGGGAAAAAAAAAAAATTAAGCTATTTGATTGGGTGACAATACCCAGCCAGAATGGTCAGTTAACTCTGCCTATTACAATGCAGCAAAAGAGAGCAGAAAGGCAGAGAGGAAGAGAGAAATGCCCGGAATAGCTAATACCCATTAAACTAACAGTTTCTCATCACAAGGGTTCGTCACCCAGTGTGGTAACTCCGGGTGTCGTCTCATGGACTTCCTCTAGTGCCACACCATACAGAATCTGTAGTAGTGTTTATTATCAATTTTAATCATAGAATACTATTTGATAAATATAGTTGTAAATTGCTTAAATATAAACTTTCTTACATTATATGAATACTAACAATCAAGCAGTTTTTTAAAAATCTTTCTACTTTGAATCGCATTATTGGTTAATCTCTTAGTAAATGAGCAAAGGCCTTTTTTGATTTTCTTTTTCTTTAATTACTACTTTGTTCTAAAAAAAGTTATTAATATAGGTTCATAAATACTACTTAATACAATATTGTAGTGAAAACACCAGAAAATTTGACAAAATCAGCAATTATTAAAAGTATCAGCAACAATAACAACAAAGCACATGCTTGTAGCACGTGCAGATAAAACCAAGTGATTCAAAGCTTCATTGTAATTGAGTTCTAATGACAGCTGTGACTGGGTGCATTGTTGTTGTTGTTCAATGCTGTCTAGTCTCTTCTGCGTCACAGTCAACCCTGCATAGAGTTTCCAAGCAGCAGTTGGTGGGTTTGAACTGCCAACCTCGTGGCTCAAAGTCCAGTGCTGCTTCTACAGCGCCACACCAGGAGTCTGGAAGCAAGTTAGTATTCCTGAATATACCAGTGTGCTTAAGAATTGTTTTTGCAGCTTTGTAAAATTAGTGGGAGGTAGGAAGAAGCCTGCCTCAACTTCACTTTTGATAAAATCTTTGTTAGCTAAATCCACATTCAGACCTGAGTCCAAGTAGAATTGTTAGAAATCTTATGAGATGGCTTAGATTTAAGAGATTCCAAGACTCCATAAATAGGACTCTGAAGAAGGATGCAGACTTTGATTTGGTTTTTGAAACAACTGTGCTAACCAGGTCCTATTATTGGGAGCCCCAATTCTAGCATATATTATGGGAATAGTAAAATGCAGGATATAGGGGACAATTCTCTAATATCCATTGTCTTCCTCCTAACAGAACTCAGTTTTATTCAGACAGTTACTCCTCCCCCCATGACGCCATGGTTGTTGTTGTTATGTGCTGTGGAGTCGGTTCCAACTCATAGCGAGGGTACCCTGTACAGGGTTTCTGAGGCTGTAAATCTTTACGGGAGCAGAAAGCCTCATCTTTCTCCCGCGGAACAGCTGGTAGTTTCCAACTGCTGACCTTGTGATTCACAGCCTGATTCGTAACCACTACGCTACCAGAGCTCCTTGACGCCATTGTTAGGTGATGCGAAGTCAGTTCTGACTCAGTGACCTGATGTACAACAGAACAAAACATTGTCTGGTCCTGCATCATCCAAACAATCTCTGCTACGTTTGAAGCCAGTTTTTCAGCCACTGTATCAATCTTTCTTGTTGAGGGTTTACTTCTTTCTGACCCTCTACTCTACCAAGCATGATGGCTTTCTCCACGGACTGCTCCCTCCTGATAAGTGGTCCAAAGTTTATGAGATGAAGTCTTAGCATCCTCGATTCTAAGTAGCATTCTGACTGTACTTCTTCTAAGACAGATTTATTTGGGCAGCCATTACCAAGGATTAAAATAAAACAAACAATAAGCAAAAACCCATTGCCTTGAGTTGATTCTGACTAATAGTGACCCTTGTTATTAGGTTCTGTCAAGTCAGTAATGACTCATAGCAACCCTGTGTGGGGTTTCTGAGGTGTGGCTTGTGGGTTTGAACTGCTGACTTTGTGGCTAGCTGTCTGCTTAGCAGTCCAGCGCTTATCTTACAACTCTACACCAGAACCCAAATAGTGACTCTAGCTAACCTCAATTCCAGATCTCAGGGTGTATCTGATTTAATTTGTTGTTGTTAAGTGTCATTGAGTCGGTTTCAACTCACAGTGACCCTGTATATGGTTTCTGAAGAACAGCTGGTGGGTTTGAACTGCTGAACTTGTGGTTCACAGTCTAGTGCTAATCCTAAAGCACACACTAGGAGTCCTTCACTGAGTTTGGGGTACTACAATTCCTCTAATCTGTGGTTGGTTTAACAATGGACATATGATCTGATTAGAGTTGAGGGAAAGTTGCGGGAATCGATTCTGGGTGACTTTTCCTCTCATCTTTCTATACCTTATGGAAGTATTTGCATCTGTGTAGTGATAAGTACTTATCACAGTGCTTTAAGCTGGATATTTCTCAAAGACCCAACAAAATTCATCTTAAATATTTATTTTTATAATTCATCATAGAAGTAGAAGTTTGGAGACAGGACAGTAACAGGGTTGACTAGAGGAGAAGGACCAAATTCTGACTTATATCTCTTTATGACTGTCCATTGCCAAGGTCTTGCTACATGTGCTCCCTCACATGATCTGGGCAGACAAATTGTGTTATCATAAGTGGCCTAGACTTATTAAGATCTGACTTTGAAAGGGGCTAATGAAGTACACTGAATTTGATACCTGACCAAAACAGCGTTTCTGTTAGAGAGGGAGAAGTGGAAGATTCTGGCTGTTGAGTGGCCAGTCACACGTGCAACCATTGTGGTAATCTGCTTACCAGTTTGAATGAAGCCCACACCAAGAATGACAGTGGAGAGATGGAAAGAAATAAGAGGCTTTGCAACAATGGTCAGCAGCTGAATCAAACCGAACAAGAAGCCTGCAGGGCCTCTGGACTTCCTGTTATGTGTGATAATAAATTTCCCTTTGAGTGAGGTTTCTGTTATTTGCAGCTGAGACAATAAACACTGATACAAAGTGCTTAACAAACAGTGAGTGAGTGAATAATGGATAAAGAATGATTAACTTGTGGTTAAAGTTCTAAAGATGAAAGTCTCTTACTGTATCATACTTTAGTATGTGAAAATTTATGGGGAAAAATGAGGATAAGTCAGATTTTAATCTACTGAGTCATAGTTTAAATAAACTAAAACACAATGGATCCTTTAAAAAAAAAACATAATATTGTGTTTTATTTGCCTAATAAAGTTGCTCATATTAAAAAAAAAAAAAAAAGTAGGGCACACCTGATGTCATTAAGACTGAGAGAAAGTATTTCTATAAATAACCTGGCCTCTCTTGAGATGATTCAAAGTAAGGAGTATTCCCAGGTACACTGGGAAGTATTTTGTTACATATTCACATAATAGTTGAGTGCCTACTGAGTGCCAGGCTTCAAGGATACAATACAACAATGAACAAGACAGATATGATTCTAGCTTTCAAGAAGTTTGGAATCTGATGTCACAATTATTTCATCTTAGGGATCTAAGGAGTTCTAATGGATAAGACTAGACTGCTAATCACAAGCTGGGTAGTTCAAACACACCGGTTTCTGCTCCCATAATGATTTACAGCCTCGGGAAGCCTATACAGGGTTGGACAGAACTGAACAACAATAGGTCTTAGGGATCTAATTGAAAAGACATTGAATAGATGTTAACCTTGTAGATAAATTATAGTGATAGTTTAGTTTTACTAAAAATTATACTTCTTGAATATGGAATATCTGGCTGAAGATATAGCAGTTAACATAGAGTGTATATGCAACTAAAAAAGATAGACTGATAAAAGTAATGTTAGTAAATAACCATATATTGAAGACTTACTATGTATGTATGTGCCATGCATAGCATATATATATTGCATATACTCCTCATAGTAATCATAATAATGCATATATACATATATATATATATATGTTGTTGTTGTTGTTAAGTGCCATCGAGTCGGTTCCGACCCATATACATATATAGTATTATAATAATCATATACATATACATATATAGCATCATAATAATCTTGTTAGGTAAACTATTAGTAAGCCCATTTTACAGATGAGAAACACAGAGATTAAATATTATATCAAAATTTTACAGCTAGTAAATTGCTGAGCCAAAATTTGAGCCCTGGTTATCTGGTCCCGGGGCTCTTAGGTTAGAGATTTGAGTCCATCTCATTTTGCCTCAGGGTCAGTGAAAAAGAGGAAGATACTCTCCAGGTGGATTGACACAGTGGCAGTAACAATGGACTCCAATGTAACAATTGTGCGAGTGACCTAGGTCTGGGCAGTGTTTCATGATAGCTTCTGTAAACACTGTGGAACACAGTTCTACTCTAACAGAGGGTCAGCATGAGTTGGAATCGACTTGGCAACTGGTTTTGTCTTGTTCTAGAGCTTATTCTCTTAGTCACTGCTATGTGGGCATGACATTTTATCCCCAGTTAGTGCAGATTTTAATCTGAAGTACAGACGGTGGATGCAACTCACTCTGTTTACAGTTGAGGGAATCTGTGTCTATCTCACTGAATGTTGTAAGGATTAAATGTAAGCATTTGCTGAAAGTGCATAAGCTCAGTGCCAGATATATGGAGTGCAGAATTGTATGCCAACTAGGTGTCTCCCACAGTCCTGTCCAGTACCAGGAAGGACAGGCCAGGCCAACATCTGGGCAGTGGGCAACCACAGCAGATGCTCTACCTGAATGGTATGCCATTCTCTCTGACACTGGGGTCTTCTGCCCGGCTCTTCGGAGCAGGTTCCCCAGTCAGCCACTGTGTATGCCATCTCTGCCCACCAGCAGCTTCATTAACATGAACCGCATCACCAAGGTCCATGTTCAAACTGGAATCACTGCAACATCTCCCTCACCTGTAAGTTCCTCACTTGTGCTAGGTGACACAACTACTTCCACCTCAAGGATATTGGGGACCCTCCAAGCTGCAATGCCCTGGAGTGAGGTGTCTCTACTTTCAGCTTCCACTCCCTCACACCCCCATATCAGACACCCTCAAGTTGAGAAGCCTGACAGGGTACCTGCATTTTCAGGAGGAATTCTTATGTAAGAAAAACGTGGATTTGAAGCCAACTTGGACTCATGATGACCCCTGTGTATCACAGTAGAACTGTACCCATAGGGTTTCACTAGCTGACTTTCTGGAAGTAGACCACCCAGCCTTTCTTCTGACGTGCCTCTGGGTGGGTTCAAACTGGCATCTCTCATAGATGGAGGAATCTGGCATAGAAGAGTTGATGGGCTGCAGGTAGGGCAGAATGCCTGGGTTCTGCATGGGAAGTGAGGGGTCTTGGAGGCAGGGATGTTCTACGGGATATCTGCTGGACTGTACCTGTCTACAAAGTCAAGATAATGGTTACATATGAAAGTGACTAGGAAGGGACATAACGTATGCTGCGTGGGCAGGAGCCACAGCCACTGCTGCCTTAGGGACTTGATCCTAGTTCTGTCCTTTACGTCCCTCCTTCCTCATTCAGCTGGAAACCATTGCCTTCTCCTCCTGACTTAGCACCAATAAGATCAATATAACAAGTTTCTTCTCCATTGCCTTCCCACCTCCTGACTTAGCACAGATAAGATCAATATAGCAGACAAGGCCAGGTTGGGCTGTAAGGGGCTGAGTGGGGATATGGGTAGGGCTCTGGCTCATTGGGAAATGATGGCCCAATGAGTCACCCTGATGAAGCCATTCCTACCCAGAGACATCTCCATGCCCCCATACTGGGCCAAGGGACTGTTGCTTGGGTTCTAATCCTCCTGCTCTCTTCTTTTTCCCCTCCAACCAGTTCATCCTTCATTTTCATTCCCCCCACCCTCTAGAAACATAATATTGTCCTGGCTGTGACCTGAGACAAAGTCAAATAGCAAAAAATAACTTGAATTGTCACAATGAGACCTTGTATAAGAAAGAGTCGTATCCCACTTCATGTCCCTTCTCAATCACCTTCACAGGTAACCGTGATTTTGACTTCTAATATTAGAGATTTAGTTTTGCCTGTTTTTGAAGTTAACATAGTAGAGTCACAAGTCAACCTATTCCTTCGTGTCTGTTTTCATACAGCCAACATTTTGATGAAATTTATCAATGTGGTTTCTGTTGAGTACTGTTGAGTCAATCTGCCTCATAGCTTTAAGCTTTCCTTGACCAAAATAATTAATGGGAAAAACAAATTAAAACATATAATCACAATACCCATTCTATTAACAAATCATTCTATTTACAAATTATGCTATGAAGAAAAATCACCAACAAAGTCGTGTTCTCTCCTTTTTTTTTTTCTTCCTAAAGGAAATAATAATAATAATAATAAAACCCAATTCACCTCTAACTGTAATAGTTTTAATTGTGAAGTGGCTGCTAAACTGACAGATTGGAACCTAATTAATCACCCAGGGTGGTATGGAATTGATGAATTACTTTGGTGCTCTTTTACTAGTATAAATCTTTGATTTAATGATTGCTGCTCTTGGATTCATACCGAACTACCTTGGTGATCAATATGCATGATGAATGGCTGATTTTCAAGAACCACCCACTTGGTAATGCTCCTTTCCATATACAGAGAATGTATATACGAATTAATACGCAAGACAGATCTTTGCCAAGGAGGCAGAGGGTGAGGTAACCTTCTTTTGCTTCACTTTTGAATATTATGGGCTGAGGAGGAGGGGAAGATATGGGTTGATGAATGGATCTTGCTCACGCAGATTGGGAGAACATTTTCAGAAGGGAGCAACATAAAGCTCTAAATGAAAGGACCCATCGTCTGCATTTACTTTTTGAGCAGTCTCTTTTAGCTTAAGTCCTTCAGATCAAGGATCTGATGCTGCTCTCAGGATACTGACTATAACTCCTTTAGAATGAGGCATAGTCAGTATCCTGACAGCATATGTAGCTTGATAGCTCTGAATTTCTTTACTTCATTTCAGAGTTTCCATTGCCAAATGGAGATGAGGATGGGAAGGTGATTGTGGTTTACAGAGGTCCAGTAAGATTATTGTGGTTTGTTCATTGGTTCGTTCATTATGTTCAGAACTATTGAGTACCTACTGTATCTTAAGCCAAGGGCTAGGCACTGGAAATACTAGGGTTCCAGTTTATAGATGCCTGAGTTTATTCCAAACAAAACATGTTTAAGCATGTCTCTGTAATCAATTGATGACCGCAGCCCAGTTGTTTCAGTAATACAGTTGTCTTAGTCTTGTTAGGGTGTCTTAAAAATAAAAGGCCCTGTCAGAACATTGGTTTCTGAGGGAAGCTGCTACTCATAAGACTTTTGGGTATTCAAAAGGGATAATAGAGGTAGCTTTTCTCAAAGGACACAGTTTGATCATGAAGGCTTATTATGAAGAAGTTATTTTAAAAGTTGAAAACTACCACTAGTGAAAAAAGGTCAGGAAAGTGATACTGAGGAATTTGTTCTCATTATGACAATGTACCTACTCATTCCTTGAGCGTTATAAGGACTGTGCTATAAGAATTTTATTGGGAAGTCTTACTCCATCCATCCTGCGTTCCTGATCTTGCCCAATGAGACTTCTTTTTGTTTCTCAAACTCAAAGAACATTTAAGGGGAGTATGATTTGAGTCCCTTGAAGGTGCTAAAGCTGCTTTTTTTTAACATGGTGTATATAGAAGAATGCAGAATTCTTCCGGAAAGTGCTAGAACAATGGAAACATCACCTTCAGAAGTATATAGACCTAGATGGAGGATATATTGGGAAACAATAGCCTCAATTTTGTTTAAAAAATAAAATAAATGTTCATATTATAGCTATAGTTTTTGACTTACCTTAGGATATTGGTAAAGTAGATATAACTTCAGCCCTCAGAATTTTGTATCTAGAAGAATTCATGGGATCACTGGGGTTTTCTTCTGGTCTAGTAGTCACAAACAGGCTTCACTTCACTCTGGAATGGCCAGGAATTGAACCTGGGTCTGTTACATGGAAGGTAAGAATTCTGTCATTGAACGGTCAATGCCTTCTGCTCCCTCCATGTTGTAGCTAGTTGCTGTGGAGTTGGCTTTAACTCAATGAGATCAGGTGACAGAGCAGAACAGTCCTATGGAGTTTTCCTGGCAGTAATCTCGATAGAAGTAGATCACCAAATCTTCACCCCACAAAGCTGGTTATGGGGTCAAACCACCAACTTTTGGTTTGCAGCCAAGTGCTTAACCTTTTATGCCACCAGGGCTTATATTCTCTTTCATACACACATATTTTGTGATTTAGTTTCTTTGTCTGTCAAAACTTGTACTCTCAAATTTATTAGAGAAAATCAAATGTATCCAAAGCAGTGATGAGACAAAAGCATCAATTCTGAGATGAGTTCTGTACAAATCAGTCTCTTTACTGTTATGCCGTAAAGGAGACTAACTTAAGTAAGGCAATGTTGTGTGACTAGAAGATACAAGTATGTGAAAAAGTATGTGAAACTCTTCCATCATCTTTCAATTAAATTTGTCCACAAATGTTTAAAAATCTCCCTCATATTTTGAATTCTCAGTGATTTTCCTCCAAAATATATAATCAAACAGATGTTTCAAGAAGTCTTGTTTATCATTGCTTATGATCACAAGAACTTGGAGAAAACATAAAGGCCCTTAAGCTGAAGAGTAGTGGAATAAATGATGTAGAGCCCCACACTGAAATATGATTAAATGATTCAAACTGATATGTAGATCCCACATGATGTGTGTGACATTAGTTCCATTACTAAATAAAAAAGGATAAAGAATAGCATGCACTGGCTTGTAGTAGGTCTTTGGTACTATTTCCCAATCTGAAAAAAGAGTTTTTTGGAGGTCTTCAAATGCTAACACTAGTTATCTGGGGGGAGTGGAATTCAAGTAGAAAAAATAAAAGCATTTTAAAAACATGTTTTCTAAATAGCTTTTTATTGTTACAACGAATGCAATTCATTTATATGAATACCCAGAAAACACAAGCTATTTTCAATTTTTAAACAACAGTCTTTTGAATCAGAATACTTTCCATCTGTTCAAAGGAGGTTGAAAACCTGTCTCCTTTGGGATTTGATCTTCCTCAATAAGTGAGAGAATCAAGAAAAGCAACTCGTGGGCAAGGGAGTCTTTTTTTTTACAAGGCCTGAAGGGTGAATTCTGTCAAACCCCCCTGGAGAAATCTGAGCGATTGTGCTTCTTCACTCATGGGAGATGGTTTACGCTCCCTCTCCTGAAACCAGGGGACTCTCACATTTATTACCATTGTGAGTTCTTCTCCCCACCTCTTCCCCATCTCACCAGGGCAAGTTTCGTGTTTTATCTGGCACCCAGTAGAGCTCTGCTGAGCTGAGAGCCTCTCTTCCCCACCAATCCTCATCCAATTAATTGATAAAAGATTAATAATTTAATTTTAGTGGTGGGAATTGCACAGCATTCTCTGAGCTCCCTCTTCACCAGGCATCTCTGAATTGCCTCACATAGACAAGCACTGGGAGCAAGAGGAAGGAACATTTTCCATATTCTAAGTGGATTTTGCCTCCTGAGCATCTTTGATTGGAGGACAGGAGAAAAATGGGAAGCACAGAGCAGAAATGGTCCCTTTACAAATAAAGAGGTTAAAAGGAAATTGGTAGGGAGCTGGGGGTGGGGGAAGAATTACGCTTGTTCCCTTTGTGCCTATAGATATATTTGGGACTTTTGCCAACCTACTTAGAAAACTTCATATATGTGACACTTCATTTCAAAGTAATGCCTCTGAATTTGGACAGTCTTCACTAACTGTGAGAACTTGGGCTTCAATTTTCTCATCTGTAAAATGGAACTATTAAGAGAAACTACTCTGGAGGGTTGGTTGTGAGGTTTCAGTGGGATGATGCATGTATCACTCTTAACAGTGTCTTAATAGTCTTTGTCCTAGCATAAAAGCTCACGGTTTTTGATATAATAATGATGACAACTACTGTGGCCATGTGAAGTACTGGCGTGGTGCTGTAGGATAATGCACTGGACTGCAAGGTTGGTTTTAACCACAAAGTCGGCGGTTCAAACTCACCAGTCGCTCCTTGGAAACCCTATACAGGGTCACTATGCCTTGGAACTGACTCGATGGCACTTAACAACAGCAACAACAGTGTGGCACTGTAGGATGAAGCACTGGACAGCAAGGTGTGTTTGAACCTCAAGGTTGGCGGTTCAAATTCACCAGCTGCACCTTGGAAACCCTATGCGTCGGAACCGATAACAACTATTTCTGCAATTCAGATTTCATAATTATTTAAACAGGCTGAACTGAAGTTTTTTACAGTGTAAGAAGAGCACGTTTCTTCATAAATTAGTGTTAGTTGGAAGAAAAGTTAAAAAGACAACAACAACCCTGCTATTTAAGACAATTCTAAGAGATGGTTAAGCAGTGGTTAAACAACTCAGAATATGACGTTTTCAAGTCCTCTCAGATGTTTTTAGAAACTCTGCTTGGAAGCAACCAACCCAGCGTTTAGCTATCCAAGCAGGATTGACCCTTAAATAACTTAGGGATTAGGAATGCTGACCTCCCGCACAGTCGAAAACTAACTGGATAATTTACAATTAATTGACCCTTGCAGTTGACCCTTGAACAACACGGGTTTGAACTGTGAGGGCCCACTTATATGTGGAGTTTTTTCCTCTTATTGCTATTGAGGGTGAGCTCAAGTTTTGCAAGTCCGACCGACTGCTTTCCTGGAGATGATTAGAGTCACATGCCATTTTAAGCAGATACTCCTAAGCCTTGAGCTCACTGAAATAGCAAAGGGAAACAAGTCTGCATATAACCTTACCCACACAGTGCAAACCTGTGCTGTTCAATGGTCAATTGGATACCCTTTGCTTAATATCCTGTTAATCGTAATTTGAATTACTATGTTTTAAAATATTACTTTATAATAAAATGCTTTCTTAAATTTAAGGGACCTATTTTGAACAAATTGGTACAGTTTTAATGTACAATATAATTGGCAGTTTAGACTGTCTTAAAACAGTTCTTTTGGGTTTGAGGAGCCTTGAAATTTTTTGTACCTTATATCTCCTTTATCCTTTAACCCATGGACATTGATCGTTTCTTAGTCATCTTTTTATCATTTTATCTTATGCAGCCTGGTATAAAGTCTAGAAGGAGCTCTGGTAGTGTAGTGGTTATGGACTGCTAACCTCAAGGTCAGCAGTTCGAAACTACCAGCCATTCTCTGGGAGAAAGATGAGGTTTTCTTCTCTGGTACAGATTTACAGCCTTGGAAACCCTATGCAGGGTCGCTATGAGTTGGAACTGATTCCAAGGCACACATCCACCACCACATAATCTAGAGCAGATGTTCAATGAAGAGTGCTGGTGGTGCTGTGGGATAAGCATTGGACTGCTAATTACACGTTCAGCAGTTCAAATCTACCAGCCACTCCATGGGAGAAAGATGAGACTTTCTGCTCTCATAAAGATTTACAGTCTTAGAAATCCCTACAGGGTTGCAATGCGTCAGGATCAACTCCATGACACTTAACAAAAACCCCAACAAGATGCTCAGTAAATGTTAAATGAACGACGATCAAGTATGAACAGTCATGTTCGAGGATGGTTAAGGGGAAAATGGTCCTTAAACATAAGGATTTCATGACAACTTGTTTTTCTTTCTTCCACAAAGAATCTAAGCTCTTTGAGTTCACTCTTTGTTTTGTATTTCTTCTGTGTCTTTCCTGACAACACTAGGATGGCAGATATTCAGTAAATACTTATTGAATTTGACCCAAGTAAGTAGAGGGAGGCAAAAGTAAAATTGCCTGCTATTGATCTTAGAACTGGGAAAGCAATTGCTCTGATTTCAGCTCCTCAGTAGAACTTTTCAGCTTTCCAGAGCATGGGAACAAAAGGTGGACCATGGAAAACTGGTCATAACAAGAAGCAAATCTCCCTAACTTTTTTGCACAAACAATTGTGATGTATTTTGAGAAGGCTGTTTCACAGTTTGAATTTTATGTTTAATGCTGTGTTTTCTCAGACCCTGCTTTCTTTCAGCTGTGGAAGGATCTTAGAGCCCAATTACTCTGATAAAGATGCTTACTAAGTTTTACCTTCAGTGGAGAGAAAGGTGGGCTTTGGAGATATGCTTACCTCCCTTCCAAGCTGATGTTTCTCTCCAAAGCCCAACTGACACTGATTCTGGTATTGGAAGGGCACTGCATTTTCCTCAAGATTCCTTTGTGATAACTTGGATTGCCTAAGACTTTGTTTTCTAATGCTGTTGTAAGGAAAATGACACAAGTGGGTGCCTTTAATGAGTAGAAATTTATTTCTTCACAGTTCAGCGTGCTAGAAGTACAAATTCAGGGCACCAACTCTAATGGACAGAAAGCTACTCTGTTGGCTGTAAGGAAAGGTCCATTTCTCTTCTGGCTTCTGTAACCCTGCGGTTCCTCGCTTCCTTGAAAATCTTCACACAGCATCTATTTTCTCTTCTTTGCTTGCCTCTGTTCTTACAACATAGAAGTGATTAGGTTAAGCGTACATCCTACATGGATATGACCTCATTAACATGACAAATAAATCTTTACTCCCCAAATGATTACATTCACAAGTATATGGGCTAGGGTTCCATCACATATATTGAGGGGCAACACATTTAAAGCCATAGCACCTAGGTATCTCCACGTGTTGTAACTAGGAAGACTGGAGGAATTGGCAGAAGGGGAACTTGAGTGTGGAGAGGAGAGGTGCGACTTTGTGACAGCGGTTGACAGAGACTTCCCTACACCTCCTAATAATAACCATGCTCTGTGTAACAGAAAGAGGCCATCTTATTCATGAAAAGTAGCTGAGAATAGACATGCAATGGGAGAGTGAAGTTTTCAGGATTTCTTGGTTTCCCCATCCTGAGAAAAGAACTATTGTGGGATATTGTAATGTAGAGTGAAGAAGCTACTGAATTGGATCGGGACAACTCAGTGTATCCAACCTTGCACGCAACACAAAGCTCACCAGCTAGAGTAGCTTTCATGACAGCTGCAAAAGCAATGGCTACATAAACTTTCTCAAGGGGGGAGAAAGCGGAATGTGAGAGACGCTCTTGCAGTAAGAAAAACATAATAAATCCAAGAGCTACACATAGCCTGGGGGTTTTATGACCATAGCCAGGCATGAAGGAATGACTGAACTTAACTAAAGCTGTTAATTACCTGGGTGAGATCAAAAGCCCAAGTAAGGGAATATATTTATGATGCACCTTACAGGATATACTTCAACTTCGTACTTTTTTTTTTTATTAATTGGTTTGATTAAATAGATTTAAAGAGCCTGGGCAGAGCCTTTTAAATCATATTCCATATTGATCTAATGAAATAGTCAATAAATTTACTAACATAGCCCTTTTCCTTTGTACAGTCTGGAGGGAAATGCTTCACTGAATGGTTATAACTCAACTCCAAACCTCACTGCTATTCCCACAGTGACTCATAGAGCTGGGGAATGCTGGGAAAATCTTTTAGGGCCATTTGTGGGAGTGCTAGCATAAGTGGTTTAACACCTGTTTACAGACTACTCACCACCCTCCACTCCTACCCCTTTGGTGTTTCAGGGTGGACTTTATAGGAGCCGGCCAGTGTTGGATAACATGCAAATTCTATGCATCATTTACCAACTTCACTAATGTATGCTACCATCTGTTAGAGGCATTTCTCTGACGCTTCATATTTCAGGGGCTCGACTTTTATTCATTTGTACATTCAGATATGTAAAATTCACAAAATTGGCTCATAAATACAATAACCTGTGCCCTGGTAAATGACAAATCTATAAAGAAGACTTCATAATCTCTTTATAAATCTGGGATAAATCAATAGAAACTTTCTTAAGGTAGCTTCTCTGTGTCCCCTTTCCTACTTCTTATGAAGACCAGCTGCTCCTCAGAAACCCTGAGTTGGAACTGAACAGCTCTTACAAGCAACAATAGCAGAACAGTGCATAAGGGGTATTTGGTATGATTTTTTTAAAGACACAGACATTTCATTAATATCTTTCACTGTGTGTGGAATGGAGCAAGATTTTGTACTTGTGTTATAGTCATTAATCCCATGACAGTTTCCTTGGGTTTGGGATGTCAAGTCAGCACCAAATAAATAAACAAAATAGTTGCTTACGAGGTGATTCTGACTCATGCAACCCCATGTATGCCGAGAACTGTTCCATTGGCTTTTCAAAGCTGAGACCTTTCAGAAGCAGATCCCCAGGGATTTCTTTTGAGGCATCTGTGAGTGGACTCGAACCTCCAGTGTTTTAGTTAGTAAGTCAAGCACTTAACCATTTGCACCACCTAGGAGTCTTCAAATCAACACATAATTAACTTTGAAAATCCATTAAGGCACCCACACAGGATAGTGTTAGTAGTTTTGTGTATAAAACGCTTAAGTAACTCTGTGTACCTTCAAGTATAAGGAACTCTGGTAGTTTTGTTTAGTGGTTACAAATTGGGCTACTAACCTCAGGGTCAGTAGTTCAAAACTACCAGCTGTTCCGTGGGAGAAAGATGAGCCTTTCTGCTCCCGTGAAGATTTACAGCCTCAGAAACCTTTCAGGTTAGCAGTCCATTGCTCATCCTACAGTGCTAAACCAGGACTCCTTTCTAACTTTTGTTGTTGTTGTTGTTGTTATGTGCCGTGGAGTCGGTTCGGACTCATAGCAACCCTCTACAGGGTTTCCGAGGCTATAAATCTTTATGGGAGCAGAAAGCCTCATCATTCTCCCACCCTTTGTAACTTTTGTTGTTGTTGTTGTTAAGTGCTGTCGAGTCGGTTTTGACACATAGCGACCCTGTACAGGGTTTCCGAGGGTGTAAATGTTTACGGGAGTAGAAAGCCTCATCTTTCTCCCGTGGAGCGGCTGGTAGTTTCCAACCGCTGACCTTAAGGTTCGCAGCCCGATTTGTAACCACTACACTAAGATTTGTTTGTGGTTGTGAGGCTTAAATGAGTCAGTGGCATCATGTTTTGGAGGATGGGATGGAGGAGTTTGGGTGGATCCAGATTCTAAAGTTTACGACTCTACCTTAAAGTAGACCTTGATGCAATTTCACTATACTTGAGAAAGAAAAAGAGTTTGAGTATCAAAACAAGGGCTGTTTGTGCCTATAAAGGGACTTGAATGCTTAAACACCACTATGAATTCAGATGTGGGATGTGGAACTCATTCAGAGTAAAGGAGAAATCTGTGTAATTGAGGCCTTTTTCTCTCCTTCCCCCTTCTCCTTCATTGTATCTTCAATTATCTGGGTAATTTGGTCCTGAGGGCATACATTCCTTTATAACTCAAATCCATTATGCAGAGAAGAGTCAGCAGGAAATTACTCAGATTGCATCCCAGGCGTCAGTGCCTAAGGTTTTGGAGCAGATCCGGCCTTCCATTAGCCCAGCCCTGCTCATCATTGGAGTTGTGAGCCTGGAGGCTGGACATCCGCAGCTCTTCCTTTCACTCCTCTTTGTTTCAGCAGGAGCTGCTGGTGGGCAGCCCCATACTGGTGTTGGCTGGCAGCAGTCTCTCTCTGCCCAAGGCCACTGAGCTGCCAGCTTCCCTTGGCTGGTATAAACATGCTGATTCCAGGCTGTCCATCACAATGGCCCAGGGAGGCTGCCAGGAGAGCTGCTACCAGGCAGGCAGGGCATATGCTTTTGCCTTGTCTCTCCATCTTCTGGAGCCAGGAACCCAGGCTTTTTAATTCATTCAAACCTCAGGCCTTCTGGTGGTGAGCTGGTTTTCACACTCTGCCCAGACAGCAGTTGTCTTTGGGTTGTTAGGGTTCTGTGAGCCGCCTGCCTTTGGGCTTGCAAGCATTCAAGCCAAATGCAAGCATTTTCAATTTAGACTTTTGGAAGAGGATGTTTTAATAATCTGGGCAACCTCATTTATCTGGCTTTATTCTTTCCAGATATCTGGTTTACTGGGGACACTGCTTGAATTTTTTTGTTTATTTGTTGTGTGTTTTCCCTCTTTTTTTTAATTTTTAAGAAAAGTTTGTTCCAGCCAAGTGATGACTCAGAGGAAGGCAGCATTTGAAAAGGTTTTGGACTTTGGTATCAGATAGATTTTCATCTATTGCTTTAAATATATATATGTATGTGTGTACATATACATATACACACACATATATACATATATATAAACATATATATTTAAATATATATGTATATATATTTAAAGAAAATTTTAATAGACTATTTTTAGAGCAGTTTGAAGTTTACAGAAAAAGTGTGCAGAAAGAACAGAGACTTTCTTGTCCTAGACTCATTTGTCCCCTACACTCTATTTCTGTTAACATCCTGAATTCCTGTGATTTATCTGTTAAAACTGATAAACTGATATTCATATATTATTATTAACTAAAGTCCATAATTCACATTAGGGTTCATTCTTCATGCTATACATTTCTGTGTTTAGACAAATGCATAATGCCTTATGTCTATTATTCCAGTATTACAATTGCCCTAATAATGCCTTGTCTTTTACCTATACATCTCTCCCATTCCTCTCACCTCCCAGGCAGCCACTGATCCTTTCAGTTTCTATGTTGTTGTTGTTGAGTGCCAGTTGGTTCGGACTCATAACAACCCTGTATAGGGTTTCTAAGCAGCGACTGGTGAGCTTGAACCACTGACCTTGCAGTTCAAACTGACTTTGTAGTATGGCTCATTAACCTGCTGTGCCACACAGGACTCCTTCAATCTCTACAGTTTTGCTTTTTCCAGAATTTCATTTTGTTGTAGCTCTTTTTTTTTTAAATGAATGGTCCTCTTTTACTTAGCAGTATCCATCTGCTGTGGGTTAAATGTACTGGATTGCAAGGTTGGGGTTCAGGCTCACCAGCCGCTCCTCAGAAACCCTATACAGGGTCGCTATGGGTCGGAACTGACTTGACGGCACTTAACAACAACAACATATATTTAAGGAAGGACCTCTGGTAGCATAGTGTTTACGAGTTGTATTGCTACTCTCAAGGTCAACAGTTCAAAACTACCAGCTGTTCCATCGGAGAAAGATGAGGCCTCCTGCTCTTATAAAGATTTACAGCCTCAGAAACCCTGTGCGGAGTTGCTATGAGTCAGAATGGACTCCACAGCATATAAACACCACCACCATACATTTATGGCTCCACTATGGTTTTTTTGTAGCTTGATAGCTCATTTTTGTAAATCACTGAGTTATGTTCTTCTGTATGGATGTACCACAATTTGTTTATCCATTCACCTGTTGAGGAACGTCTTGGTTGTTTCCAATTTGTGACCATTATGAATAAAGTTGCTGTAGTTCATGGATGTACGTTTTCATCTCATTTGAGTAAATAACTAGCAGCACAATCCCTGGATTAAATGGTAAATCTATGTATAGCTCTGTAAGAAACTGCCAGATTGTCTTTTAAAGTGTCTGTACCATTTGCATGTTCATGCTTATTGCTTTTTACCTCCCCTCACAATTACATATGCACCATGTGAATAGAAATTTTGCCTTTTTTCTGGCTGTATACCCAATGCCTAGCTTAGTGCCTGGCACATAGTATGTGCTCAATAAATAATGTGAAAAATTAGGGCTCAAATTCTGCTTTAGTATTCTGAAGCTTATTGATTTTATGTGAGTTCTTTTTCCATACTATTTCTGTGTCATCTGCAAAACATTCATAAAATGTATAAAATGGTATAGAAAGTGTCAGACAACGTGCTGTGTTTAGTAAACACGGCTAGGGGCATCTTTTCTTTCTGCTTGTCAATCAGAGTGAAGTCTTGGAGGGTAAAGTCCTGGTTTTATTAATTTCCATGTCTCAGAGTCATAACATTCTCCCTGCAAAGACCAGGTGCTCAGCAATTATTTCTTAAATGAATGAATGAATTCAAGCCTCCATCAGACAGTGTGGGGAGAGGCGTGTAAGTCATTGAAACTGACTGCAGAGGACAAGTATGCTCTAAGAGAAGATACAGTTCTCGTGTGGTTCCCTCTTGCATCTCGATATGTATGCAATGAAAGTGAAGTAAGAATAGTCTGCAGCTGGTCAGGAGTTTTGAAGTGACTGCACTGCACCTGTGTAGATCACTGAACTGGAATTCTGTGTTGGAATTTCTAATTTCTTCTTTTTGGCCAAAGACTAGTCATAGGATAAATTCCCAGTTTATATGGCAATCTGCTAACAAAACTATTTTACATATTTATGCTAATTATTATAGACTTAAAAATGTTTATATTGTTATATTATTTGACCTGCCTTGTGACTAAATAAGCTTACTATTATCAAACTTTCTGGTCTGGTGAGGAAATGGAGGCAGAGAATGGCTATTAATCAAAGACACACAGTTATTTTGTTGTTTTGTTAAGTGCCTTCAAGTCGGTTCCAACTCATAGTAACCTTGTGCAAAGTTTTGGAGGAGTAGTGTGAGATTTAAGTGCTGACGTGAGGTTCAAAACCAAGATTTGCAGCCCAGCGCATTAACCCACAGCACCACAATTGATCTCCACACAGTTATTTGTTATTGTTGCTAAGTGCCGTTGAGTTAATTCCAACTCATAGTGACCCTGTATAGGGTTTCCGAGGAGCAGATGGTGAGCTTGAACTACTGACCTTGCAGTTTGTGCCTGGGGTCACTGTGAGTCAGAATAGACTGGACGGCACCAAGCAATAAGTCAGAAAAGGTTTAGTTTCTTGGTCCTTGAAGATCATGCAGCTTCAATGAATGCTAATTCTTGGCACCTATGGATTGTGTAAGGAGCTCTGGTAGCGTAGTGGTTACGAATCGAGCTGTGAACCTTAAGGTCAGTGGTTCGAAACTACCAGCCGCTCCGCGGGAAAAAGATAAGGCTTTCTACTCCCGTAAAGATTTACACCCTCGGAAACCCTGTACAGGGTCACTATGGGTCGGAACCGACTCGACGGCACTTAACAACAATGGATTGTGTAGCTTCTGTGATGACTAAACTGGAAAAAGAAGCCAGGTTTTTTGAACCCCTGGTGGTTTTGTGGGTTAAGAATTGGACTGCAAATGGCAAAGTCAGCAGTTCAAGCCTACCAGCTGTTCCATGGTAGAAAGACTAGACTGCCTGTTCCTGTGAAGATTTATAGTCTCAGAAAGCCTATGGAGGGTTGTTATAAGTCAGAATCCACTTGATGGCTAGTCACTTTTTCAATCTACCATTTCCCCCCCCAAATAGTATAAAGTCTGTATTTACTATTGTTGTTGTTGTTAAGTGACATCAAGTTGGTAACTGACTCATAGAGACCCTATGCACAACAGAACAAAACACTGCCCAATCCTGCACCAAACTCACAATCACTATGCCTGATATCTTTGCTCTTGCCACTGTGTCAATCCATCTCAATGGGGGTCTTCCTCTTTTTCTATGACCCTCCTCTCTACCAAACATGATATCCTTCTCTAGGGACTGGTCCCTCCTGATAGTATGTCTGAAAGATGAAAGACAGAATCTGACCATCCTGGCTTCCAAGGAGCACGCTGCTGTACTTCTTCCAACACAGATATGTTTGTTCTTTTTGAAGTCCATGGTATTTTCAATATTGTCCTCCAACACAATATCTGAAATGTATCAATTCTTCTCAGGTCTTCCTCATTCACTGTTCAACTTTCACATGCATATGAGGTTATTGAAAATACTATGACTTGGGTCAGGTGCACCTTAGTCTTCAAACTAAGACATCTTTACTCTTTAATATTTTAAAGAGTTTTTGTGCAGCAGATTTGTCTAAGGCAATGTGTCTGATTTTTTTGACTGCTGCTTCCATGAGTGCTGATAGTTGATCTGAGCAAAATGAAGTTTTTGACAACTTCAATCTTCTTTTCATTGTTATGGATGCTGTTTATTGGTCCAGTGGTGAGGATGCATTTACAAATTGCTCCAAACTCTATTTTTATTGTCATTTCTGACATGTAGTCAACGTCTTAGCTTGCAGCTCAAGTAGTCATGGTTGAGTAATGGGGAGGGAAATTTTGTGTTGTTGAAATGTGGAAGGTGTTGAAGAGCCAGTCTTCTAGATTTCAGCGCTACTTTCCCCAGATATTCCCCAGCTGAGAAATTTTAACCTTGATGATAGTCTAGCTCATTTACAACATCAAGGTGTCTCTTTTAATGTTCAAGAGATTTGTCATCATTGACTATATGTCTCTTTTGGGAAAAAAGAAAGAGAACAATCTCTTTTATTTCTGTTTCAGAATAAACTTTCCTAAAAATGTTCCTAAGCTGGCAATTTGAAGCCTAACTTTTTTTTTTTTTTTTTTTAAAACAACCCTCTGATAATATAACATATAAACTAAACAGAAATCAAATGTGACATATGATGTATTTACTGTTGACAAGCCTGGTCCTTTCCAAAGTCGAAAAGGATAATAAATTAAGTGCTTTTTCACTGAGCACTGGTGCTATTCAATGCAAACCTTTTTAAAGATGATTTTGAGCGTTTTTACAAAGGGGACTTCACAGAAAACAATAACCTACTGAGGAGACAATGACTGGAACGGAGATTTAAAAAATAAATTACTTAGGTAATTCTTCTCTCAAATTCCTGTAGGTATCAGCATTTGACTGGACACGTCATGAATTCTCAACCTATGGAACATTAACTCAGGGATACCCATAATTACTTAAAGCACAGACAATTCTATGATTTGGGCTATCACATTTATTCTTTATCTCACTGGGCTAACAGCTTCCTCACAAGAATGCATATTCATACCATAAATACAAACTTTTACCATGACCTCTGAGCTCCTTCCTGGTCTGGTACCCTACTCACCTAATCCTGTGTTTCTTACTATAATCCCAAACCAAGCCAAACCCACTGCCAATGAATCAATTTCTACTCATAGTTACCCACAGGGCAGAGTGGAACTGCTCCTTAGGGTTTCTGAAACTCTAAATCTTTATAGAGCAGATAGCCTCATCTTTCTCCTGCAGAGCAGATGGTGGATTTGAGTTGCCTACCTTGCAGTTAGCTGCACAACGCTTAACTCACAGGACTGATAACAACAAGGTTGGCAGTTCAAACCCACCAGCCTTTCTGAGGGAAAATGAGGAGGCCTTATGCTCCTGTAAAGATTTAGAGCCTAGGAAACCTTACACAGGGTCACTATGGGCCTTCTTCATTCTTCCTTCAACACTTCAAGTTCATTCTCACCACAGGGTCTTTAATTTTTTTTCTGTTTCCCCTCTCTGGAATCCTTTTATCCCCAAGTATTTATATAAATGACTATTTCTCAAATAAGGATGATTAGTTTTCCTCCCATAAGACAGTTGATAATGTCTGGGGATGGCTATCGTGATTCTTGGGGAAGGGATTGCTACTGACATCTAGTGAGTAGAGGCCAGGGATGCTGCTAAACATCTTACAATACACAAGACAACCCACCACAACAAAGACTTGCTAATTGCCCTAGAGTCACTTCATCTGAATCTCATAACGAACCTGTTTAGGGTTTCTGAGGAGCAGCTGGTGGATTTGAACTGCTAACTTTGTGTGGTCATCAGTCCATTGCTTATCATATAACACCACATAACAAAGACTTATCTGGCCCAAAATGTCAATATTACTGAGCTGGTGATATTCTGAGTTTTGGCTGATGCTTTCTCACATGCAGATTTAAACTCTAATGTCACCTTCCCCTCAGAGAAGGGCCTTCCTTACCACCTTTCTTAAGAAAGAAGGGAGGAGGGAGGGAAGGAAGGAAGGAAGGGAGGAACAAAAGAAAAAATAATCATAGATAATGAATAAAGACTGGACAAAATTATGGAGACAAAAATGTTCTCCTTTTTAATGATGCTGTTGTGAAATGCTGTCAAGTTGGTTCTGACTCATAGCAAACCTGTACAGAGTTTCTGAGGAGTAGCTGGTGGGTTAGCAATCTACTGGTTATCCAGTGCCACATCAGAACCACACTTTTAATGATAGATGTCATCATTTTCTCATAGAGAAGCCCTGTTTGACAATCCCATGGAATTTTAGGTTGTCTTTTGAGAAATAACTGGTAATAATTCCTAGAGAATTATTAAGTATTTTAAGCACATACCATGAGAGGCCAGAAGCTCAGATCCAGGACCTCTTGGGTTCTCAGTCTGCAGGAGTCATTGGATCCATTATCTTGTTAATAGCACAGCTGGAATCTAAAGACAGATTTTGAGATCTAGTCAATCAATAAGTGCATTGATGTTTGTCATTGAGCCAATCTGAGATTATTTTCTGTGTATTTGTTCTGAGGACCTTAGGGCTTTTCTCCATTTCTTTTCTCAGTTATGACTGCTGTTAATTTCACTGCTGTTGTTTTTACTGCTGCTGTTCATAGCTTTTGGTGGTTATATGTTAAGACTGCACTTTGGGGCCCGGCCACATTGTTTATAGTTTATAGAAACTTTATTCTTTAGCATCATTTAAGGATAGTTCAATGAAATATTATACTTAAGAGAGAATGATCATAAAAAGTTACTTGGATTGCAGTAGTTATTGCAATGTGATGCATTTAGTGCTAATCTTAAACTGAACATAACTGAATCAACATTTGATGATTCAGAAGGCAACTCAGGATAACAATTGCCTCACAATCATCATAATGACTTTGAATTGTCCTTGACTCACAGGTGGGTGAGAGTGCCAAGTCACTGAGAGATTCCCTGGATATACTTGTCCATTTATATGTTGTTGTTACTGTTAGTGCCTTTGAGTCAGTTCTGACTCATAGTGACTCTACGTAGGGTTTCTGAGGAGTGACTGGTGAGTTTGAACCACCAACCTTGCAGTCCAGTGTTTATCCTATGGCGCCATACAAGGACTCTCTACTTTTGTATATGGACATACAAATACGTTTGCTGTACCATGGAAAACACATGTTTTATAAAGATATGACTTTATCACTCTTCTTCCGGTTTCCTATGGAGTAATTAAACGTTCCTGCTTCCATCTTCCACTCCCAGCCTCCATTTTTATCCCCTAATTACATGAGCTTAATTTACCCTGACCTACAAGGAGTCAAGAAGAATTGACATATAAAGTCCCTGTTGTGTTAGCACCTGACCATTAAATGAAACCAGGATATAGTGTTGGGGTTAGAGCTGTTAATATGTGGACACCCTTAAGAAGCATAGATCTCTCCAAACCCAGGGGAATTCAAATGTGGTGTCCTCCAATCTTCTTGGATTTTGACACCATGTAGTTGGATTTGATAACTTCTTCTCCCCCCTTATAAAAAGAACAGGCATGCCATATATTTATTTAAAACATTAAAGCAAACCATTATTCATACTTTTGATTATTTTGCTTAATTTTTGAGGGTGAGGGAACTTTTGAGATTTTTAAATAATTATGATAGCTGTGTGTCTTTGGGGCTAGCTCACACCTTATCTTCTCTATATTTCTAACCCCACCATAGTGGTTCTAGGTAATTTAAGCTTTTCACCTATGAACTGGTATTTCTACTGTTTTATATGACACTTGACAATATCTATTCTCTAATTGTTTCCAGTGTAGTCTGTATCCCCAGTAGTAATATTACTTTTTAAACCCGGCCCATTTCTAAACATGGGGTGCTGTTATTGTTAAATACTGTCGACCCTATAAAGAGTTCTAAGTAGTGGCTGGTGGGTTTGAACTGCTGGACTTGCAGTTCAAACCGACCTCGTGGTCATGGACTTGTTGTTTTTGTGAAGTGCTGTTGAGTCAGTTCTGATCCATAGCGACCCTATGTAGGGTTTCTAATGGAGTAGATGCATAATAAAAAATCAAATGAGTGACTGGGGACATTCTTGGTGGATGATAGATACAACTCAGGTTTGGAACACATGTTCTCATAGCTCATTGGATAACTGCTCAGAGAACGAGTAGTGATTCTGCCTCATGGTCCAATAGGAAAAAGGTATACTCTGTATACCTCGTGTCAAGAATAGCTACAACCACATGATCAGACACTATGGGTGCTTATTTTCTATGTGCCTGGAGGGAAGTAAAATCTTACACATTAGTATTCTGAGGGCTTCAAATGATTTGGGTATGTTGTGATATATAGCCAGAAACCCTTGGATTATTATTCTAAGGGTTTATTCTGACTGTTTGATAATGTAAAAGGACAAACACATCCATTCATGATGTCTTAGTAATTCACCAGCCCTTATATGTGACCCTTCCACCTCCTCTCCTCTCCTTTTATAACACTTATTGCCTCATTCTTTGTACAAAGATTGCAAACAGCGTGGTTTCGCTTTTAATTAATTCTCTCCTAAATGTTAACACTCTGTATTCAACTTATTTCTTTATAGCTCTTATCTCATGGAGGTTGGGACAAGTTCTTGTAAATAAGTTTCTGTTGAGATTTATGAGCATGTTCCATTCTGTAGCATGCTAAAGGTTTCCTTTACATCTATTAGTAATCAGTGATTGGGGATTTAGTCCCTAGTCCTTCTTCCTTCAGGACACATTTTCTAGAGGGTGGTCATTCTTCTTTCTCATATTTGAATCCAAATTGTAATATATGAATACCTCCCTGTACCAGAAAACTGGTGCCTTCCTATGTACAATGTTTTCTAAGGAAAACGCCCTTACTAATTTTACCCTCCCTCAGTAGGTCACAATAGATTAAATTAGAGATGGCCATATGATTTAAGTATGATCAGTTAATAATCTTTTCAGTTATACAACCGAGTTGAGAAATTGTTTTTGCTGTTAAGAGCCATCCAGTCAGCTGAGACTCATAGGAACACTATATAGGGCTTCCAAGGAGCAGCTGGTGGGTTTGAACAACTTATCGTGAAGTTAGCATTCCAGTGCTTATCCTACAACACAAAACTAGGACTCAAATCCAAATCCACTGCCATCGAGTCAATTCTGATTCATAGAAACACTATGTTTGTACAAGAGTACAACTGCTCCATAGAGTTTCCAAGGCTGTAATTTTAACAGAAGCAGATTGCTGACTTCCATATCTTTCTCCTGTAGAGCAGTTGGAAGGTTTAAATTGCTGACCTTCAGCAGCTGAGCACTTTAACCAACATACCATCAGGCCTGAGAATTGAGCTAGACAAATCTAGTCTTACTTTTTTAAGTTTTGAGTGGGAAATTTGGAGAGCCCAAGTCATTTAGAAGGAAGGGCAAAGAAATGGTCTAAGGGTCTTGGCAAGCCAGAGCTACAAGCATGTATAATTTAGGATGGAGCACAACTAGGAGTATTAGAAACATCCAGTTGATAGAAGGTAGAATGGTACAAGAAATGGTGCAAAGAAATGCTAAAATAACACAAGGAAGAAATCATGACATATATGAGAAAGCCAGGGAAATGATTCCACCCATAGATGTGTCTCTATTCTTGATGGTTTCACAGTTAGACTTTCCTTACAATTAGCCCCATTTGCTTGAACTTACTTGAGTGAGGTTTTCATTGGGCTCCCAAAAAACCTAACCCCAGTATTCATAGGTCATAATTTTATTTTCTCCTGGGAATCATTTGGGTTTCTTATATAAATATGACTACTAGCGTAGTGGTTATGAATCGGGCTGTAAACTGCAAGGTCAGCAATTTGAAACTACCAGCTGTTCCGTAGGAGAAAGATGAGGCTTTCTGCTCCCGTAAAGATTTATAGCCTTGGAAATCCTGTACAGGGTCGCTATGAGTCGGAACCGACTCCACAGCACTCAACAACAACAACAACAACAACAACTAGTGTTTTATAGGAGCCCTGGTAGTATAGTGGGTTACACATTGGACTGCTAACTGCAAGGTCAGCAGTTTGAATCTACCAGCAGTTCCATGAAAGAAAGATGAGGCTTTCTGCTCCTTTATGGATTCACAGCCTCTGAAATCCTATACAGGGTTGCTTTGAGTCAGGATCAACGGAACGGTGCACCACTACAACCACCACCACCACCACCATCATCTTTAGTGTTCTGGCTTGCTTAGTCCTTCAGATGAGTGGGTCAGTCAGGCTCATGAACCTAAGACTTTGCAACCATTTGAGTGAGGAATAATGTCATTTTACACTTGAAGACAACAGTAAGCCTTCAGCCATAGTCACCATGTTTATCCCTATTGATCACTTCTCTACTCTGTTGACATTGGGTCTAGCCTTGTGACTTAGCCTTGGCTAATGGAATATAGGAAGAGGTGATAGATCGTCAGAGACAAGGCCTTTGAAGATAGCACAAGCTTTGATTTCTGCCATCAGTGGGAGAAGAACATGCTTCAGGGAGTTTTCTAGTCCCAAAAGAATAAGAGACATGTGGATCAGAGCAGACTCAGTCCAAGTGAAGACCAGCAGCGTGAGAAGTACAATTAGAGCTGACCTATAGATTTGTGAGCATAAGAATAAATTCTTATTACGGTACAGTACTAAGGCAATTTGAATTTCTCCCTCCCAGTTCTTCAGTTTCATTGATCACCATTTGTATAGATTTCTGCCTCTTAAATGTCTCTCTAAACTGACTGTTCTCTGTCCCGGGTATTTACAACTGTAGATCAGGCCTTTATCCACTCTTGCCTGCACTAGAGCTAACATTGCCTCAATGATCTTTCAGTCTCTAGACTGTTGCAGTAGTTAAGGGCTGTCAAGTTGGTTTGGCCTCATAGCAAACCTGTATAGGGTTTCTGAGGAGCATCTGGTGGATATGAACTGCCTACCTCATGGTTCAAACCTACTATGTAGCCCAGTTCTGACTCATAGTGACCCTATATAGGGTTTCCAAGGAGCAGATGGTGAATTTGAAGCACCAACTTTGAAGTTCAAACTGACCTTGTGGTCCAGTGCATTATCCCACAGTGCCACACTAGGACTCACACCAGGACTAGAACCCTCAGAACCTAACCTCTGCCCTGTTACCCATTTTCTGATGTGACTTCAGAGTGATGTGAGAGTCACAGATGAGCACCGAAAAGCTCTCTAATGGATTGCTTTTATCTATACCCTTCAGGAGAAAGTCTAAACTTTTAAACAGATATATATGAGGGGGCTTCAAAAAGTTAATGGAAAAATAGAATGAAAAATTAATGGAATTTGTCCACAAACTTCTCAAAGCCCCCTTGTCTATCCCTTTATGATCTGTCCTCCTGTACTTTGAGACCTTGGTTGGCTTAAGCAGGTAACTCACTTGACTACTAACTGAAAGGCTGGCGTTCAAGTACACCCAGCAGTGATTTGGATAACAGGTCTGGTGATCTACTGCTGAAAAATCACAGCCTTGAAAATCCTCTGGAACAGTTTTACTCTACACACATAGATGGCTATTAACAATAACAACAACATGACCTGACTTCTTCTCCTTTTCATTTTAATTAATAGAAACAGTTCTTGTCCTCCACAGATGGACAAAAACACAGCAAGATACTTGGACTACACGCACTATAACTCAGTGTTAGGAGGGGCAAAGATGTCTTCCCAATCGTCCAGTCTAAGCCAAGGCCTAAAGGAAGGCGAGACATTAACCACATCAAGAAGCAAGTGAGGAAGAGGGAGTAGTGGTCTAGGCAGAGGAACTGCATGAGCCAGCGTCTGGAACCAAGTGCCCTGTGCTTGAACAACTAAAAACCTCAGTTCAGTAGGGCATTTCGGAAGGCTGCCACAGATACAGGACTGAGACCACACTGGGTTTTATAATTCACACTAAGGAGTTTGGATTTATTAAAACAGTAATTGACAAGCAAGACTGAAATGTTCATCAAGCAAGATAAGCTATATAGTTATTTAGAAGATGATGTATTTTGAAGATTCTTGGTATAGACCTGATTACATCTTAAGGTTATAGGTTTTTTAATCAGGAATTTAGTAAGGTTGCTTTAAAATGACTTTTTATTGACTCTCAGAACACAAAGGTGAAAGAAACTGTAGAGGTCATTGAGATTTCAGCCCTGCCTCAGGCAGAGCCCTAAGTAAATCTTTCCAGACAGATGGGTATTTGTTGGCAAAGTTATTCAGCAGCAAAGAAGTAATCGCTGCTTTTGTTGACAGATTTAGAGATGTTTTGCCAAACACTATCTTAAAAGACTATGATTAGATGTAATTTTGCAAAAATGAGTCTATAATGGAGGTGACTCACTTGCCGTACCAGCTAAGGAGTATGTTCTATTTACAGTTTATTTAATTTACATTTGATTAATTTACACTGAATGCAAGCAGTTACTCTGTAATTATCTCTTTGCCTGCACCAGGATACATGTAACATAATGTTTGGAAAATTGTGAAGTCAGAAGATGTTAATGCAGAACATACCCATTAAGTAATCTCTTTCACCTACTTACCATCAAAGCAAACTCTTTATGGCTTTAGATTCGTGAGTTTTCCAAATCTGTAGTTCCCACACATCCTAACACAAAATATTATTTACCTTCCATTTTCACAATTTAATATTCAAGCTGTCAAAAACTACAACTTATTTTGTTTATGTAATATTGCTAAATCTACCATCGTTAAGTGAAGCAGTTATTTTAAAGCTATCTTTCAAGTAATTGTATTTATGTATAATCTACCAGTCTAAAATATTTACTGTTCGGCTCTGGTGGTGAAGTGGTTAAATGATCAGCTGCTAATTGAAAGGTTGTTGAGCTCAACCCACCAGCTACTCCACAGGAAAAAGATGTGGCAGTCTGCTTCTGTAAAAATGTACAGTCTTAAAAGCCTTCTATAGAGTTCTACTCCATCCTTTCCTTTAGGATCTCTGAGGTCTGCTTCTGTAAAAATGTAGCCTTAAAAGCCTTCTATAGCATTCTACTCCATCCTTTCCTTTAGGATCTCTGAGTCATAATGAATGATAGTGGTGGTGGGGGGCAACTTTTTGCTGAAAGTTTGCTGATTGCTGATCAAAGCTAATTGTAGTAATATAACTTTCCTTGTGAATGATTGGCTTGGGAATGAACATAAAACTATCTTGGGAAAGATCGAGAATTCTACTGGGGGCTGCTGGGAATGATTTTAATTTCTCTAAAGGAGACACAAAATTATGAAACGTGTGTGACAGGGTTGTATTCTTTCATCATACTTATTCAACCTGTATGCTGAGCAAATAATCCGAGAAGCTGAGTTGTATGAAGGAAAACGTGGCATCAGGATTGGAGGAAGACTCATTAACAACCTGCAATATGCAGATGATACAACCTTTCTTGCTCAAAGTGAAGAGGACTTAAAATACTTATTGATGAAGATCAAAGAGCACAGCCTTTGGTATGGATTGCATCTCAATGTAAAGAAAACAACAATCCTCACTGCTGGACCAATAAACAACAGTCTTATCAATAGAGAAGAGATTGAGTTGTCAAAGACTTCATTTTTCTCGGATCAACCATCAACACTCATGGAAGCAGCAGCCAAGATTTGCATTAGGCAAATCTGCTACACAAGATCTTTTCAAAGTGTTGACAAGCAAAGATGTCAGCTGGGGGACTAAGGTGCACCTGACCCAAACCATGGTATTTTCAATAACCTCATATGCATGTGAAAGCTAGACAGTGAATAGGGAAGAACGTAGAAAAATTGATGCTTTTGAGTTATGGTGTTGGAGGAGAATATCGAAAGTGCCATGGGTTGCCAAAAGAACCAACAGATCTGTGTTGGAAGAAGTGCAGCCAGAGTGCTTCTTGGAGGCCAAGATGGCCAAACTTCTTCTCTCATACTTTGGACATGTTGCCAGGAGGGACCAGTTGCTGGAGAAGGATATCATGTTTGGTAAGGTGGAAGATCAGAGAAAAAGAGGAAGACCCCAGCGATATGAATTGGCAAAGTGGCAACATCAATGAGCTCAAGCGTAGCAACAATTGTGAGGTTAGCTCAGGAGTGGGCAGTGTTTTGTTCTGTTGTGCATAGGGTCGCTATGAGTTGGTACTGACTAGATGGCACCTAACAACAAAGGAGACACAGGATAAGATAGTCATTTTTTCTTCTTTTGTCTGTGTTGCATTTGGGTGAGGGGCCTGGAGCTGTGGCAGCCATATTGTGCCATGAAGGACATCTGCCTGAAGCCAAAGCTGCCTTGCTGAGTATAGCAGCAGAAATATGGGAAGAGTTAATCCCTTGGTATGGCTGTTGAATGAGTCCTGGATCCATTTCTGCCTGTCAACTTCTTGTTGTCTGAGATAACACGCATCATTAATATTTTTGTTTGTGATGGGGTTTACTCTTCTTTATTTACAAAGCTTCCTACATGTTGTTGTTGTTGTTGAGTGTTGTCAAGTCGATTCCAACCCATAGCGACCCTGTATAGGGTTTCCAAGGAGCAGCTGGTGAGTTTGAACCACCGACCTTGCAGTTCAAATGACTTTGCAGTGTGGCTCATTAAACCACAGCGCCACACCAGGACTCCTAAAGCTGCCTACATAAGTCCTCTGTAAATATGTGGTGCTGTAGGAGAAGCAGTAGACCACAAGACCCAATTGAACAGAAAGGTCAGAGGTTCAAACTCACCAGCTCCTCCTCAGAAACCTTATACAGGGTTGCTATGAGTCAGAACCAACTCTGCAGCACTTACCAGTAGCAACAGCATTTCAGGGACTTATAAAAACAATAAACAAATTAAAAACAAACTAACAATCCACATTCTTTATCAGGCCAATTCAGTAGAAAGAAATATCTAAGAAAAAATAGATAGGCCTGTTTGAGACCTCTTTTGGGGCATCAGGATGAATTTCACTATATTGCCAATGCTTTATGAGAGATTTGAATAATGATTTGGATTTTTTAGTGGACTGATTTGTAGGAGGACCATTATTTCTAGAAAAAGAAAGTCAAACAAAAACAACCTGTTTTCATTGACTTGATTCCAACTCATTGTGCCTCCATGTGTTACAGAGTAGAACTGTGTTCTATAGTGCTTTATAATATTTATGAAAGCAGATTGGCAGACCTGTCTTCCATGATGCCACTGGGTGGACTTGAACTTCCAACTTTTTGGTTAGTGTTGTTGTTGTTAAGTGCTGTGAAGTCAATTATGACTCATAGCAACCCTGTATAAATTTTTAAGGAGCAGCTAGTGGGTTTGAACTGATGACCTTGAGGTTAATAGTCCAATACTTAACCTACAGCACCATACCAGGACTCCTTTTGGCTAGCAGTCAGTCACAAATTAAGAATATATGAAAAGTCACAGGAAAGATGAAACAGAATATTTTGTGATGGGAATTACAGTGAGCAATTCTGTGTGGTTGAAGATATTGGGGAGGACAGTTTGCCAATGTGTGGATGCCAACTCATGCAGACCCTATAGGCCAAAGTAGAGCTTTCCAAGACTAGAAATCTTTAGAAAAGCAGACTGCAATCAATATCTTCCTTCCATGGAGCTTCTGGTAGGTTCCAGCAGCCAACATTTTGAATCACAGTGAGCACTTAACCATTGTGTCATCAGGGTTCCTTCAAAAAGGGGGGAAGTAGTCAGAAATTCCCTAGCATAGAACTTAGATCTGTTGTTTCAACAGCTATTACTACTGACACCAGACTACTACTGGTGCTACTACTAAAGAGTTTAAATTAATAAAAACAGGTATGCATACTTACTAGGCTAGGCACTTTAAATGTATTATGTCATTTGATTCTCATCAGAGTCCTATGAAGAGCATCCTATTGTTAGACCCATTTCCCATGCATTAAAAAAAAATATTTTTGTTGTTGCTGCTGAGAATATATACACACGCTTACACCAAGTTAACAATTTAGTAACATTGATTACATTCCTCAAGCTAAGCCATTCTTAGCTTCCTTTTCTGAACTGTTCCTCCTCCATTACTATAAGCTCTCTGGCTCCTATACTTTACTATCTACCTTTCTAGCCAATTTGATCCTATATAGACAGTTCTTAAGTGAGCACAATTCTCAAGGCAGACATTCTTTACTAATTATCAAAGCACAAAGCCATTAAATGGCTACCTCAAGGTCATAAAGTAAGTCAGTGTGGAAGAAAGAGCAAAACATTGTTTTGATACAAAGCCTATGTCCTGACTTGGACACAAGTTTTCATAATTTATTGGGCAGGGTTCAGTTAAGTCTTATTCTGTGCATTCAATGTTGACTCTTGCACAACCATTAATGCAGCTTTTGAGAACGGCAATACAGTTGATTTTCAGAATTTAAAACAACTTTTTTTTTTTTTTTTTT